>NC_088397.1:54830640-55133140 GCF_034236695.1 Oncorhynchus nerka
AAGATGTTTGTCCTTGTTTAGTCTTGATTCAAATATCTATTAATGGAGTGGTTGTAAATTGGGCCAATCCTGTCTCTTCTTTGACTTTAGCCCCTCGGTGGTGGGTGAGCTGGCCAATAGGATGCTAGGTTACAGCCTGACCACCAAGCAGACTCCAAAGGAGGGAGTGAAAGTAAAAACGGTGAGTCACAGCTGGATGTAAAAGGTCATTCTGTTTTTTCTCATTTCCGGTTTATTTCAATTCAGTAATACAGTTCCATGAAATAAATGACTGCACAAAGCATGGGGGAAATAACACATTAGTCTATATATTCTGTTGTTCCCCTAGTTCTGGGGATAGGTCTCTAGTGGAGACATGCCATTTGAAGCCCATGTCATTTGTTGTGTTTTTGTGCTATTTGCTGTCATGGTTCATTGCAACAAATAATGCATGCAAGTCAGGGCCTCTCCGAGACCAAAGTGTTAGTCACGTAAACAACCATTTCCAAGTGTCACTAACAAGCAGGAATATAATTTTCCTCACTCACACTCTGCAGCCACTCCAAAAACACACATTTGCAGGTAATGAAGCCTTCCTGTCTTGCAGCTTGTGTTTCTCCTCACTCTTCCTTTCTCTTTCCCCTTCTAGTGAAATATGGCCTAGAGCTCCCCATTAACGCTTGCTTTCATTCCTGCCAGCCAGGCACGCACCTCGCTCTGCTCCTGCCCCTGCTGCAAAGTTTAGGAGAAGTATCAAATGAGTGACACATTTGCCATTTTTTTGTAGAAAGTGCTGGCGGGGGTGGAAGTTCACTACAACAACACCCGGGCTGAGGGGAAAGTAGGGAAAGAGAGAAATGTCAACACAGAAATCCTAACTGCAGAAGCATTGTTGTGAGATGTAATTTCATATTGAAAAATGTGCTGCATTATCTATCCATGGCACGTCAGTTGACTGACATAACACAATACCCGATAGTGTTTTATTTTATAAACTTAAGCACAGAAAATGGATTTCTTGCAAACGTGTATCATGATAAATCCTCCCAGAGGGACCTATGGTATGATACGCAGGCATGTGTCATGTGTTACACATTAAAACAGGTACACACAAGATTAATTTCAGAAAAATGAAGACATTCACAAACATGGGAGATATGATGCTATCTGGCTGTAGTCACAGGCCTCCCTCAAAGCCTGTTTCGGATTAGATTAGGCATGGGATCAAAGTAATAAAGTAGCCCGAGAGAGGTGCAGTGATTGAACAGGATCCAGGCCTTAGTATGCGCCCTCTTAACAGGCTGTAATTCTGTTGTCAGGCTGTTTCTCTGAATGAGAACCAGGGGCGGCTGTCAGCTTGCCCTTGTAACACGTCTCTTCACTTCACCGTACTGCAGCCAGCCTCTCCAGACATGACACAGAGCATGGTTCTACTGCCAGTAAGGACCAGGGCTGGGGAGAGGGGGAGAAAGTCCTAGAAGACAGAGGAAGAGAGAGTAGCAGAGGGAGAGAGGGGCACAGAAAGGCAGTGAGATTGAGAGAAAGACCGGGAGAGGGTGGTAGTTGTGTGGAAAAGGTAGATCAAGACGTTAATCTGGGAGAGGGAGAGAAAGAGGGCTGCACTGCCCCTGTTTGCATGGGACATGGAGAACGAGCGTCGTCAATAAGTCCAAATTAACACGGTCCAGTTAGACTGCAGGAAACTGATAACAAACAACCAACTTATCTCTATCCCTCTGTCTTTCTGTGAATCTCTCTCTATTTTCTCTTTCTTCTTTTGCCATCTCCCAGCGCGTTGCTTCATTTTCACTAGAGCGTAGAAGTAGAACCCCCAGTTTCTCTGAGTTGTAATGGTTCAGTGTCTCTCCATTCCTGCCTGTCTGTCTGTGTCTGAGGACAGTCTGTGATGGGAAGGCAGTAGCCTGACTCTGTAGACCGACTCTCTCCCTACTGACCAGGTGATGGTGGCTGAAGCCCTGGACATCACCAGGGAAACCTACTTTGCCATCCTGATGGACCGGGCCTGCAACGGGCCTGTCATGGTGGGCAGTCCTCAGGGTGGGATGGACATAGAGGAGGTGGCCGACAAAACCCCAGAGCTCATATTTAAGGTACAGTTCTGTGAGCTCTGAAGCAACATATGTTACAAATGATTACAGATGTGAACATGGAACCTCTCACCTTTCACTGGCGGTGTTATCCTGCCTCTCTCCCTCCCCTGATTGGTACAATAAATCCCTTGATCCCTTCTCCATGTGAGAATCTCATCTCTACAAGTGCCTGATAATTATAATGCCATCGTTACAGTATCAGGTTTCCTTTCCTCACATCTGGCAGGTTGCCACCACTTAATTGCAGCTTCCGTAATTTAATATGAATATCCACTTTTTGTCATATTACCATGCAGTGTTTTTGAGTCTCCATTCTCTCTCTGTTTCTCTCTTGCTCTTCCTCTTGCTCTCTCGGTCTCTCACTTGCTTTTTCTCTCTCTCTCGGTCTCTCTCTGACCCGCTCTGTCCCTCTCTCTTTCTCATTCTCTTCCTCTCTCTGCTACCACAGGAAGTCATAGATATATTCGAGGGGGTGCGAGACGACCAGGCGCTCCGCATGGCAGCTAATTTGGGTTTCAAAGGACCTCTGGAGAGACAGGTGATGGGCCCGGCGAAGCTCTCTGAGCCGCAGTGCAGAGAAGCAGAATAGTGTACACACACTGAAGACCCACAGTACACAACTCAAGAGCTGTTGAAACTGGATAGGACACTGCCAGTCTACTGGGCTCTCTATGCTGGTTTATAGAAGTCCATACGTCCTTATACAACAGACAAAGCTTTATAGGTTCACCATTATAGCGCAGAACAAAAATGAAGTCACTGAAGTACATTACATTTTTTGGAGTCCTCTCAAAATCATGAACAGACATTGCTGCTGTAGCCAGTCCTGGCCAGTATAAACTCCACAATTCACATTTGATATTAAAAGTTATTATCTGGTTCATTTTAGAGCCAATTGTCTTGTAGCATTATATTGCTAATTTGTATTCCTATCCGTGAGCAGAGCAGCATAAAGGATTGGATTAGTTCAATGTTACAATGGGGGAAACGTATAAATCAACTTAATGAATGTTTTATTTAAAATGAAATGAACATACACAGTTGTCTGAGAGGTACACCCTGTGTAATACCAGCCTGTTTTGGTATTGAATGGCCATTGATTTTAACAGGAAAATGATTCGCTAAGTGTCTGGCTTGTCAGTTTAGTTCTGAAACTCTGTCTTCTAAAACGCAGGTGTGGGAATGGAACCTTCTTTGAAGTAACTTTGCTTCTTTGAAAACTTTGAGATTACAAAAAGTGTGTGTGTGCGTGTTTGCAGATGTGGGTCTGTGAGTGTGTGGCAGAGAGTAGTGCTTACATCATTTTCTGTCAGGCTTTTTTTCGTAATCAAAAGAGCAGCTCGGTGCCAGGGACAGACAGAGACATCCGCTGAACGATGTGTTCTTTAAAAGAGGATTTATTACAATGACAGTCACTCCAATAGCAATACTGCGCCTGTTAGGATAATGTGGCACAAAAGACGCATTGTCATCTCACTCATAGCTAATACATTAATATGCCACACAATGGCTGTATTATAGTGGTTTAATTACTGTTTTATTAGGGTATATAGGTGAAAGCTATGATCCCTTATTGATGTCACATGCAAATGAAGGTGAGGAAGGATTTTTAAGCCTTGAGACAAATGAGAAATGGATTGTGTATGTGTGCCATTCAGAGGGTGAATGGGAAAGACAAAAGATTGAAATGCCTTTGAGCGGGCGGTATGGTAGTAGGTGCCAGGCGCAACAGTTTGAGTGTGTCAAGAACTGCAGAGCTTCTGGGTTTTTCACGCCCACCAGTTTCCTGTGTATATCAAGAATAGTCCACCACCCAAAGGACATCCAGTCAACTTGCACAGCTGTGGGAAACATTGTCAACATGGGCCAGCATCCCTATGGAATGCTTTTGACAACTTGTAGAGTCCATGCCCTGACAAATGGAGGCTATTCTGAGGGAAAAAGGGGGCCCAACTTCATATCAGGAAGGTGTTCCTAATGTTTTGTACGCTGTGTAGCCTATATTTTGTACAGTATGAGCTAAAGGCTTACTGAGTCATGTTAGTTAGAAAATAGTAGGTTGTCAGAAACTCCTGAGAAAGGTGGTATTTTTGTATTTTATTTTTCAACACCTGCACACACATACATGTGCGCACACGCACACACATGCTCTGTGTGTATAAGGGGATTTGCCATGTTTTATTTAACGTGTGCGTGGTGCTGAGTGGCCCTGGCTGGCCTGCTGCTCAGAGGCATCTTGTTGGGTAATAACTGTCCTCTGTGGAACTCACAGGCTGCAGATCAGATTAAGAGGCTCTATGATCTGTTCCTGAAAGTCGACGCCACTCAAGTTGAAGTCAATCCTCTCGGAGAGACTCCCGAAGGACAAGGTACGACTCTTTTTCTCATTCTCTTTTTGGTGTCTACATATTCGGTCTGTTTATCTGGATCTGTCTCTTTGTCCTCGCTCTCTCTCTCGTACATCATGGGAGTGTCCTTGGTGGGATTTTAGGTATATATTTGAGCATATCCATCACTAATTGCCTCTTGAGGAACAATCATACAGATAAACTCGTTGTTATGAAACAAGATCTTGTTATAGGTCTGGTTCATCAAAGAAAATACAGTTTTGTAGCCTAGTCTAATCACTGCTTATGAATATTGATGAGAGGTCTGTTGTTTTGTTGTGTACAACCAAGCTGTACTGAGAGGTGCAACTCTGCCATCCAACAAGCAAGGCAGAGACTTGTGTTTCTGTAGACTGCCATTGAAAGTAGATCAACTTGTTATTTAATTTGTACATATACGACAAGGGAAGATAATGAACTACCGAGCATGTATTTTCAGTAGAGTTTAAACAGCACGCCACATGGTACTGAAGAACATCACTGCAGGCAGAATAGTTAAGGCATGTTTCCCCCCCCCCCCACTTTAGTCTCTTACTTTGACTTGCATTTCAGCGTAACTGAACCCTCATCACCAAAGGGACGGTAAGACTAAATGACTGTTCAACTCTGAAAATGAATGTCATTGTACTACAGTTGGTCACATACAGCAGCTCCAGGAGACAGCCAACACTCCACTTAGCTGCAATAGAAGTGACTTCCCATACGTTTTTGTTCTGCCTAGGTGTGTGTGTGTGTCATGTTACCTTTATTACGCTTGGGAGCTTCAGCCCAGGTAGTATGTCACAGAGACGAGCCATTACATAGTGAATTTACAGTTGGTTCCATGGGGATCCCATGTACCACTTGTCATTTGTCCTCCAGGCTGTTATAGAGTATTGATAGATGAAGGCTCCAATCACCCCTGTGTAAATGGTTGTGGTATGTAGTGGGCCTTACAAAGTACAAATCCATAAGGAGCAGACCTCAGCATTTCAGCCCTGCAGTAAATACTTTGCCTGCAGGTAACATTCAACTTGCAGTTTCTTTGAACTGCACCTTGTGAAGTGTAAAAGTATTGTCCATTATGCATAATATATTCCCCCTTTGAGGCACTGTCGATGCATAAACATGAGCTGCACCATTACAAATACTGAATTAATTAAGTCTAATAGGGTGAGATCACTTGCCACATTTTATTTAACATATTTCATTGAGTTTATAAATTATTACATTTCCATTTCACTTCCTCCTTTTTTTTCTCTACATCTCTTCCTCTTTCCTTTTCTACTTTGTCTATTTCCTTCTTCCTCTCTTTATTATTCTGTCCCTCTTCTCTTCGTATCTCTCTCTCTCTCTCGCTTCTTTCAGTGGTGTGCTTTGATGCCAAGATCAATTTTGACGATAACGCAGAGTTCCGTCAGAAAGCCGTCTTTGCCCTGGACGACATGTCAGAGAGCGATCCCACCGAGACGGAGGCAGCCAAATGGGACCTCAAGTACATCGGCTTGGATGGAAACATCGCCTGCTTTGGTGAGTTCTGATTATGGCTGTCCACGCACATGCATGTTCTATTAATTCAGCCATGGGTAACCCACCCCAACTGGAATAGAGTTGTTATTTTCCTTATCAGATAATTGAAGGCTGGGAGACGACGTTCAAACTTTGTCAAACTACAGTAAAGCCGACTGGGCTCCTCTCCAGTCCAAATTGACAACCAGCTTTCTAACGGCTCCAGAAGGAGGCTGCCATAACCAATGCTTTCTAATTAGCCATAATCCGCCCAAAAAGTCTCCAGTGAGCTGGATTGTTAGTCTTCTCATTATGGTCCTCCCCTGTCATAAATCAAAGCTTTACAGTGTAATTCTGGGCTGCTTGGGGAGTCTCTTCTGGCTGCCCTGAAGCCTCATAAACATTGTGGCAGTAAGAGCACAGGTTAGTGGCTCTTTCCCCTGCGCAGCCTCTCTTGCAGAACAACAGCTCAGAGCTGATGGGCTCCTTTAAAAGCTTTGTAACCCACCAAAGTGACAGCTGTTAAAGCCAGTTTCCTTTTATTGAGACTTCTGTCAGGGCACTTGCCAGGACGTAGGCTCAGTGCCGCTAAACCAAATGAGGTAAGACGTTTGTAGAGAAGCGTGTTGGCTTTGGCAGGAAGCGACTGAATCGCTTGGCTCCCTTGCAGCAAAAGCACCAAGATGCCCAGAGGATAGGGAGGCGCTCACTAGGCTGCCTGATAATACGGCACAACACTAGTGCCACAGAAATTTGTTTAATCAATGCTCGCTTTCTGAAGTCAAGAGCATTGCCGTAATCACATTTCCCTCCACTTTTCAACTTCTTCAAGTGTTAAATATCCTAATTATAAGTTTTAACAGTACCTCTTAAAGATTTAAATCCTCAAAGAATGTTGTTATTCCCTCTTCATTAGATAATTTATTCATTGATTTCACAGTGAGCCCTTTCATGTTTGTGTTGTTTTAATGCTGGTGTTAGGTCATGTTTAATTGAATTAAATCCCAACTACTTGTCACTGTTTTCTCTCAAGGGTTTTCGTTTCAGTTCTCATCTTCATTTGGACTCTAATGGGGGGAAATCTAACTTCATCAGAGAATCGTCACGAAACCATTATCAGCATTCCAGAATCATAATTTGTCATCAAAATTGTGATGAGCACAGTAACTATTTTTTTTTTGAGGCTCTGTTTTCTGAGACCAGTAACAGTTGTCAACTTTCTCTGTGGTTTAGTTTCACCTTTGATCTGTCATTACAGTGAATGGGGCTGGTCTGGCTATGGCCACGTGTGATATCATCGACCTCCATGGAGGGAAGCCGGCCAACTTCCTGGACCTAGGAGGAGGGGTGAAGGAGAAGCAGGTGTACGAGGCATTCAAACTGCTCACTGCTGACCCGAAGGTAGGAACCCACTTTATCCAACACCACAGGGTGTGTGAGTGTGCTGTGGAGAGGAGTTGTACCACTTAAAGATGGAGAACAAAGCTGATTCACTATGCTACAGTAGCTAGTTCCATGTCAAACTGTCAGTTGGTCTCAAAGAGCCAACACACTGTTCCAACCACCTGTTGAATTCCCTATTTAACCAACCCAGCTGCTCCTAGCGATTCTGTAAATATTTGTTGCTGCTACTTTGTGTGACTGTTTAACCAGGAGTCATGTTAAAGCTTCTCTTTAAGGCCTTGTCTGGTCGGTTAGGCACCAGTCCACCTCCTAACAAAGACACAACAGTTTAGTGTGTTTGGCACTGACAGCTATGTTTCTCCCAGAGATGGGGTATTAGAGATCTCCTAATTATAATGCCATGGTTTTATTGACAGTTTTGTAATGAATTACAGCCCCGCAGCCACAATAAAGCCAGCCTTTTAATGGCTTGTCCCTGCCGTCACAGTCTTCTCCCAATGCACAACGCAAACTCGTTACTGTACTTTCCTGGTGCAATTAAAGGTCCAGAACCTCAGAGGAGAGGATGTGGCAGCTTGGCTCTCTTTACGACAGTTGAATACTAAATGTTCAGATTGCCAATAACTCAGCAGCGAACAGTTGGAGGCTGGTAACAATGCCGCAGTGCTAGTTTGTTGACACTCATCAGAGCACTAATTCCCTGTTTGCTTTCACTTCAAATTATGTCTATTTGAAAATGGTCGGTGTCTTCGTATGTGTCATAGAACAGTGTTAAATACTGGTTCCTTCTATCCACTGTTGAACAGGCCAGTTTACCACACATTTCTGATACATCAAAGATGAAGGACATTGAGAACGAAGGACATTGAGAACAAAGGACATAGAGGCATGATGTGGAATGTTCTATGCACAAATATGGCATGATACTCATTGCAATACACAAGTCACTCGAATGCCATTCCTTTGCTTCACTTCAGTTTCATGTAGTCACTTTAATAGTTGACCAGAGTCATTATCGAATTTTGTAAAGAAAAGAGAGAAAAAGGAAACAGTAACACAACAGGAATAAAATATGCAGGAATAAGCTGTTAATCCAGTACCAGATCAATGTGCAAGGTATTTGAGGTATGTATATAAAGGCAGGGCTAAGTGACTCGGCATATATTATAATAAAGAGTAAAGAACACCATAGCAGCAGCATATGAGTGTGTTTATGTATGTGTTCGTATGCATGTGCATGTCGTGTGTGTGCATATGTAGTGTATGTGAATATGTGTTGGCTTTTTTCCCGATGCCCAAACAATCGGAAAGGGGATTCATCAGAGAAAATTACTTTACCCCAGTCCTCAGCAGTCCAATCCCTGGACCTTTTTCAGAATATCAGTCTGTCCCTGATGTTTTTCCTGGAGAGAAGAGGCTTCTTTGTTGCCCTTCTTGACATCAGGCCATTCTCCAAAAATCTTTTCCTCACTGTGCGTGCAGGTGCACTCACACCTGCCTGCTACCATTCCTGAGATAGCTCTGTACTGGTGGTTCCCCGATCCCGCAGCTGAATCAACTTTAGGAGACGGTCCTGGCGCTTGCTGGACTTTTTGGGCACCCTGAAGCCTTCTTCACAAGAATTGAACCGCTCTCCTTGAAGTTCTTGATGATATGATAAAAGGTTGATTTAGGTGCAATCTTATTGGTAGCAATATCCTTGCCTGTGAAGCCCTTTTTGTGCAAAGCAATGATGACGGCACGTGTTTCCTTGCAGGTAACCATGGTTGGCAGAGGAAGAACAATGATTCTAAGCACCACCCTCCTTTTGAAGCTTCCAGTCTGTTATTCGAACTCAATCAGCATGACAGAGTGATCTCCAGCCTTGTCCTCGTCAACACTCACACCTGTGTTAACGAGAGAATCACTGACATGATGTCAGCTGGTCCTATTGTGGCAAGGATTAAATGCAGTGGAAATGTTTTTTTGGCGATTCAGTTCATTTGCATGGCAAAGAGGGACTTTGCTCTCCCCTCTTTCTCCTGTAGTCCACGATCATCTCCTTGGTCTTACTGAGGTTGAGGGAGAAGCTGTTGTCCTGGCACCACACTGCCAAGTCTCTGACCTACCTGTAGGCTGTATAATCGCTGTCGGTGATCAGGTTTACCACTGTCGTGTCATCTGCCAACTTGATGATGGTTTTGGAGTCATGCGTTGCGATGCAGTCATGGGTGAACAGGGAGTACAGGAGGGGACTAAGCACCCAACCTTGAGGGGCCCCCGTGTTGTTGCCTACCCTTGCCACCTAGGGCCGCCCCGTCAGGAAGTCCAGGATCCAGTTACAGAGGGAGGTGTTCAGTCCCAGGGTCCCCAGTTTGGTGATGAGCTTGGAGGGGACTATGGTGTTGAGCGCTGAGCTGTAGTCCCCTCTTGTTCAGGTGGGAGAGGGCAGTGTGGAGTGGAATAAAGATTGTGTCATCTGTGGATCTGTTGGGGCGGTATCCGAATTGGAGTGGTTGAGGGTGTCTGGGATGATGGTGTTGATGTGAGCCAATGATCAGCCATGTCATATGTATCTATAGGCTATATCAGAGATAAGCCTATATCAGTTTCTTCTTTTTTAGTCGGAGACTTGAGGGAATCACACACACACACACGTACCAGAGATGAATTTTAACAAGGTGCTAGTGAAACTCTGCCACTGACGATGTATTGTCCCAGTCAAATGTCCACAGTGTATATATCATTTTTTGTCCTGCATGAAATCATCAAGGTGTCCTGAAAACAGAATAAAATAAGAGAGAAAGTAGAGGTTTAAGTGTTTCTCAGTCCTCTGAGGCAGTGTGATCAAATTCATACATTATGATGTCAAACGAGGTCATAATAGAGATGAATTTGTGGGGGAAACCTAGCCAGCTTTTAAAGACAGCATTAGACTTCAGTTATTCCTGCATAGGAAGTAGTCTTCTCTTTATCCTGGCGTCAATTCGAAGCCCAAACCCTAGAGTAAAGGCAGTAGCTACCGGTTCCTCCTCCAGCAGTGTAGAGGCGAGACAGACACAGGCCCTCCCTTATGGGGGAGAGATGAGAGCGGATTGACATTAAACCTCCGTGTACCGCCATTTGCATTTCATACTGGGATTTGGAGACTCATCAGATCTGTGGAGGGAATGTTAATTATTAGATTCTTGGCATGATGAAAATCCTCATTTACATTTTTCTTTTAATATATTCCTTACACTAAAGATGTTCTGTGTCTCGGTTCCATTTAGGCCTAGGCTGTGAACAACTTGAGCCAGAGTAAGAATCAATAGCTGGAAATGCCAAAGATACACACTTGTTAAATGTTGAAATGTGTCCAACTGAATAAGGTACTTGAAAGCGTTTCAAGGGTTTGTCATGACAAATACTTAATATTCATGCTTACAATTGAATTTCTTATGTTTTATTTGCTTTGGCATGGAACATGTTGACTCGTTTCAACCTTATGAAATGTTAATCCGTGTTTGAAGACGAGTCAGCAGTGGAATGTTTATTTTGCCATATTCGATACTCAACTCAAAAGCCTTGTGCTTCACCCCCCAACAGTTTCCACCTTGAGGTTTGGTGTAATGTGAGATGCCTAACAGTGACATAAAACTCTAGCTGTATACTCATTTTCACTAGTGCAGCAGTATTATACATTTACTGCAGCCAACTACAGTTTGTATCCAGGGAAGCTGATATTCTGCCTAAGTTAGTATATTCTAACCTCGTTAGCACAGCCTTATTTTAGCTGCTAGATTCTTCATAGCCACTAGCAATTAATATGGTTATGTATAGTATAGCTGGTGTCAATTGATACGTTGTGGCGATCAATGACTATCAAAAAGGTAACATTTAAACACCATTAGCAAGGAGGATAATTTAGTAATAAATACCAGGTAAAATTAAGCATAACCTGGCTCGTTCTCTTATCTGGGAGATGGCAAACACTGGATAGCGTGTCCGTCCACTGCTCTCTCGCTCCCTCACTCTCTGCTCTCTCTTTTCTCTCTCTGTCAGCTCTCTTTCCGCTTTGATCTCTTCAGATCGTTCTATTCCAACTAGAAGATTCAGTTGGGAGTGTACAGCTTCAGCTAGAACGGACAGGTCCTGGGATTGGATATGATTTAAATCTTGTTTGTTTTTTATCATGTTTTTTTCTCAGTTGGAGTATAGCATTGATTAGGTCAATTAGAAAGAGGGACCATATAGAATAGGGAATATGACGGAAATGTACAGGATGAGGGAAGAGGTTAGAGACAAAGAAGGATGAAGAAAATGAAAAGAAAAATGAAGACATTGAACGTAATATCTAAAGTAAGTGTTGGTGTGTATAGTATGTGGGCAAAGCCTATTCATTTCATTGGACATGCAGTCTCTTCTGTTCAATGGTGTTTCAATTCTGTCCTCTGGCGCCTTACGTCCCTGCTAGAATAACTAGCCCCACTCTTTCACAGGCATATAAAGAACTGCTTGCTTTGACAGAATAGTTGTAGTATTGAGTTCCCCCCCCACATTACCTGTAGGCAGTGAACAAATACCCACAGCCAAATGTCCTCTTTATTACCCTCCCTTCTGCTCAGTCCTGATAGGAAATAACAGATGAATGTTTTGTCCTGTGCACTGTACTTCCTAGGTGGTGGTGAATTATGTCCCCTATAAGACGGTGCTGTGCTCCTAGGCTGTGTGTGACGGCAGGGAGTGACTGGGTAATTGTCACCTGTGGGTGTTCTCACAGCTGTGTGTGTGTGTGTGTGTGTGTGTGTGTGTGTGTGTGTGTGTGTCAGTAACAAGATGTAAAGGGAACGGACACAGCTAGGTTTTCTGATCCACCTTGAATGTATTGGTACATTAGCATTTAGCCCATTCAGTTGACCAGCTCCAAGGCAGAGAGGGAAGGAAAGAGGTGGTGTGTCAAATCTTCTTTTTCACATACTTCGTAAAGAACAGGTGTACGCTAACATTGAAATGCTTACTTAGGCGCCTTTCCCAACCATGCAGAGAGAAAAATAGAAAAATAATAGAGAGAATATTTGACTAGGTCACCAACATTGGGTTTTAATCACATTGTTGATTAGGCATGCTGAAGGTGTGTACTCGCTCATATTCACCCTTGGCCTCCCTACTGGGTTGTGTGCGTTTCTATGTGTGCACAAACGTGTGTGTGTGTTGTATCTGCTCTGGAGGTGTGTACTCACTCAGATCATCCAGCTTCACTTGTGCCTCCCCTCCAGCCCAAGCATTTGTTAGAGTCTGTGATGCACTTTGTGCGTGGGTGTTTGTATACGAAGGTGTTCACTCACTCAGACCTTTGTGTTCCTTGCGGCAGTGTGTGGTAGGTGTGTGTGTGCTTCTCTCAATGTGTTAGTTTCTGCTCTGCTTTACCTGTTTCATTTCAGTTATTATTAGTGAGCTGGACAGTCAATAAACGGTATAAATATAGCGCCATTAGCATTTTTACAGTTTCAATTTGGTTTTAGTCATTTTTAGTCCAACATTTTTGAGGGGGACACCACTGATCTAAACAGTAAGGTATTTTCCTTCAACATATACACGTTCTGGCTGTAGCCTGCTGAGCATGTCTACTGTACACGGTCACCTAACCCCTTTGTTGGCTAGTTGTGCCATCTTTGGCATGGTGTACCTCATGGAGAAGAGGTCCTGGCCCGTTTCCTGTCACATTTCCACTCCAAATCGCCCCATTACATCAAGAGTATTCTTAAAAGGTATTGTTGTCCACCTACTGCAGATATAACCAGTGTATGGCAGCTCTCTCCTCCCCCAGCCTTTGATCTGCTAAATCCTGTTAAGGCAGCATTGTGAGGGGGCCCAACCACTCCACTCTGGATCAGCCACTCACTCTCTGGTCCTCTCTGTGCATATGGAGATGTCTTGGGCCCGCGTCGAATGTCAGAGCGCCTGTTTGGACATGGTGTGAGGCTGTCGGAGACTAGGAGACGGGGCTCATTGTTGGCCCTCTTTAAGAGCCCCACTCTGCAACGTGAGGCCACAGTTCTAGAGGCTCAGGGAGTGACTCCTATTCATGTCCTTGGATCTGTTTCATCTACACCTCTCAGACAGGCTAAGGCAATCATGCACCGTACAAATACAGACTAACACACACATGCCTAGCCCTCCAGGGACTTGCACAATCAGCCATCATTGAGTTGGCTGTGACGTCGGAGATCTGGGTTTGCTGTGGAAAAATGGTCTGTCGGCCTGCAGGCTAGGCCTCCGGGAACAGCCAGTCCCCTGTGTCGTAAAGACAAGCAATGATAAGCCAGAGAGAAAGCCCAGAAACAGGCTCCCACTCCATAATGGAGTTCATTCCCTCTGCGTAGAGCATTAAGCCTGGCATTACAGACGGCAGCCATCACCTGAGACCAGTGCTGTGGGACCAGTAAACATTGGACTGGGGCGATAACGAGGGAACATTGGAATGACGAGCAGGTCATGCCATCAAGAGCACCTTTTGCTAATAGTGGTAATGGCTCTCTGCGTATGTGTAGTGAGATCTGAATGGTGAGATTGCTTTTCTATGGTGGCGCAGAGCACATATTGACATTGCGATTTGAATCGAGTGGTGCTGGTGAGTAGAGTAGGGGGCATTATTTCAGTAATGTATAGCTAGATCTAACCATTGGTTTGAAGGGATACTTAGGGATTTTGTCAACTTCCCCAGAGTCAGATGAACTCGTTGATACCATTTGTAAATCTGCATCCAGAACGAAGGAAATTAGTGGTATTTTGAAATATACTGCTAACTATTGTTCGGGTAATGACTGGAAGTCTATGGTATCCAGAATAACAACCTATCCCTCAACGTAACCAAGACAAAGGATATGATTGTGGACTATAGGAAAAGGAGGACCAGAGCACTCCCCCATTCTCATCAACGGAGCTGTAGTAGAGCAGGTTGAGAGCTTCAAGTTCCTTGGTGTCCACATCACCAGCAAACTAGAATGGTCCAAACACACCAAGACAGTTGTGAAGAGGGCACGACAAAGCCTATTTGGCATGGGTCCTCAGATCCTCAAAAGGTTCTACAGCTGCACCGCCGAGAGCATCCTGACTGGTTGCGTCACTGCCTGGTACTGCAATTGCTCGGCCTCCGACCGCAAGGCACTACAGTAGGCAGTGCGTACGGCCCAGTACATCACTGGGGCTAGGCCGCCTTCCATCCAGGACCTCTACACCAGGCGGTGTCAGAGAAAGGCCCTAAAATTGGTCAAAGACTGTTCTTTCTACTACCGCATGGGAAGCGGTACCGGAGTGCCAAGTCTAGGACAAAAAGGCCATACTACCTCATTTGGCCCGACCAACCAGTGCCCCCGCACATTGGCTAACCGGGTTATCTGCATTGTGTCCCGCCACCCACCACCCGCCAACTACCTCTTTTACGCTACTCTTTTTACTGTTTTTATTCCCTTACTTACCTATTGTTCACCTTATACCTTTAATGTGCTGTTGGTTAGAACCTGTCTGTAAGCATTTCACTAAGGTCTGTTGTATTCGGCACGTGACAAATAAACTTTGATTTGATTTGGTTACAATTAAATGATTAGAACCATACAGCACTGTGAGTTATCGGGGTCTCTTAATATTTCTCTAAGCGTAACGTAAATGCTAATATCTCAGTGGAAACTCAGGAAATGCTAACAGCCTCAGTATAACGGCTGATCATGGACTAGCAGCAGACCCCGTCAGACCTCAGCTGCCTGCTCAGTGCACCATGCCAAGGCCTCCTCAACCAACTATACTGTAGCTGACGATTTGCTATATTGTAGCTGTTCCACCTCAATGCTTAGAAGATCATAGCTGAATGTAGGCTGTTTCTACTTGGTTTCAGGTCCTTTGCTCACAGAGTACTGGGACTGGGCCAGGCATTGATGTACAGAATGGGATGTAAATGGTAGGAGGAGAAGTCGAGGCTCTGGAGCTCTTGTCTAAAGCCTCTGAGTTGTGATGTGTGGCTACGGAGCTGCAGTTCAAAGAAACAATATGACGCTACAGGCGAACTGGATGCGCAGTGTGATGTTTGAACTCAATGTCAAAACGTTGGAGTTTTCTTCTTTTTCACACTCTGAAAACCATATATCAATCCTCCATACACTGAAGATATCTGGACTTTGGGAAATTGGAAACACTTCAGTTTTGCCGGGTTCACTTTGTTACTTTAGTCTAATTGGTTAGAGTAGAGTGCGTTGTTTTTATGAGTTGTAGCCTACTCCAGGCAAGAAGCTCCAGTCAAGAAGCAAGTTGTTTTATTTAGATTTTAATTATTATTTTAATTATTTATTTTTTTGAACGAACCCATGGCAATACTGAGCTGAATTGCATAATTAACCAACTGTGAATGACAGGCGGGTTTATTAACACTAAGTGAATATTACTTCTCTTGACACCTCAGTAGTACATTCAGTACATGATAATGATACCTCCTAATTTCAGGACCAAATGTAATGCTTGTCGCTGTTTGGATCATTAGTTGCTGTGTCATAACCTGCAGATTGGAATAACAGTTGGCTATTTTTTGTTAATGTAGCATTGCAATGTTCTTATTTTAGTTGTTGGGATGCTACTGGTGAAATGACACACTCTGATAATTGTGTGTATTGCCTTCATTTGTTTGTCCTAATTGTCTCTGTTTACCTCAGTCAGTGATCTCATTATGTGAGCCCTCTAACCTTCCAGCTGCCGGCTGTAATTGTGTTGCTTATCGAAATAAATCAAATGTAACGCAGACTGGCTGCCAAACTAAATACCATTATCTCTTAGATCTATGTTCCACTTAGGCACTTTCATATGGATTAGCCTAGGTATCCTGATGCGGTTCTCTGGTGTAATTGTGAAGAAACCAAAATACAATTTGCTTCACCAGAGTTATAAATAACTGCTTTGGAATGTCCTTTACACACACACACACACACACACACACACACACACACACACACACACACACACACACACACACACACAGCGTGTGTACTTTGGATGAATGTTAAAAACAAGAAGTTAGGCTAAATTGCAATAAGATCTCAATCTCCTCTAAATTGCACCTGCGGTCGATATGTGAATGGCCCTGAGAAGAAGCACTCCCTCCCTCAGAGTGCCATTCAGCTGGGATGATCGCCTTTCATCTGGCCTGGCATGTTTTACCCATCTCATCACTTCTGCTTTAAAGAGGTCCTATCGATGTCCGGAAAACTTCACTCACTTAATAATGAGCTTCTTTACACTCGTGTTCTCTCTTACTGTTTACCAGCTCCTCAGTCACTTCTTGCCCCTACACACACACACACACACACACACACACACACACACACACACACACACACACACACACCTAGTCAGACAAACACACATACACACCAGTGGAGGCTCCTCAGAGAAGGAAGGGGAGGACCATCTTAAACATTAAAAAAGGTTATCCTTTTTAGATAAAACTATACTAAATATATTCACGTCACCAAATTATTTATTTAAACACTGTTTTGCAATGAAGGTCTACAGTAGTCTCAACAGCACTCTCTGGGGTAGCACCATGGTGTAGCCGGAAGACCGGTAGCTTCCGTCCTCCACTGGCTACATTGACTTCAATACGAAACCTAGAAGGATCATGGTTCTCACCCCCTTCCACAGACTTACACAGTAAGTCAACAAAGTGTCAGAAAATGAATGTAGTACTGATAGCATAAGCTACAGCTAGCTAGCACTGCAGTGCATAAAATGTGGAGAGTAGTTGACTCCGAGAGAGAAAGAATAGTTGAACAGTTTTTAACAAATAATTTATTCCAAAATGAAGCAGAAGCAACAAGAGGGAGAGCTAGCTGCTTTTTTCCCCATTTTTTTTTTCCACTTTCACTTATTTAGCTACCAAATGCAGCAAGCTAGTTTAGCCTACTCAAACAACCGCCTCAAACAGAAAGGGATGCTATGTTAGCTAGTATGGCCATCACACACTGGAACTCTTCCAAGTCAAAGTAAGCTTTTGGTTTTATAAAGGTATTGCCACCGGGGCCCGCCATTGTAGCTGCTAAACTGCTTACTGCTGACTACACTACTGGGTGAGTTTAGGGTGTTTACTAACGCGTTAGTTCTAGTAGCTATGTTGAATATGGCGTTAGCTAATATGGTGACAACGATGTAGGCTGTGTGTAGCAGTTAACGTTTATGATATAAAGGTTTGGCTTGGAACGTTTTTTTTTTGCCTGATCATAGAGCAGCTGTTGTGTTGTGCAATGAAGTCCACAAGCAAAGGGAAAAGGTGAGAGGAGGAGAGCGCGTAGATGCCAGAAGGAATTATACAACGAGCAAAGTGATCGTGCTGATTTGTATGTGGCTGCTATGAAAGTGATCTGTGTTTGCAGATGATCAGGTGTGTACTCATTCCGCTAAATCTGTTGAAAAACGATTCCTAAACAGAAGCAAACGGAACGGAATCCTCCATGAAGGGGAGGAATCCTCCATGAAGGGGGAGGAATCCTCCATGGAGCAAATGATGTGTGTGATTAATCTGATCTCCAGTTGATGAGCCTGATATGAGCTCCATGGTCTGGCAACCACCATAGCGCTGTAGGACATATTTTATATACAAGACACCTGTCAATAGCATGTCTAATGGCTATGTATGTCTTGGTATATATTGTTAATGTATTCACCTTGTATTAACACCACCCCTTTCCGCCCCATGTTGACTAGACCATTCCTCCCCCTTCTCCCATGGCCCTGTCTGATTCAACAGTCTCCTGTCTGCCATTCCTCATCTGGGATAAATCAATATGTGATCTGGGATTGGACCTGGGCTAATTTGAGCCCTTCTCTCACTCTTAATGCTGCAGGAAGCGTTTTGTCATTTCAAAGGTAGGCCCCAGATGGTGCAAGGTAGTAGCGTTAGAAAGGCCTTCAAATGCCATAGGGGCACATAGTCTATGATTTAGTGACCTTCTAGAAGTCAAGCAGTGCTCCTTTAATAGGAAAAGGCTGGACGGCTCCATTTTTCTCATGTTCTACAGCACCTCCTACCACATGATAGTATTAAAGATTGAGAACCGTTCTCAGTAACTGACTGTGTTTGTTAGTCAGCAACAGGAGGTAGATTTTTTTCCCTCTTTCGCATGTTTGGAGAAATGGAACACAATAGTTCATTTTCACTTATGAGGCACACTGCCTGAGGACCCAGTCTCACTCCACAGGGAAATGTACCCAGAGCACTCTGAGAACTCAGTTCCACCCCCCACTGATCATGAATATGGCATGAGAACCGTGGCCCTGTTTCTTCCTGACATCCTCATGGTTACATATTACAGTAACCCAGGGCGACGCCCCTCATTATGACCCTGGAGTGGCGTGTCCAGCAACGAGCTGCCTCCCCCTCGCTACACCGCTCAATTTAACAGATGATGCTTCCCTCCATCCCGGACAGGCATCTATCTCTCCATCTGTCTGTCCGAGGCGTGAGCGAGCATCACAGGGGTGTCCTGCGAGTTCCGAAAAATTGAGCTGATGGTGTAGCTGAGGCCACACTCATTTCACGCATCTTGGCTTTGATGTAAGCCTACATGCACGCTGCTGTAGGCTCATCTGAGGCCAGGCCACCCAAACACTGAGACAGATGATAGGATCAGGCCTGCTTTATGAGCCGTGCTCTACAGTGCAGTGCAGCAGCACGTCCTCTTGTCCTCTGTCACTGGCTGACGCTGTATGTAAACATGGAGCAGTCTAAAGATACTGATGCCAAAGCGGTCAGGGATAACGTCATGTTGATAGGTCATTTTTTAATTGCTGTGGGAAAGATGATTTAAAGCAGTTTTAAATGTTACACTAATCATTATAACAGACTTAATTCTGGCTCTAAAGCCTAGAGAAATGACAGTGGTTGTCGATGAGGAGCAATTGGTGTATGCTGTGTGTCATTAGCCTTGATATGACTCATCCCAAGTCACACAATACACAAGAGATGAATGTAGACTCCGGTAATTAAATGATCAGGCTTCCCTTTATTTGAGCGATGGAGGGGAACACGGATGCTAATTTACCCGACAGTCTAGGCTACAGCAGGAGACTCATTTAGTGTGTGCGTGTGCGTGTAGGGCTATACTTGTGAGGACCAGAAGTCCACACAAGAATAGTACACCAAGGACAATTCAGATAACTGGGGACATTTTGCTGGTCCTCACTTATACAAAGCCTGTTCTTAGGTGTAAGGGTTAGATGAATGGCTAAAATCAGGGTTGGGTTAGGGAAAATAGGATTTTGAATGGGAATCAATTGTTGGTCCCCAAAAATGTCCTCAACTATACTTTGGTAACACCCCTCTGTGTGTGTGTGTGTAAGTGTGTGCGTTTCTCTGTTATTAACAGTTGATATTCTCAGTAGCCTGTGTATTCAAATCAAAAATCACATTTTATTGGTCACATACACATGGTTAGCAGAGTGTAGCGAAATGCTTCTAGATCTGACAGTGCAGCAGTAGCTAACAGGTAATATCTAACAATTCCACAACAAAACCTAATACACACAATCTAGTAAAGGAATTACATGAGAATATATAAGTATAAAATATATGGATGAGCAGTGACAGAGCAGCTAAGATGCAATAGATAGTAAATAATAGATATTGAAGGATATAGTATACATTATATACAGATGAGATGAGTCATGTGGGATAAACATTTTTAAAGAGGCATTATTAAAGTGACTAGTGTTCTATTTATTCAAGTCTTATTCAAGTGCCCAATGATATCCAGTCTGTAGGCAGCCGCCTCTCTGTGCTAGTGGTGGCTGTTTAACAGTCTGATGGCCTTGAGATAGAAGCTGTTTTTCAATCTCTCTGTCCCAGCTTTGATGCACCTGTACTGACCTCGCCTTCTGGATGGAAGCGGGGTGAACAGGCAGTGGCTCGGGTGTTTATTGTCCTTGATTATCTTTTTTGCCTTCCTGTGACATCGGGTGTTGTAGGTGTCCTGGAGGTAGTTTGCCCCCGGTGATGTGTTGTGCAGACCGCACCACCCTCTGGTGAGCCTTGTGGTTGTGGGCGGTGCAGTTGCCGATACAGCCCGACAAGATGCTCTCAATTGTGCACCTGTAAAAGTTAGTGATGGTTTTCGGTGACAAGCCAAATTTTTTCAGCCTCCTGAGGTTGAAGAGGCGCTATTGCGACTTCTTCACCACACTGTCTGTGTGGGTGGACCATTTCAGTTTGTCGGTGATGTGTACACCGGAGAAATAAACTTTCCACCTTCTCCACTACTGTCCTGTTGAGGTGGATAGGGGTGTGCTCCCTTTGCTGTTTCCTGAGGTCCACGATCATCTCTTTTGCTAACATTGGGTGAAATGTTATTTTCCTTGCACCACACTCAGAGGGCCCTCGCCTCCTCCCTGTAGGCTGTCTCGTTGTTGGAGGTGTGCATGGCCACACAGTTGTGGGTGAAAAGGGAGTACAGGAGTGGGCTGAGAACGCACCCTTGTGAATCCCCAGTGTTAAGGATCAGTGGAGAGGGGATGTTGTTTCCTACCTTCACCACCTGGGGTCGGCCCATCAGGAAGTCCAGGACCCAGTTGCACAGGGGGGTTGAAACACAGGGTCTCAAGCTTAATAATGAGTTTGGATGGTACTATGATGTTGAATGCTGAGCTGTAGTCAATGAACAGCATTCTTACATAGGTATTCCTCTTGTCCAGATGGGATAGGACAGTGTGATAGCGATTGCATTGTCTGTGGACCTATTGGGGCAGTAAGCAAATTGAAGTGGTCCTAGGGTGACAGGTAGGGTGGAGGTGATATTATCCTTGACTCTTCTCTCAAAGCACTTCATGATAACAGAAGTGACTGCTACGGGGCGATAGTCATTTAGTTCAGTTACCTTCGCTTTCTTGGGAACAGGAACAATGGTGGCCATCTTAAAGCATGTGGGGACAGCAGACTGGGATAGAGATTGATTGAATATTTCCGTAAACACACCAGCCAGCTGGTCTGGGCATGCTCTGAGGACGCAGCTAGGGATGGCATCTGAGCCGGCAGCCTTGTGAGGGTTAACACGTTTAAATGTTTTACTCACGTCGGCCACGGAGAAGGAGAGCCCACAGTCTTTGGTAGCGGGCCGCGTCGGTGGCACTGTATTGTCCTCAAAGCGGGCAAAGAAGTTGTTTAATTTGTCTGGGAGCAAGACGTCGGTGTCCGTGACGGGGCTGGTTTTCTTTTTGTAATCCGTGATTGTCTGTAGACCCTGCCACATACATCTCGTGTTTGAGCCGTTGAGTTGCGACTCTACTTTGTCTCTATACTGACACTTTGCTTGTTTGATTGCCTTACGGCGGGAATAACTACACTGTTTGTATTCAGCCAGATTTCCATTCACCTTGCCATAATTAAATGCGGTGGTTCGTGCTTTCAGTTTTGCGCGAATGCTGCTATCAATCCACGGTTTCTATTTAGGAAGGTTTACATAGTCACAGTGGGTACAACATCTCCTATACACTTCCTTATAAACTCGCTCACCGAGTCAGCGTATACGTCAATGTTATTATCTGCAGCTACCCGGAACATTTTCCAGTCCACGTGATCGAAGCAATCTTGAAGCGTGGAATCCGATTGGTCAGACCAGCGTTGGATAAACCTAAGCACGGGCGATTCCTATTTTAGTTTCTGCCTATAGGAGGGGAGCAACAAGATTAAGTCATGGTCAGATTTCTCAAAAGGAGGGCGGGGGAGGGCCTTGAATGCATCGTGAAAGTTAGAGTAGCAATGGTCGAGCGTGTTACTCACTCGTGTACAGCGATCGTTATGCTGTTAGAATTTAGGTAGCCTTGTTCTCAAATTAGCTTTGTTAAAATCCCCAGATACAATAAATACAGCCTCAGGATATATGGTTTCCAGTTTGCATAAAGTCAAGTGAAGTTCCTTGACGGCTGTCTTTGTATCCGCTTGCGGGGGGATATACACGGCTGTGATGTTAACCGAGGAGAGTTCTCTTGGGAGATAATACGGTCGGTATTTGATTGTGAGGAATTCTAGGTCAGGTGAATAAAAGGACTTGAGTTCCTGTATGTTGTTACAATTACACTATGAGTCGTTAATCATGAAACATACACCCCCGCCCTTCTTCTTACCGGAGAGATGTTTATTCCTGTCAGCGCGATGCACTGAAAATCCCGTTGGCTGCATGGACTCACAGCATGTCCCCAGCTAGCCATGGTCCCATGAAACAGTGTATGTTACAATTCCGTATATCTCTTTGGAAAGCAACTCTTACCCTGATTTCGTTGACTTTGTTAACTAGGCACTGGACATTAGCAAGTAATATACTCGCCGTGGTGCGTGGTGTGTGCGCATCCAAAGCCTCACTAGAAGACCGCTCTGGCACCCATCCTCCGGTGGCATTGTTTTGGGTCGGGCTCTGGAATCAGTTCAAATGCCCTGGGATGTGCAGACAAAGGCTCCGCTTTGGGGAAGTCGTATTCCTAGTCGTAGTGCTGTTTGTGCTGGTAAGTTGACGTCTCCCTGATATCCAATAGTTCTTTCCGGTTGTATGTAAAAACACTTAAGGTTTTCTGGGATAACAATGTAAGAAAAAAATACACAAAAATAAATCCTGCACGGTTTCTTAAGGACTAGAAGCAATGCTGCCATCTATCGGCGCCATCTTGCCTAATGGGTACAACTGCACTGTTGGTTAAGTACAAGTATTTGATACACTGCCCGATTTTGCAGGTTACAAAGCATGTAGAGGTCTGTAATTTTTTATCATAGGTACACTTCAACGGTGAGAGACGGAATCTAAAACAAAAATCCAGAAAATCACATTGTATGATTTTTAAGTAATTAATTTGCATTTTATTGCATGGCATAACTATTTGATACATCAGAAAAACTAGAACTTAATATTTGGTACAGAAACCTTTGTTTGCAATTACAGAGATCATACGTTTCCTGTAGTAATTGACCAGGTTTGCACACACTACAGCAGGGATTTTGGCCCACTCCTCCATACAGACCTTCTCCAGATCCTACATTTTTTAGGCTGTCGCTGGGCAATACGGACTTTCAGCTCCCTCCAAAGATTTTCTATTAGGTTCAGGTCTGGAGACTGGCTAGGCCACTCCAGGACCTTTAGATGCTTTTTATGGAGCCACTCCTTAGTTGCCCTGGCTGTGTGTTTCGGATCGTTGTCATGCTGGAAGACCCAGCCACGACCCATCTTCAATGCTCTTACTGAAGGAAGGAGGTTGTTGGCCAAGATCTTGCGATACCTGGCCCCATCCATCCTCCCCTCAATACGGTGCAGTCGTCCTGTTCCCTTTGCATAAAAGCATCCCCAAAGAATGATTTTTCCACCTCCATGCTTCACGGTTGGAATGGTGTTCTTGGGGTTGTACTCATCCTTCTTCTCCCTCCAAACACAGCGAGTGGAGTTTAGACCAAAAAGCTCTATTTTTGTCTCATCAGACCACATGACCTTCTCCCATTCCTCCTCTGGATCATCCAGATGGTCATTGGCAAACTTCAGACGGGCCTGGACATGCGCTGGCTTGAGCAGGGGGACCTTGCATGCCCTGCAGGATTTTAATCCATGATAGCGTAGTGTGTTACTAATGGTTTCCTTTGAGACTGTGGTCCCAGCTCTCTTTAGGTCATTGACCAGGTCCTGCCGTGTAGTTCTGGGCTGATCCCTCACCTTCCTCATGATCATTGATGCCCCACGAGGTGAGATCTTGCATGGAGCCGCAGACCGAGGGTGATTGACCGTCATCTTGAACTTCTTCCATTTTCTAATAATTGCGCCAACAGTTGTTGCCTTCTCACCAAGCTGCTTGCCTATTGTCCTGTAGCCCATCCCAGCCTTGTGCAGGTCTACAATTTTAAACCTGATGTCCTTACACAGCTCTCTGGTCTTGGCCATTGTGGAGAGGTTGGAGTCTGTTTGATTGAGTGTGTGGACAGGTGTCTTTTACACGGGTAACGAGTTCAAACAGGTGCAGTTAATACAGGTAATGAGTGGAGAACAGGAGGGCTTCTTAAAGAAAAACTAACAGGTCTGTGAGAGCCGTAATTCTTACTGGTTGGTAGGTGATCAAATACTTATGTCATGCAATAAAATGCAAATGAATTACTTAAAAATCATACAATGTGATTTTCTGGATTTTTGTTTTAGATTTCGTCTCTCACAGTTGAAGTGTACCTATGATAAACATTACAGACCTCTACATGCTTTGTAAGTAGAAAAACCTGCCAAATCGGCAGTGTATCAAATACTTGTTCTCCCCACTGTAAGTAAGCATTTCACGGCAAGGTCTACATCTGTTGTATTCGGCGCATGTGACAAATAAAATATGATTTGATTTGACATGCTGCTGCTGTTTGTTGATGTAATTTAGACTCCCCTCTGTCATTAACCCTGAGATCTGTGACAGGCGGATTCCTCAGCCTCTCCAGCTCTTCCAGCATGGACCCCTGTTTTTGAGCATGAGGAGCAGCACTCTGTGTGCAGAAGGCCATGCCATAATGAATTTGATGAAATGTAGCCAATGTAATGAGAAAGACGTGCCCATCCCTGGCTCCTCTGTCACATCAGGTTTGTCCACTCTGTGGGAATGGAGGAGAGAAGGTCACTTGCAGTGCCTTGAGAAAGTATTCATACCCCTTGACTTAATTCACATTTTGTTGTGTTACAGCCTGAATTCAAAATAGATTAAATCGATATTTTTCATTTTCAACCATCTTCACACACTACCCCCATAATGGCAAAGTGAAAACATGTTTTTAGAATTTTTAGCAAATTTATTGAAAATGAAATACAGAAATATCTCATTTACATAATTATTCACACCCTAAGTCAATACTTGCCACATATTTTCAAGTAAATTTAAGTCAACTGCAATTCAGCCACTCAGAAACATTCACTGTCTTGGTAAGCAACTCGGGTGTAGATTTTGCCATGTGTTCATCTCCCAGTGTCTATTGGAAAGCAGACTGAGACGGATTTTGCCATGTGTTCATCTCCCAGTGTCTAGTGGAAAGCAGACTGAGACAGATTTTGCTTGTGCTTAGCTCCATCCTGTTTATTTTTTTATCTTGAAATACTCCCCAGTCCTTAACAATTACAAGCAGACCCATAACATGATGCACAGCCACCACTATGATTGAAAATATGGAGAGTGGTACTCAGTAATTGGATTTACCCCAAACATAACACTTTGTATTCAGGACAAAAAGTGCATTGCTTTTCCAAATTGTTTTCATTATTACTTTAGTGCCTTTTTGCAAACAGGATGCATGTTTTTTGATATTTTAATTATTTTCACTCTTTCATTTATGTTAGTATTGTGGAGTAACTACATCCTCACTTTTCCCCTATTGCAGCCATTCAACTCTGTAACTTGGCCTCATGGTGAAATCCCTGAGTGGTTTCCTTTCTCTCCGGCAACTGAGTTAGGAAGGACACCTGTATCTTTGTAGTGACTGAGTGTATTGATACACCATCCAAAGTGTAATTATAAACTTCACCATGCTCAAAGGGATATTCAATACATTTTTATTTGATTTATTATTGTTGGGAAACATAATTCCACTTATTATGGTTATGGTGTATTGTGTGTAGGCAAGTGCCCCCAAAAATCTTAATTTAATACATGTTTAATTCTGGCTGTAACACAACAAAATGTGGACGGGTGTGAATACTTTCTGAAGGCACTGTAGAAGGAGCTCTGGAAAACAACATCTGGGATCACTGTTGGATATCAGCGATGTCTGTGTCTTTGTGATCTGCTTTCTGCAATTCCAGGAAACTAAAATAAATATCAACTTTATTAAGACCTGAAAACCAACTGAAAGGATATGTCTTATAAGAAATATCCTGTTTATTTGGGTTGTCTTGTACTCGTATACCCCTATCAGTTTCACCTGTATCCCAGCCCCTCCCTCCCTCTCCCCTGGTATGGTTTGCTATGCTACTGTGAGCCTCACTGGCAGCAGTTCAAACATATTATTGTCACTGTAATTGGCTGTTCCAGGCTTGATTTGATATGTGCCTCTTGTCTGATCCGTACACCTCTTTACCGCGCTAATGGAAAGATGAGTCCCACGTGAAATGTTTCTCTCATCAGATCGCTGTTGAGATCGTACATCTCACGTTACCCTTGTCAGGAGCGCTGCTTTATCACAGTCTGAGCATGTGTGGTAGAGGGAGGATTGCATTAAAAATAGAAAGAAGTAACAAGGGTGAATTTAGCCAAAGTGCTTGTGAAACTTGAAAATGATATATGAACCTTAGATGTATCATAATAATGACTATTACCACACATTATCAGTAGTCACCTTGTTGAAATTCGTGTAGAGGTGTGTGTCTGAGAGGAACATAGGCATCAACTGTTTCACTGTGCCACTATTCCTACAGTCACAGCACTGCTACCAGTCCTAACACTTACACTGCTAGTTTTAATTTCCTCCCCCAGGTGCAAACTGACTGATGTTGCCAGACTAGCTGATACAGTTGTCTCCTTTAGCTTGATCCCCACAGCTGTGGTCAAGCTGACATGGCTGTGTCTCTCCAGCTGCAGGTGTCTGAAACGTTGTGCTACATGTACACTCATATCCTCCTATCTCCTGGAGCATCTGCGGTTGTCAGAGCAGGTAGAGATGGAAGGCAGATGGCTGGGCTCTACCATCCTTTACAATGCTGCTCTCTTTTATACATATAGAACAATATGCAGCACAGGAGCTTCAACTAGGCCAACAAAACCACTGATTTAAAGAGTCATACTACATACACCCTCTATATGTCCTGTTGTGACCACTAGATTTAGGCCTTGACTAGTTTGATTGAACCTACACTCTGCAGTATATAATATATAGGGTATACTTTTTAGCACTAATGTATAATTCACATATTGCTTTAAGGAGATTTGTTTGATTTAACAAGATGTATTTGTTTCCCCCTTTTACCGTGCCTCCATCACGCTTTTGGGATTTTTCAACACAGCCAGCCCTCCACCCCTGTGAATGAAGCATATTTCAGAGGCAGTGTTTGGCTCACTTCCCTCCAGCACTCCAGCCCTGACTGTATCCGTTTGTAGAGCCTTTTCACATTTCCTATTTCTCAGGCCTGCTGTCGTGGCCCTGTCTGCCAGGCAACAGGAATGAGGGAACGAGACAGTGGGAGAGGGAGAGCGGGAGCTTCTCCATTTAAAGCCCAACAGTGATTACACTGTCCATCAGCCGCCAGGACGACCTGCATCAGCCACAGGATTGATGTTTGACAGAATAATTAGGAAACTGTCTCTGGTTAAAATCACTGGAGCTCATCTTTGGGTAAAAGGACTTCCATTTGCTAACTCCCCCCACTTGTCCCCGCTTCGTTCCCCAGCCCTGTCCTAGCCATCCACAGAGTGCTCTGGGAGGGAGAAAGTTGAGTGGTACAGTGGGGTGGGTTGGTGTTTCTGCTAGTGAAACTGGAAAGGCAAATAGAAGGGAATGGGGGGAGAAGTGAGTCAGAGTGGAGCAGTCATTGCCACTGGCAGCAGCTCAGTAGAAGTAGGAATGGGAGGGAGCTGAAGCAATTGGCGAGGGAGGTTGGGGTAATGGAGGTAAGAAAAATAAAGGACGGCCAGTAGCACTATTAGCTGTGATTGGCTGGTCTCAGTAGTGGGAGAATACTCTTAGGATTTTGTTAGAGCATTGTGAATTGAGAAGAGGCCACTACACTACCCTGATTCTCCCCTGGCTTGTCTGGTATGGCTGATGATGAGCTCTTCATTAGGCTGGCCCCTAATGGACTGACCCATTAGGTCAAAAGGCAGTGTCTGTTCCACCTGCCTGATACTCTAAATCCCCTGACTGCTCCTGTACTGACCAACAGACGGGGAACCAGGCTCCAGATGAGGACCTCCTCTCTCTCCTTCTGGGCTTTACCTGGGGAAGGTTGTTGCCCTTACCTGCCAGAGAACCAGGCTCCAGCTGAGCCTCTATCTCATTGACTGAGCCCCCCCCCCCCCCCCCACATCCCTCCCCTGGGATGTTGTCAACTCCTCTGATCCCTCTAATACCTAAGCAACCCCTTAATGGATAATTGATATGCCACAGAGCAGCTTCAAAGCCTGCAGGTCTTAATGTCTGCCCAGGGAAGTACTGGTCATCTCACTGTAAGACTGCATGCGGGGTGCCTTAGAAACAATTCCCCTCATCTTAATAATTCCAACCTGGTCTTTGTTCGGGTTTTGATGACACGTGCAGGCAGAGACATGGAACACATCATACAAGGGCTCCCATTGACACAGAGAGGGCTGGGGAAAAAAGCACTAACACCCTCAATCAGTGTATGTATCCGTGTCTGGCTTTTTGGAAATTAAATCTTGATTGCATCCATCTGTTTCGCCCTAGTTTCTGGTTTTCTGTCAGTTTAGTGTCCCGCTCCCCAGGCTCGCCAGGACTGGGCGGGTGGAGGAGGGAGAGGCTTTGCAATATGTGTATTCTATCAGTTTAGTGTCCCGCTCCCCAGACTCGCCAGGACTGGGCGGGTGGAGGAGGGAGAGGCTTTGCAATATGTGTATTCTATCAGTTTCTAAATGACTCATTTAGCCAGAGCTGAGTCATAGCGAAAAGTAGTCATTGCCTTTTCAATAACTGCAGCGATTCAGTCGTTCACTCAGATGAATAACAAATTAGTGTGTCTTAAAAACGGTCTCTATTTTTGGATCGCGGAGGGTGAAAGCACTATATAAAAAAATAACCCCCCATCTATCAGGATTAATGCTCTCCCAGGTTATTTCATCCCCACTAAATTGCCTCTCTCACTAAACAGCATCAGAGAAGGGAATTACTCAGTTCCTCCTGGGACACTCTCTGCTGTCTCATTGTTGCTCTAAAGAGTACAAATGCCTTCCCTAGGGTGCTTATGGGTCACTTCTGCCCTTTTAGTGCTGTTAAGGTATTTCAGGATGACATTGCATTGTGAGGAAATTGCACTGTTGTGTTTGCCAGTTTTACACTCCTACAGACAATCTCACAATACCAGGATTCAGGCATTGTCAACGAGTGTGTGTGATATTGTTAATGAGTGTGTGTGTGTGTGGTATTGTTAATGAGTGTGTGTGTGGTATTGTTAATGAGTGTGTGTGTGGTATTGTTAATGAGTGTGTGTGTGGTATTGTTAATGAGTGTGTGTGTGGTATTGTTAATGAGAGTGTGTGTGGTATTGTCAACGAGTGTGTGTGGTATTGTTAATGAGTGTGTGTGTGGTATTGTCAACGAGTGTGTGTGGTATTGTTAATGAGTGTGTGTGTGGTATTGTCAACGTGTGTGTGTGGTATTGTCAACGAGTGTGTGTGGTATTGTCAACGAGTGTGTGTGGTATTGTCAACGAGTGTGTGTGGTATTGTTAACGAGTGTGTGTGGTATTGTCAACGAGTGTGTGTGGTATTGTCAACGAGTGTGTGTGGTATTGTCAACGAGTGTGTGTGGTATTGTCAACGAGTGTGTGTGGTATTGTCAACGAGTGTGTGTGGTATTGTTAACGAGTGTGTGTGGTATTGTTAATGAGTGTGTGTGTGGTATTGTCAACGAGTGTGTGTGGTATTGTCAACGAGTGTGTGTGGTATTGTCAACGAGTGTGTGTGGTATTGTCAACGAGTGTGTGTGGTATTGTCAACGAGTGTGTGTGGTATTGTCAACGAGTGTGTGTGGTATTGTTAACGAGTGTGTGTGCTTATTTGGTGGTTGCATTCTTTCAAAGACATGAGCCCGTGGCTGTTTACGCAAAATCTAAATAATGTAGCTAATCCAGTCGTTAACTCCTGAAATACGTGTTACTGTCAGGTGTAAATGATGGGATTCATCTGTGTGGGTGCAAGGCTGAATATGAATAGTCTGTTGGTTATGTTGGTAATTTATCCAGACTTGTTTGTCCACTCACTGATTTGACTGTCTCTGGCTCCTAGGCGTGCCCGCCTGGCTGTCTGCTTCAGTGCTGTGCGTCAAAAAGCCCAGTTGTTTACCCATTAGCAAATGCACTTCACTGAAGAAGAGCGGTGTGTCTATGCAAACAGGGTGACAAAAAGAAGTTGGAGATGATTTGCCTTGCAAAACCACCCAGCTGCCCTTTAGATGGCTCATTGGCTCCCATGATCAGGTGCAATCTGAACTGGAATCATTTGGATAATTGACCTTCTGTGTGAATACATTAGAATAAATTAATTTTGATTGGCCATGTAGCATTATGAAGAAAGTAGAAATGTTAGGCTTTTATATTCAGCGCTGGTTTGTTGTGCTAGGTCTCGGAGGTGATTATGTATGCAATTCCCTGCTATTATGCATTCCTTCAATTTAAAAAAAAAAATGTAATTCTCGCTCAGAGTAGAGCAGGGCACCGCTGTGCTGGCTAAACTCTGCAATGATTGAAAGGCGAAATATCTAAGGATGGTGTATAGTAATCACTGCTCATGTTTTAGAATGTCAGTCCCTGTGTCTGAGAGAGAGACACGCAGCGGTGGCCAAGTTAGGTTGCTGTGGTAGTAGGTGGCCAATGGTGTGGTTTTATGGAGCTGACAGAAAATGTACTCCATTATCTTTACTAGATACTTTATTTCTGTTGTTGTGTATATATCTGTTATTTAAGTTTACACTGAAAACGTTTATCATCCCAAAAAGTATATAGAGTGAGCTCCAAAAGTATTGAGACATTGATGCATTTTTTGTTGTTTTTTGCTCCAGCAATGAAGTGCACACTGCTTTAATTAGAGGGTATTGTCATCCATATTGGGTGAACTGTTAATAAATTACAGATATTGTTTTACACATAGTTGCCCCCCCTTCTTATATGCTTAGTGTACAAAACATTAGGAACACCTGCTCTTTCCGTGACACACTGACCAGGTGAAAGCTATGATTCCTTATTGATGTCACCTGTTAAATACACTTCAATCAGTGTAGATGAAGGGGAGAAGACTGGTGAAAGAAGAATTTTTAAGCCTTGAGACATGGATTGTGTATGTGTGCCATTCAGAGGGTGAATGGTCAAGACAAAATATTTAAGTGCCTTTGAACAGGGTATGGTAGTAGTTTCGTGGCGCACCGGCTTGAGTTGGTCAAGAATTGCAACGCTTCTACGTTTTTCGCGCTCAACATCCCTGTGGAACGCTTTTGACACTTTGAAGAGTCCCTGACCCAACAAATTGAGGCCGTTCTGAAGGAAAAAGGGGGCTCAACTCAATATTAGGAAGGTGTTCCTAAGGTTTTGTACACGTCGTGTATGTATTAAATAGGTCAAAATGGAAGTATTTGGTCCCATATTCCTAGCACACAATGACTACATCATGCTTGTGACTGTACACATTTATAGGATGCATTTGTTTGTTTTGGTTGTGTTTCTGATTGTTTTGTGCCCAATAAAAAGCTACGGTTAATGTAGTGTCATTTCGGATGCTACCATGATTACGGATAATCCTGAATGAATCATGAATAATAATGACTGGGAAAGTTGGAGGCATCAAAATCATGCTGACCTCCCCTCTTATTGTGGTGAGAGGTTAGCATGTCTTGCGGGTATAGTATTGGTGCGTCTAACTTATCTTACATCATTATTCACAATTAATTCAGGACTATCCATAATCATGGTAGCAAACATATTTAGCATGAATTTCTTTTGAGCACATAATAATCTGGAACACAACCAAAACAAACAGCAAATGTATCAAACACATTTGTAGAGCCACAAGCTTGATGTAGTCATTACCTGCTAAGAATATGGGACCAAATACTTAACGTTTTACTTCTTTAATAAGTGAATTTGTCCCAATACTTTTGGTCCCCTAAAATGGGCGGACTATGTACAAAAAGTGCTGTAATTTCTAAACGTTTCACCCGATATGGATGAAAACTTGAACCTCGTTGTCATTGTATCATTTCAAATCCAAAACAACCATTTTCACTGTCCCAATACTTCTGGAGCTGTGTGTGCATTTTGGCAAATTTATAGAAAATGAAATACAGAAATATCTAATTCACATAAGTATTCACACCCATGACTCAATGCTTTTAAAAAGCATCTTTGGCAGCGTTTACAGCTTTGAGTCTTTCTGGATAAGTCTCCGATCTTTCCACACCTGGATTGTGCAACATTTTCCCATTATTCTTTTCAACATTCTTCAAGCTCTGTGACATTGGTTGTTGATCATTGCTAGACCATTTTCAGGTCTTAACATAGATTTTCAAATAGATTTCATTCAAAACTGTAACGTGTCCACTGAGGAATATTCACTGTCTTCTTGGTAAGCAACTCCATTGTAGATGTGTCCTTGTGTGTTAGGTTATTGCCCTGTTGAAATTAATCTCTTATTGTCTGCTATTCATTGTCTGCTTTTTTCAACCCACCTACCAATAGGTTTTTCTTGTTTGCGAGGCGTTGGAAAACCTCCCTGGTCTTTCTGGTTGAATCTGTGTTTGAAATTCACTGCTCGACTGAGGGACCTTACAGATAATTGTATGTGTGGGGTACAGTGATGAAGTAGTCATTCAAAAATCATGTTAAACACTGTTATTGCAGACTGAGTGAGTCCATGCAACTTATGACGTGACTTGTTCATCAAGTATTTACTCCTGAACTTATTGAGGCTGGCCATAACAAAGGGGTTGAATACTTATTGACTCAAGACATTTCAGCTTTTCATTTTTTAAATGAATTTGTAAAAATGTTGGAAAACATCATTCCACTTTGACGTTAATGGGTTATTGTGTGAAGGCCAGTGACAGGATGTGACCAGATGTAACACCGTCACTGCTAAATGTATACAGGGGAACACTGAAGGGCTGTGTTTGTGTGGCTGGCTGTTTTTTCCCTTTCCAGTCTAATCTAGACATTGCTGACTTCCATCATACAGTAGTGCTTTGAATGGAGGAATACTGTGTGTATGTCTGCACACGTGGCCCTGCATATCTCTGTTGTTCCCTTGTCATCCCTCAATGATCGACAGCCATTAACCCTTGGTGAAGGTGTTGAGAAATATTTCTGTCTGCCTGTCAGCGGCGAGATGCCGCCCTCTCGGGATGAATAATAGGCCTGTTTTACAGTGTCCGCATTTCTCAAATCTAATGCATAGCGTCGTGTGTGTGTGTGTGTGTGAGAGAGAGAGAACATGCACAAGATCCCGAGGTGAGCAGCAGGAAATGAGTTCTACATCCCTGGCTGACAACATCCCCTGCCAGTACTGGTCTCTGTGCTCCCTTCTCTCGCTCCTGTGTCTGCTGCCAGTCTCCCTCTCTCATTGTCTTGTCTTTCATGTCATCCCCCTGTTGCCCACTCTTGTCCTCCTGTCTGCCCCTATTTCTGTGAACATTTGACCTCAAGTGTTGTCCCACTTAATCTCTCTCACTACTCTTCTCATATTTGGCTAATATTAGCCCTTCTGCACTCTCACTTTAGATTGCTTGCGTTCTTCTTCAGGACATTATTGACAGTAGATATATTTCCCATGAAACTATTCTAGTGTCAAATGTCTAACCCTCCAGCCTGGATAACTGATGCTAATTTGGGCTTTGGGTCTAGAGCCATTTGGTGTTCACTTATTTCTGTCCTCCCATCTGATAAAAAAAACAATGGATGGCAAAACGCTGAAGGACTTGAAAGGGTGCAGGGCCGTTCGACAGACGGCACCATGAGATATGCCCACTGCCTCTGTGTTATAATCGCCACTTCAATCCCTACAACAAAGGCACTATCCAACGCAGTGCCATCTCCATGACAAAGGCATAGGTGAAGTGCACTTCACCGTCTGCTACAAAGTCAGGTTCCAGACTTGATGAGGCCCCCAGGGGCCCTTGTGCATGGCCTCTGAGCATCCAGTGCATGCTTTTGGCTGCTGATGGGCCTGGTAGCGTAGGGAGAATATGAATGATGTGGCCTGGGGAAGGGCAGTGTAATGGGAGAAAGATCAGAGGCTGGGGCTGTGATGGTGCAGTCAGGATGGGATAGATGGGGGTGCAGAAGTACAAATTGGAATTGGTTTATTGGGTTGGTCTAACGCTGCTTGAATATCATAATGAGACACTCCAATGTCATCGGGAGTATTTACTCCACTTTATCCCTGGTCTCTTCCCTGTATGTCAGCCATGCATAACGGGTGACTGTCTACCATAAACGGCCCTATTGTGTCAACAGATGAAATGCTGTGCTTTGCATTTACCTCCACCATGATGTCTATCCCCTACCACAACCTTCAGAAATCTGGCTGTTGTCTGTATACTGGTAGAGCACTTATTATTACTCATTGTTTCTGAAGTAAAGACAAATACGAATGGAAGGTTTTATAACATACAACCCATTTTGAGTGTGTGTGTGTGTGTGTGTGTGTGTGTGTCTGTATGCTTGAGTGTATTGGTGCGTGTTTAAACCTGTGGTTAAAGTCTTGAGTTTTCTTACTGTATTGTCCTCCTTAAGGTGTATGAAACTGTAAGCGTCAGAGAGAGGCTTCAATAAACCTCCACTGTTTGATGAAACGGAGGGAAACTGAAACCTACAAAATAATGAAATTGCTGATATAGCTCAGCCTAATAAATAAATGCTCAATAGACCTGATAGATATAGCCACAGTGTACAATACAATGCATAGACAATTTAAAAAACATTTCCTGCATTAAAAAAAAAGAAGCACAATCTTGTTAGCTACTTTGTGTTGGCCATATTAACGAGCGTGTTGAAAACAGAATGAGTGTCTGAGTGAAAAGACGGCCTTACTCATTGGGGGATGGGTTTGCCAAGAGGCTGCTGTCACAGTCCCCCCCCGCTCTGTCACGAGCGAGACCTTGAGCCGGAAATGACCGGCTCTGGTATCAATTCACACGGAATGTCCCCCCATCCACCCCCCTTACTTTCACTTCCATTCTCCACCTTCGCCTCTCCTGGCTCGCCGCAAACTCATTTCTGCCTTGATTGGTTTCTTTTCTTCAGCGGAGAGAGGAGAAGCGTGCTGGCTGTGCCTAGGCAAGTTCACATGGCAGGGGGGCCTGAGGAACAGAAGGACATCTCACAGCACAGGGACAGCTGGATGTCACAGGAGAGAGAGAGTGGACATATTGTATAGGATAAGACATGTTGTTTGATTTGTATTATGTCAGTGTTAGGTCATGTCAGGGCTCAACAAACGTGTTGACGTTCATGCTTCTTGGTATCTAGTGAAGACAAATGCAATGAATGGTTTCCAGTGTATGTCATGACATTGATTGTCACCTTCCCTGGAAAGTGCTTGGTTTTTCCAGGAAATGGATTTGGAAGAAATTAGAGAATGGTGCTGTACAGAATCATATAACTTCTTCTACAACCAGTTTTCTAACTACAGTCTCCATACTTTCATATATGCAAATACCTTCCAAATGGCATTTGCACACATTTGTTTATCTAAAGTATTACTCAGAGGGACAGTGTTTGCCGTATATATGCAGTTAACCCTGTAAAATATGCAGTAAAGCTATCTTTCCCTGTGTCGGTAGAGATGTCCCCCGCCCATCGATCAAATCAAACTGTTTGTCACATGTACCGAATACAACAAGTGTAGACCTTACAGTGAAAGGCTTACTGACAAGCCCTTAACCAACAGTGCAGTTGAAGAAAGAGTTGAGGAAAGTAACACAATAAAATAACAATAACGAGGGGGTACTGGTACAGTCAGTGTGTGGGGGTACAGGTTAGTCAAGGTAATTTGTACATGTAGGTAGGGGTGAAGTGACTATGCATAGATAATAAACAGTGAGTAGCAGCAGTGTACATAACAAATGGAGGGGGTCAATGTAAATAGTCTGGTGGCCAGTCTTATGGCTTGGGGGTAGAAGCTGTTAAGGAACCTTTCGGTCCTAGACTTGGCGCTCCGTACCGCTTGCCGTGCATTAGCAGAGAAAACCTTGTGTGACTTGGGTGACTGGAGTCTGTCAATTTTTTGGGCCTTCCTCTGACTAGTGTCAATTGTTTGGGCCTTCCTCTGACTAGTGTCAATTTTTTGGGCCTTCCTCTGACTAGTGTCAATTGTTTGGGCCTTCCTCTGACACCGCCTAGTATATAGGTCCTGAATGGCAGGAAGCTTGGCCCCAGTGATGTACTGGGCCGTACGCACTACCCTCTAGCGCCTTACGGTCAGATGCCGAGCAGTTGCCATACCAGGTGGTGATGCAACTGGTCAGGATGCACTCGATGGTGCAGCTGTAGGACCTTTTTTTTTTTTCACCTTTATTTAACCAGATAGGCTAGTTGAGAACAAGTTCTCAGTTGCAGCTGCGACCTGGCCAAGATAAAGCATAGCAGTGTGAACAGACAACACAGAGTTACACATGGAGTAAACAATTAACAAGTCAATAACACAATATACATTGTGTGCAAAAGGCATGAGGAGGTAGGCGAATAATTACAATTTTGCAGATTAACACTGGAGTGATAAATGATCAGATGGTCATGTACAGGTAGAGATATTGGTGTGCAAAAGAGCAGAAAAGTAAATAAATAAAAACAGTATTGGGATGAGGTAGGTAAAAATGGGTGGGCTATTTACCGATAGACTATGTACAGCTGCAGTGATCGGTTAGCTGTTCGTGCTACGGGTGGGTGTTGCCATCGTGACCAGTGAACTGAGATAAGGCGGAGCTTTACCTAGCATGGACTTGTAGATGACCTGGAGCCAGTGGGTCTGGCGACGAATATGTAGCGAGGGCCAGCCGACTAGAGCATACAGGTCGCAGTGGTGGGTGGTATAAGGTGCTTTAGTGACAAAACGGATGGCACTGTGATAAACTGCATCCAGTTTGCTGAGTAGAGTGTTGGAAGCTATTTTGTAGATGACATCGCCGAAGTCGAGGATCGGTAGGATAGTCAGTTTTACTAGGGTAAGTTTGGCGGCGTGAGTGAAGGACGCTTTGTTGCGGAATAGAAAGCCGACTAGATTTGATTTTCGATTGGAGATGTTTGATATGAGTCTGGAAGGAGAGTTTACAGTCTAGCCAGACACCTAGGTACTTATAAATGTCCACATATTCAAGGTCGGAACCATCCAGGGTGGTGATGCTAGTCAGGCGTGCGGGTGCAGGCAGCGAACGGTTGAAAAGCATGCATTTGGTTTTTACTAGCGTTTAAGAGCAGTTGGAGGCCACGGAAGGAGTGTTGTATGGCATTGAAGCTCGTTTGGAGGTTAGATAGCACAGTGTCCCAGGACGGGCCGGAAGTATATAGAATGGTGTCGTCTGCGTAGAGGTGGATCAGGGAATCGCCCGCAGCAAGAGCAACATCATTGATATACACAGAGAAAAGAGTCGGCCCGAGAATTGAACCCTGTGGCACCCCCATAGAGACTGCCAGAGTACCGGACAGCATGCCCTTCGTTTTGACACACTGAACTCTGTCTGCAAAGTAGTTGGTGAATCATGCACGGCAGTCATCAGAAAAACCGAGGCTACTGAGTCTGCCGATAAGATTATGGTGAATGACAGAGTCGAAAGCCTTGAGGATCTGGGGACCCATGTCAAATATTTTCAGTCTTCTGAGAGGGAAAAGGTGTTGTCGTGCCCTCTTCACGACTGTCTTGGTGTGTTTGGACCGTGTGGACATCAAGGAACTTGAAAGTCTCTGGCAGTTGTCAGTTGCAGAGGGTTCCTTAACATGAAGTGAAAATTCAGATGGTGGTGTCAAGATGTCTGTTTGTGAGCAGGCTTCTTTGACATAATGCTCCATCTCTTTCACTTTGGGCGAGGAGGAGCTGTCATGCTTCAACAGGCTAGATAATTATTTCCCTCTTATCCTGCTTCGCCAGGCTCAATCCCAGCATTCAATAGGAGCCACGACCCGCACTGCACCTCGCCGCCCTTCTCCCTCTCTCCCTTACTCCTTCTCTCTCTCTCCATCTCCCCTGGCCCAGCGCCAGAGGAGTAGCACACCACAGGGAATGCATTTGCAGGGAGAAAAAATAGCCCTTAGATTTGACAAGATGGTGCCAAAATAGAAAGCCAGAAAGATACAAAGAAGAACTACATCAAATGAACTGTCTTATCGTCCAGGCCAAATTGCAGTTTGTTGAACTAAACACACACGTACATATGCCATTTAATATGCAGGCTGTGTATGCGTGTTGTATGCCTGACCATGTATGTGTTGTGACCTCAGAAGTAACAGTAATTTTGGGAAGTGAGTTCAATCTGTGTTTTGGGGTAGAACTGGGAGCCCCATTTCTGCTTTATATGGTGATGTCTTAGCCTATTGGAGGAATAGGGGAAGTGGCGCTTCCAAACTGTTGTGCTCACCTATCTGAATTGGCTCTGTTAACACTAAAGGGGTGTGTCCTGTGGAAGGAAGTGGGGACCTAAATAGAATTGGGCCCCATCCCACAACAGAAAACTGCTCATTTGAAGATGGAGGATTAGTGCCTATAGGCCCCGTCTTCAATTGGAAAGGCTGCATATTAACCTTTAACCCCTAGGCTGGGCACTGCAGCCCTGTGGAGGAGCAGGAATAAACAGGCCAGGACCAGCAGGCCTGTCAGAGGAGGCTGCTGTCACCAGATAAAGCAGAACAATGCCCTTAATAGGCCACAGAGAGACCAAGGAGTTCCACAAATTTCTGCACAATTTGCTAGGTTGTAACAAAGGGAGAGATGTGTTTCTTCTGAAAGATTAGCAGTGGTCAACAGTGGTAGACTGCTGTTAGTGTGAAGCACAATGCTAAATGTGTGTCGGAGTGATAATTCAGCAGTACACACTCACCACAGGGATCACTGCAGCAGCCAGACCAAATACAATGCTGGTTAGTTAAAATGAACGGTTGGAAATACGTTTTTAGGTGTTGACAAGTCTATAGGGGAGAATAGTATGGTTTCTTATGTCCATTTTGTAGGTATCAAATGGGTAGCATTTTGACTTGTGGGGTTATAATGTTGTGTGTTTACTAGTATCACCTGTCAGTGATGGTAATCATGACATTCATCCTCTGTGTGCTGAACATAAAATAGAAATGTGTTTTATAAAATGCATTGACACTCTGGGGAAATGCCAGTTCCTCTGTCAGTATAGAATCTTCCAGGCTACTATTCATGTCTTAAATGCAGTTAGCAGGCTGGATAATAGAGTCTGAAAAGACTGTTTCTCCAGTGAAGCCCTTTCCCAGCTGTGAAAGAGCCTTGACAGGGTATTGGAGCGGTGGCTGTTATGATCCTGTTATGTTTAATCATTCACTGGACCAGAAAGTACTCCTCATACTGTAAAGGCACAAAGGTTCTCAAAGGATCCTGGTACAATATGCTTTATTCCTTTCGGCTCTGCACCGAATCAAGAAATAGCATATGTTTATCCTAACTCAAATGGTAACGTTTCCAAAGCGGCTCCTGTATCACGGGGGTAATCAGAGAATAGTACAATGTACTCTGATCTTAGAGGTCTGGGAGGTTTAGGATTGCGTCAGAGTGGATTTGAATTGATCTTTAGTGTGATGGTTAGAGTTTGAGTCTGCGCTGGTATCGGCTGGATCACATTTAAAATGGACTTTTGATTGAAAGCAATTGAACGAAAGGGATTAACCCTAACTTTACTCCAATTCACTTCTGCCATTAATCAGTGTGACATTTAAAGGCTCAGGTGGCGATGCTCTGTGGTTCTACTGCAGCACCTAGTCTCTTAAGTCATCAGTACAGTATATAAAGTCGTGGCCAAAAGTTTTGAGAATGACACAAATATTAATTTCCACAAAGTTTGCTACTGCAGTGTCTTTAGATATTTTTGTCAGATGTTACTATGGAATACTGAAGTATAATTACAAGCATTTCATAAGTGTCAAAGGCTTTTATTGACAATTACATGAATTTGATGCAAAGAGTCAATATTTGCGGTGTTGACCGTTCTTTTTCAAGACCTCTGCAATCCGCCCTGGCATGCTGTCAATTAACTTATGGGCCACATCCTGGCTGATGGCAGCCCATTCTTGCATAATCAATGCTTGAAGTTTGTCAGAAGTGATGGGTTTTTGTTTGTCCACCCGCCTCTTGAGGATTGACCACAAGTTCTCAATGGGATTAAGGTCTAGGGAGTTTCCTGGCCATGGACAACAAAATATCAATGTTTTGTTCCCCGAGCCACATAGTTGTCACTTTTGCCTTATAGCAAGGTGCTCCATCATGCTGGAAAAGGCATTGTTCATCATCAAACTGTTCCTGGATGGTTGGGAGAAGTTGCTCTCGGAGGATGTGTTGGTACTATTCTTTATTCATGGCTGTGTTCTTAGGCATAATTGTGAGTGAGCCCACTCCCTTGGCTGAGAAGCAACCCCACACATGAATGGTGTCAGGATGCTTTACTGTTGGCATGACACAGGACTTATGGTAGCGCTCACCTCATCTTTTCCCGACGACAAGCTTTTTTCCGGATGCCCCAAACAATCGGAAAGGAGATTCATCAGAGAAAATGACTTTACCCCAGTCCTCAGCAGTCCAATCCCTGTACCTTTTGCATAATATCAGTCTGTCCCTGATGTTTTAACTGGAGAGAAGTGACTTCTTTGCTGCCATTCTTGACACCAGGCTAACCTCCAAAAGTCTTCGCCTCACTGTGCGTGCAGATGCACTCACACCTGCCTGCTGCCATTCCTGAGCAAGCTCTACTGGTGGTGCCCAGATCCCGCAGCTGAATCAACTTTAGGAGACGGTCCTGGCGTTTGCTGGACTTTCTTGGGCGCCCTGAAACTCTCTTCACAACAATTGAACCCCTCTCCTTGAAGTTCTTGATGATCTGATAAATGGTTGATTTAGGTGCAATCCTACTGGCAGCAATATCCTTGTCTGTGAAGCCCTTTTTGTGCATCAATGATGACGTCACGTGTTTCCTTGCAGGTAACCATGGTTGACAGAGGAAAAACAATGATTCCAAGCACCACCCTCCTTTTGAAGCTTCCAGTCTGTTATTTGATCTTAATCAGCATGACAGAGTGATCTCCAGCCTTGTCCTCGTCAACACTCACACCTGTGTTAACGAGAGAATCACTGACATGACGTCAGCTGGTCCTTTTGTGGCAGGACTGAAATACAGTGGAAATGTTTTTTGAGGACTCAGTTCATTTGCATGGAAAAGAGGGACTTTGGAATTCATTGCAATTCATCTGATCACTCTTCATAACATTCTGGAGTATATGCTAATTGCCATCATACAAACTGAGGCAGCAGACTTTGAAAATTAATATTTGTGTCATTCTCAAAACTTTTTGTCATGACTGTAGGCCTGGCAAATATGAAGTACACATTCAGGTGAAAAATGTCTGTTGTGCAACACATTGGTGGTGGATATGTCACGTTACCCCCTCGCAGAATAAAGCTCATTGAAGCTTGATGTGAAGTAACATGTTGACAAAAGAGCTTTCTGAATATGGTATTGTATTATCTTCATCCAGTTCATGAACACAGAGGATACCAGGAGCTTCGCTGTGTGTTTTAGACTTTTAAGTGCTCATGGTGGTGTCGTGTGACTGCAGGTGGTCATGTGTGCTTACCTAGTGTATCGCCTACCTAGTGTATCGACTCTGTAACCCACAGCATTGCTTTTCAGCTTTCTATTCTACCTCTGTGGTTAGTAACTGAGGGAGTCACAGTGGTCTGGATTTGTGTTTCATTGTTATTTCACTCAGTACGACAGTGGTTTTACAGTTTCTTTCGCCCACGCTCGGGGTCCTGAGATGTTCTGTGTGTAGCTGAACAATAGATATTTGGTTTGCAATTTCAACATTAGAATCAAGCTGTGATAACACTTTATTTTTTATTTAACCTTTATTTAAATAGGCAAGTAAGTTATGAACAAATTTTGATTTACAATGACAGCCTAACAAAAGGCAAAATGCCTCCTGAGGGGACGGGGGCTGGGAATAAAAATACAAATAAATGTAATAACAATCTAGGATTAAACACACATCACAACAAGAGAGACAACACAATATTAAATAAAGAGAGTCCTAAGACAACAACAGCATGGCAGCAACACAACACACAGCATGGCAGCAACACAACACACAGCATGGCAGCAACACAACACACAGCATGGCAGCAACACAACACACAGCATGGCAGCAACACAACACACAGCTTGGCAGCAACACAACACACAGCATGGCAGCAACACAACACACAGCATGGCAGCAACACAACACACAGCATGGCAGCAACACAACACACAGCATGGCAGCAACACAACACACAGCATGGCAGCAACACAACACACAGCATGGCAGCAACACAACACACAGCATGGCAGCAACACAACACACAGCATGGCAGCAACACAACACACAGCATGGCAGCAACACAACACACAGCATGGCAGCAACACAACACACAGCTTGGCAGCAACACAACACACAGCTTGGCAGCAACACAACACACAGCTTGGCAGCAACACAACACACAGCATGGCAGCAACACAACACACAGCATGGCAGCAACACAACACACAGCATGGCAGCAACACAACACACAGCATGGCAGCAGCACAAAACAGGGCACAAATGTTATTGGACACAGACAACGGCAAGAAGGTGGAGACAGCAATACATCATGCAAAGTAGCCACTTAGCCTAACGTCTCAAATCTTTCTGTTGCAACCATAAAAAAGACAGTGTGGCAAAAATGTATCCCCTTTACATGGGTTGGGGGGCTGGGAGTCTTTTCCCCGTGTTTTTGAATTACGAAACTCCACTGAGGTAAAGCTATAAAATAATTATATAAAATGCTTTTACTTGCATGCTAGCATACATAAATCATGTCTGATGTATCATTTACTATACGTAGATGTCATAAAGAGACGCCTGAATGGTAAAAATGTGGTGTTACTCAATAGAGCCGGGATTGAAAAATGTACTGCTGATAGCAACAGAATAGGGCTTGTTGTACTGGGCTCCAGAACCAGCGTCTCTATTGCCCCCCAGTGGTGAGGAGACTGAATAGCAGGACATTCATCAGTTTGTCGCTGGATCGTTACCCAAGCAACCCTGAGTTGTGACCTGTCAATCAGCCCCTAGCGTTCATGGGAAACTTCAATCGCTCTGTGTGTTGCCAGAAACAGACAAAACCACAGGGTGAAGGTAAGATTGTGAGATGTGCTTGTCCTTACTGAACACGATTTCTATTGTTGTATTGTCCACAAGTGTCCACTATAAACCACACTGGGGAGCCACCAAAGTGGTTCACAAGTCAGATCATGGGCATTGATTAGGTTTGCTTGAGTGGCATTTTATAAGGTTATACGAGCGGGATATGTATGTTGATGCATAGATATACCCTTCCCAATGTGGTGTCCTCGGAGTATAGCTAGATCATCTAATGATCTACAGGGAGAGATCAATGGCAAGGCTAAGGTTCAGCAGAGAGCCTGGAGTATTGACAGATCTCACCCACCAGAAGCCAGTGTCCCCACTCTGTCCGTCTCTCTCTCACACTCTTTCTCTCCCTAGCTCGCTGTATCTCTTCCTTTCTAGTGCTATCTCCTCTGTCTCTCTCTCCCTCCTCTGTGATTTTTGTCTGAATGTAATGCTGTGACTGGGCAGAAGCAGTGCCGGGATTAAACTAGTCTGTGCCTGGGGCGAGAGCTAACCAGGGCCAAGGGGAACACACACTCACACCCCCAGGCTGTGGAGGTAACATGGACCTTTAGAAAGGAACACTCAGGCCCTGCTTCAGATGTAACCTAACAGGATGTAAGGCAGACAGTGGAATTGTTTTATATAACCAGTGAAGCTGTCTTTCTCACACCAGCTCTCACTCACTCTGCCTCTCACTCACTGTAGATAGAATGTTCTGTGGAGAACCAGTGTGTGTGTGTGTGTGTCTTTGTGACAGGGCTGTCCCTGTGTTATTGGTGATGGCGCTGTGTCTCTAATAGTGTGGTATCAGTCACAGATGACAGTAATGAACAACACAGCCACCTGAGGACTGCTTCTCCTTGGAGAATAACAGCTGCTCCACATTAATATGGCTGTCTGACACGCACACACGTACAGTGTTGTAGTGTGTCCTCAAAGAGGACATATACAATGGCGAAGATGCAATGTTCACTGCCTTAATGCACGAATAACAGACAACAAATGGAATTCTTCGTCAGTCTGTTCACATTACATTCATAACAGGGGTCACTATGGCAAACAGTCTTGCATTTGTTTGATACACACGCAGATCTCTAGATTTCAGCGATGTGGCCCGAAGAGATTGAACGGCCTGTTGCCCTTAGTCTATTGTATGAAGTATCATGGGCATCCCTAATATCTCTCTACACGCCCCTGATCCTGTTTCTCTGTGTGTAAACATCATTACCACACACACACGGTTCTCACACACACCGCTCTCGTTCTTTCTCGATCTCTCTCACACACACACAGACACACACGCCGTTCACACACGGCAGCGTTTACAGATGAGCAGAGATTATAAACAAACATGCAGGATTAATCCTGTCTACTCACACTCAACTTTCTACACAACTGCCCAGGGTAATTACTGTGTTATGTGTTAGTGTAATCACCCTGCCTCGCCAGACATCACACAGTCTGTCCTGAGTTTGACTGTTTTATTCTTTGCGCGCCCTTTCACAGTACTGTATACATTTTTGGTACATCAATATGTGCAATACTGATTATTGGGGTCTGTACAGCTTAGAATAACAGTATAGTACTGTATAAATCTGAATGTTTCCTCCTTTAGGACTATATTCAAACCATTTCCTGTTGTCTGTGCCACAGGTGGAAGCCATCCTGGTGAACATCTTCGGGGGCATCGTCAACTGTGCCATCATTGCCAACGGGATCACCAAGGCTTGCCGTGAGCTGGAGCTCAAAGTTCCCCTGGTTGTCAGGCTGGAAGGTGGGTACAGTACAGGTGGTGCTACAAGCACAACTCTACATCCTACCTACACACTGTTTGACTGTTCTACACACTACCACCCACGTGCTCTATCTGTACTCGACTCCACTCTTGTGTCACATGCATCACTTCCTGCATTTCTTGCACCTTTAGCACTTTCTATGAGCTGTGTTATTTCACACGGGTCTCATTCTCTCTCTCTTATTTTTGAATTCGGTGCAGTAAGCTACTCCCGTTTTAAGTAAGTTATTTTAGAACGACCTCTTTCTCATATGACAGTCCAGTGTGGTCCTCTTACTGGTGAGGAAGACAATCCATTTATCACGTGTGTCACGTTCAGCAGAGCTTGTTAGCGACGACGACCAGAATAACAATGGAGACGGCGTTGATTGGGTCGCCTCTCACCTGCCTATGCTAATAAGGCAGTATTGGCGTGCGTTACGGTGTGTCGCTATGACACCTGGGCGTTGCAGAGGGACCCAGCTGGTCATTAGGATAATTGGCAGGAAACAGCTGACTGGCCTTGTCCAGAGAAAGAGCAGGGGACTCTCTCCATTAGCTCACAGCACTCCATTTGTCTCTCACATCCCCATGCTTTTTAGGTCAGCACTACTCTTTCTGGGACACAACCAGGCCAGTTACATTAAGGTAAGTCTACAAATACTGTATGGGCAGTTTAGCATTCTTTGAAAATGAGGAAAGGACCAACTGTGTACGTATTGGCCATGCTAAAATGTAGATAAATACAGGTTACTTTTTGTTTTGGTGGAAAGTCTAGTAACTAGTGGCCCAATGACACATTCAACTCTTTAAAGTGTTTTATTTACATTTGAGGCGATAAGATGATAAGTTGGACAGATCGAGTGAAAAAAAAGCAATTTTCCCACACGGCATCTCTCCTTCTCACTATCACGCGTTAGTTTCACTTCCCCACCCGCCATTATTTTAAAGACCCGACGGGGTCTTGTTGAATTATGCAGAAACGGGCAGCGTGGGATCATGTATTGATTCTGTTGGAAAGGGGAGAAATTGTGCTTTACAATGGTATTGACATGACAGTTGATCTGGAAGTATTGTGTTTTTGGGGCGCTAAAATAAGGACACTTGTACGGACCAAGGCAGTGTACGAATTTACGTGAGTTTGCGTTAGTGAGTAGCTTAGTAACAATGAGGTAAGCTAAGCTAGCTCTGCTAAGGAGAGAGGTTTTGAAGTTGAGAACTTCCCCCCTCCTGACTGACTCTCCATCTCAAGGTGATCTGCTAATTCAGTTCTGCTCTATGTGTCATTCAAAGCCTGCGCTGACCTTGTTTAGCCAACCCGACAGCAGCTAGTGAGCATAGCTTGGGGATAGCTACAGCTGGCTAGTATATCTAGCTAGCTGATATTTAGCATGGACTGTCTTCAGTCAGCTCAGCTGTCCAACAACGCAATATTCTATAACTGGCTAGTTTGATCTCATCTCTTTGTTCTCTGTTAGATCTTTCCCGGGGGACAAATGCCAGAATGAATATCCCTACAGGTGTAGGTTACATGTGAACATCGTACAAATGTTATCGCCCAGCTTGAGTGTAGATACATTTATCAACAAAAAATCAGTGGGTGTGTTTGCTGTAAATAGGCTATCATATTGATTTGCTTATAGACTGTATGCCTACACTTTACCTAGCAAATGAAAATACATTGTGTAGAGTACAACCACAGATAGAACAAGGCGCATACACACCTTTGGTAGAACTTCAGCTGTCCAATACTTAGCATGACATTCCATTCTATTTCTATGGTCTATGTTAAATATGTGGCTGTCTAACACACACTGACATGTACAGCTCTCTGTCTGTCTAAACACACTGACATGTACAGCTCTCTCTGTCTGTCTGTCTAACCACACTGACATGTACAGCTCTCTGTCTGTCTAACCACACTGACATGTACAGCTTTCTGTCTGTCTAACCACACTGACATGTACAGCTCTCTGTCTGTCTAACCACACTGACATGTACAGCTCTCTGTCTGTCTAACCACACTGACATGTACAGCTCTCTGTCTGTCTAACCACACTGACATGTACAGCTCTCTGTCTGTCTAACCACACTGACATGTACAGCTCTCTGTCTGTCTAACCACACTGACATGTACAGCTCTCTGTCTGTCTAACCACACTGACCTGTACAGCTCTCTGGGTGAGGTTATGTCTTCAAGTCTCCAGTGGGGTGATGAAGTCACTTCTATCTATGTAATGTATTACAGGTTATGGACAGGTGCAGTCAGGTGGAAAGAGGGGTGGAGTGTATCACACTTCATCCTGGATATGACAGAGTTTGCCTCAATCCATGGGTCCAGTAAGCAGAGTTCAATAAATACAGCTATGTGAGATGCAGGAAGAGATGGCACTCTTCTCATACCGCTCTGCAGCTACTGACCAAGTTTCCTTCAGGAGTAATATGAGATGAGTGCCATTTCTGAACGTACACAATGTACAAAACATTAAGGACACCTTCCTAATATTGAGTTGCACCCCTACTTTTGCCCTGAAACAGCCTCAATTCGTCAAGGCATGGACGCAAGGTGTCGAAAGCATTTCGCAGGGATGCTGGCCCGTGTTGACTTCAAAGCTTCCCACAGTTGTGTCAAGTTGACTGGATGTTCTTTGCGTGGTGGACCATTCTTGGTACACACGGGAAACTGTTTAGTATGAAAACCCCAGCAGCATTGCAGTTTTTGACACAAACCGGTGGCTGGGCACCTACCATACCCCTTTCAAAGGCACTTCAACTTTTTTTATCACTCTGAATGGTACACATACACATTTACATTTACATTTAAGTCATTTAGCAGACGCTCTTATCCAGAGCGACAATCCATGTCTCAATTGTCTCAAAGCTTAAAAATCCTTCTTTAACCGGTCTCCTCCCCTTTGTCTACACTGATTTAAGTGGATTTAACAAATGACATCAATAAGGGATCATAGCTTTCACCTGGTAAGTCTTTGTCATGGAAAGAGCAGGTGTCCTTAATGTTTTGTGAACTCAGTAAATGAGTTCCATGTAGATTCAACCATCCTTCACATAATACTATAGAAGCAGTGTTCTGCTGATATAACAATGTGCAAATATTACACTTGTCTCATCTCCAATGACGTGGATGTCGATTAAGGCAGCCCCACGCACCTCTCTGATTTAGACGGGTTGGGTTAAATGAGGAAGACACATTTCAGTTGAATGCATTCAGTTGTACAATTGACTAAGTATCCTCCTTTCCCTTTCTATTGTCATTCACAGCCAATTTCAGAATCTGTACCAATTAGCATGTGGCCTGTTGGTACATGTTAGTCGTCATCCCTTCGTATGGTGTACCATATAAGACAGTTCCTTGACATGTTTGAAAAATACACAGTCCCCCCCACCATTCAATTCAATAATAACAAAAGATGATGAAAAGTAATAGATGCGTCTTGTGTAGTTGTTGTGCAGTGCAAGGTCTCTCCCAGTTCAGACATCTACATCAACCTGTTTTTTACTCGGGACTCCATGACTCCTGTCCCCCATCTGTAGAAAAAAAAAGGTAGAGTTGATACAGCACTGATTACATTGTCAATGATTATAAGGTGAATTCCAGGACAGACCCGTCATAGTATTCTGACCTAGGACCAGATCAAATGTGACCGACCTGACGTGTGACTGGTGCCTGGTCACGTACTGCCTGATATGGTGGGGGGGGAGGGTTCCACAACACTGCTGAACAACAAATCCACCAGGTTTTGGAAGTAGCCTGTGAATTAAATTAAATATCATCACTCCATAAACGTATATCTCTAGTTTGGAAGTAATTATACTAATAAACTAAGGACAGACTAGATTCAGGCCGTGATGCTGACGCCGTTACTATGCAACCAGCTGTGTAACATGACGTTGCTGAATGCTTGCAGACACTCAGACTAGACAAGTACCACCCTTCATTTATTTATTTTGCCCAACAATAGACTTTTATGAGAACAGGCATGGTGCACTAGTAGCAGACGAAGCCCCCGAATGCTAGCTAGCTAGCTATTTCTAACCTAGCCTTTGATCATGACTCCAAGTTCCATCACAGTAAAGGCAGAATACCACCAGGGCCTGAGTTATCGAGAGCATGTGCTAACCCTAACAACATGCCTGTTCTCATAAAATAGGCTAGCTACCTAACTTGCATAACTAACGTTAGTTAGCAGGGATCTTCTTAGCTAGCAAGATTGAGTTGAAACATTATTGATAGCAAGCTGTCTAACATTACTTCCTATTCAACCTTTATCGTCAGGTGCAATGTTAGCTAGGCAAATCTTCCTTTCTATGACATTACACATTAGGGAGAGGCTATGGACATTACAGTATCATAGCTAGCTAGTTAATCACCACACACCAGTCACAGCTATCATGTTGTACATTTGTATGTAATCCATTCCTTGCCATCTTGTACAATATTGTTGAATGTTTTAGAAGTTTGCACCAACTTTATGGAAGCCCATTTTCACTCCTATGCCGAGCAAGTGTGCATGCAAAGCAGACTTGCCACATGTCCACAACACATGACAGTAGGGACGGACAACACCTTGTTGTCTCTGGGCAGTTGGACATCATTGGCACAAGTGGGCATGTATGTAATTTATACCCAACCCATCAATACCCGTCATGACGCACTCACTTCCAGATCTCATTTTGGACGAGACTGACTTTGTGACCAAAATTATCCTACACTATGTAGTCAATTCTGATACTGCAACTATATTTCTGGCTCATCAATGAGACACAGGCCGTTATAACCAGATACGTTGGTTCTAGGGGGCAGTTCCCCTTTTAAATCAATAGATGGGGTTGAATTTCCTGAATGGAGGAAGCAACATTCCGTTTGACCACACACACATACATGTGTTTTTGTGTTCACTCTGCCAATATGTTTTCCTGGAAGACACAAGAATAGAACATTTCATTGCCGGTTTCACTTTTCACAAACGTGCAACAAACGGCCCCTGGCTCTCAAATTGGGGACTGGCTCAGAAGGTCATGATGACCATTGGGTAGAAACAGAGCCCTGATGGGTTTTAATCCTTGGTTTAGCTGTGGTCATTACAGCTGGGGCATGAAAAAGAGGGATTGGTTAGAGTCAATCAGCTGTGCTGACCACAGACCCCATAATGACAGGCAGCTCTTCAACAGGATCAGGCAGGATTAACTCCACCACTTTTAATTGGCAAGCCTTTTCTCTGCCTGCCTCCTTTTGGCACAGGTGGGGGTTGGCTGTTTTCTGAATTCTCTATTGAGGGCTGAGTGCCACAAGGTGTGGAGTTAGGTTGATGCCAGTGGTTGTTGTATGAATAGACAGGCTTTCATTAATTGGTCATTTAGTTTATTGATGGACACTGCCGATTTACCTGGTTGTCAAGCTCACCAATTTCGGTAGCCATACCTGATCTGATGTACAGTGCATTCTGAAAGTATTCCCTAATCAATCCACACACAATAACCCATAATGACAAAGAGAAAAGTTTGTTTTTTGTGCATTTTTGCAAATTGGTTAAAAATACAAAACAGAAATACCTTATTTACATAATTATTCAGACCCTTTGCTATGAGACTCGAAATTGAGTTCAGGTGCATCCTGTTCCATTGATCATCCTTGAGATGTTTCTACAACTTGATTGGAGTCCACATGTGGTAAATTCAATTGATTAAACATGATTTGGAAAGGCACCCACCTGTCTATATAAGGTCCCACAGTTGACAGCGCATGTCAGAGCAAAAACCAAGCCATGAGGTCGAAGGAATTGTCCGTAGAGCTTTGTGTCGAGGCACAGATCTGGGTAAGGGTACCAAAACATTTCTGCAGCATTGAAGGTCCCCAGGTAGCCTAGTGGTTAGAGCGTTGGACTAGTAACCGAAAGGTTGCAAGATCGAATTCCTGAGCTGACAAGGTAAAAATCTGTCGTTCTGCCCCTGAACAAGGCAGTTAACCCACTGTTCCTAGGCAGTCATTGAAAATAAGAATTTGTTCTTAACCGACTGACTGGTTAAATAAAAAACACAGTGGCCTCCATAATCCTTAAATGGAAGAAGTTTGGAACCACCAAGACTCTTCCTAGAGCTGGCTGCCCGGCCAAACTGATCAATCGGGGGAGAAGAGCCTTGGTCAAGTAGGTGACCAAGAACCTGATGGTCACTCTGACAGAGCTCCAGAGTTCCTCTGTGGAGGTGGGAGAACCTTCCAGAAGGACAACCATCTCTACAGCACATCAATCATGCCTTTATGGTCGAGTGGCCAGACGGAAGCCACTGCTCAGTAAAACGCAGATGACAGCCCGCTAGGCAAGTCAGTTAAGAACAAATCCGGCCTGCCCGGGACAAACTCTAACCCGGACGACGCTGGGCCAATTGTGCGTTGCCTTATGGGACTCCCAATCACGGCCGGTTGTGATACAGCCTGGAATCGAACGAGGGTCTGTAGTGATGCCTCTAGCATTGAGATGCAGTGCCTTAGACCGCTGCGCCACTCGGGAGCCCCGACAACGACCCTAAGCACACAGCCAAGACCACACAGGAGTGACGTTGGGTTGAGTCTGTGAATGTCCTTGAGTGAGGACTTGAACCCGATCAAACATCTCTGGAGAGACCTGACAATAGCTGTGCAGCGACACTCCCCATCCAACCTGACAGAGCTTGAGAGTATCTGCAGAGAAGAATGGGAGAAACTCCACAAATATAGGTGTGCCAAGCTTGTAGCGTCATAGCCAAGATGACTCGAGGCTGTAATCGCTGCCAAAGGTGCTTCAATACTAAGTACTAAGTAAAGGGTCTGTAATTGTGATATTTCAATTTAAAATGTTTGCTAAAATGTATAACTTGTTGTTGCTTTGTCAATGTGGGCTATTTTGTGTAGATGGTGAGGGGGAAAAAACATTTCATCCATTTTAGAATAAACCTGTAACGAATATACACACAAACACACACACTAAATTTAAGGTACTCGATGAGTAACTACTGCGTACTCCTTGAGACTCTGACCTCAGTGTTTATGTTATGTGTCTGTGTGTATGCAAGAGTCTATGTGTGTGAATACAATTCCCCTTATACTCACCACAGGGTCTAGTGAAAAAGTGATTATTCCCTTCAAGCCATTACCATTGCTATTGATTTACACAGCCATTATGTTGCTGCCTGCCTGTCTATCTGTCTGTCTGGGCATGGAGGCCAGTCTCTCCTTAAATGGATACTGGGGGGATATAGCCGTTTTCCAATGTAATTAAAAAAGGACTATAGTGGTCCTGCTGAGGTCGAAATGGCTCCGTCAGTCCTGACAATGTCATTATAGCTTAAATAGAACCATCTACTGCCATCTAGCTACAGACCAACACACACACACACACACACACACACACACACTCACAGACACACCAGCATGCCTGTCACATGCTCATTACCACAAATATAAACTCTCACTCGCTTCTCCCTTTATCGCTCTAGCACACGCTCTCTCAGACACTCAAACATGCACACTTAGGGAAGGAACTATAGCCTCTGAGTAACTAGAATTTGAGTGTGACAGAAAGAGAGCAGGGCGCCCTCCCTCCTCCAGTTCCCAGACTGTGTCAGTGTAGTCCCCTCAGCCGGACAGTCCTCCAGGGTACAATAGGCTCCTGCTACAGCCTGATTTAGGAGAATTATCATAATCAGATGAAAAGTCATGCAGGGCTGGCTCGGGCTGGGTCTCATGGTGCTCCTGGTGCCATTGTAGCTCCTGCTCTGTCCCAGTGCCATGTTTAGAGCCCCATACTACAGCCACAGGAGGGAGGCTGACAGCCCAGACATCCCAGCTGAAGGTCCTGGACAGGGCCAGTCCTCATCGCACAAACTGCATTGACACACTATTTGTACTGTGTATGGGAGGATGCATTGACCATGTATGTTCTTTCAGTACACTGTTGCATAGAGCGAACAGTTATTTATTCCACACAGTAGAACTCATTCCATTCTGTAGGCTATTTCTATCTGTAACATTGTGAATGTTCCTTCCTGCTGAAAGATTACTGAAATTGTATATAGTGTGTCTCTTCTTAAAGGAACAGATCTCTCCTGGTATTTCCTCTAGGCCAGGCTGTGAGTAGGTCTTCGGCAGCACCTACTGGCTGTAGGTGAAACCACACTACCTGTACAGTATCAGTAGCCTGGGCTGCTGCTGTAGACAGACAGACACTGCTCCCTGCTGCTCACTCCGGAACTGCACTCTTTCCACACCCCTCTGCAGTCACACAGTGGCACTGAAACACACAAACACACACTGTTTGTTTTTTGACCAGCTGTGTGTTTGTTGAACCCTATGTATGGTGAGATTCTTAGAAAGTGTCTGTTGGTGTTAGGTCTAGGAATTAGTTCTAGGAATCCAGACAGAGCCAGCAAGTATATTCCCTTATACCGTATCTATGTCTATTTCTTTCCGTATAGAAACCAATTGTATAGCAGCACAGTGTGAAGACCGATATAAAGATTCAAAGGAATGTTTGTTGTCTCAGATTGTATTTGTTAACCAGCTGATAACATTGAATTTGACATTTTAGTCATTTAGCAGACGCTCTTATCCAGAGCGACTTACAGGAGCAATTAGGGTTAAGTGTCTTGCTCAAAAGGCTAGGCTACCTGCCCCGTTCATGGCCTCCACAGAAATATGATCCGTCAATCTAAATGAAGTTGATAGGACAGTGCATTGAGCCTCTGAGTGAAAGCAGTGCCCTTTGAGATGAAGATCTAACAGAGGACGGAGGATAATATGCTACGATTTTTGGTTCGAAAAGGACTTTAGATACCCTATTTGCTGTGTGTCTGCCCATGGCCCTCCCCTCTACTTAGATCACACAATTGATTGTTTTGTGCAGAAGTCAAGAAATATGTTTAGAATGACGTGTTATCTCACTGGACAAAAGTGCTGAAATATTAGGAGTTAAGTGGCGGCGGTAATATAATTCCCGCTTCTATTGATTAGACAGCCAAGCTCCTGAGATTGCACACATCATGCAATCTTAATTACACACCAGCCAGGAGAGCCGAGCCAACGCGTGGACACACACACACGCGCACACTGTAAATGTGGAACACCTGCGTTATGTAAATTCCCTCCTCCCTGCTGTACCGTTCTCACCTGTGAAATCAGTGAACACCACATAAACAGCTGGCCTCTTTCTATTATTTGGCTTTTTCTAGGCTTTTTTTTCCTAGGCTTTTTTTTCAAAGGGTAAGCTCTCTCTTTCGCTTCTCTTTTCTCTATCATTGCTTTGTTGGTTAACCAGTGTAGGCCCCAAGGTTATAGTGACTCAGGGTGTGTCTGCATGGTTAGAGCTTCACTGGGATATGATCAGATCAGCAGAGACCCCACCAGCTGCCTGTCTCCTCCACTACCCCCCCCCCCACACACACACACACACACTGCAGCCAATGGAAGACAGTACACGCCCTCTGCCCTTTTCAAGACCAGTGGCTTTCACACTCTTTCACAGACAGTGTTGTATTTGACCAATAAATTATGCCATTCGTCATTGGGTTCAGTTAATTTCTCCTGTGTTCTGTGTAGTTTGTTCTTTTTAGTCAGTTTGGTGAGATGCATCTTTCCACGTCATAGGCTATTCACTGTGTGTGTGTGTGTGTGTGTGTTTGTTTGTTCTAGGGACCAATGTGCAGGAGGCCAAGAGGATCCTGTCAGAGAGTGGACTGCCCATTGTAGCCGCCAACGACCTGGAAGACGCTGCCAAGAAAGCTGTGGCTGCCATTGCCAAAAAGTTGTGGTCCTCAAGCCTTCCATAATCCTGACCAGCCCTTTCGTTCTGAGCACCCTGTTCCCCCTCCTCAGTCCACCCAAAACCACAGGGCAGGTACACCAACCCTTCATCGAACCTTTCACCTTCCTGTCTTATCATGATTAACTGCAATATTTATGTTGGTGCTCCGTTAGGAAATGACTTGGCATCCCGACTCTTTAATTGTGCATTCCATTTTGATAGGCTGAGAAACCTAACTGTGTTTCTCCAGCTATATGATTACCTTTTCATAGACTGAAGCATACAATGGCATTATTGTTTTATCAAACCATATAACACAAAATGATAGACATTGACTTAATAAACTAAATGGCAGGTTCCAGACTGCATTTTCATATGCCATTACCATCACTGTGAAATCATTAGAAAACTATAACTTTATTCAGGAAATGCTCTGTGGTGTGTAGCTAACGTGGTACACCTGGAGTATTAGAAATCAGCATTTGATGTGTTTTGTTTGTGTTATCTTTGAGTTGTAGTAGGTGACCTCACGGGTTTGCCTTGGTTGAAGTCCAGTTTATTGATGCCTTAATCAGAGCTCCTTGGTATGTGAAATCGCAACACATGGGTCACTCTAAATCTCAGACTACATGATGAGTGTTATGTTTGAAACAACTTCAAACACAATGTTGAAGGCATTCCACATGGATGTTGACTCCAATGCTTCCCACAGTTGTGCCAAGTTGACTGGATGTCCTTTCGCTGCTGAACCATTCTTGATACACGTGGGAAACACAGTTTTTTTGTTTACATGATTCCATATGTGTTATTTCATAGTTTTGATGTTATTCTACAATGTAGAAAATAGTCCAAATAAAGAAAACCTTGAATGAGTAGGTGTGTCCAAACTTTTGACTGGTACTGTACCTTTTGATCATTCATCTGTGCCAACTTCACGAGGCCAACCAGCCAACACTCTTGTCACATGGCCAATGTGTTAGAGATATTGTTTAAACAAAACACCATTGTAATTTCCTTTTTATAACCATGAATGTTTGTCGACCCTTTGAGATTAGGTCAACTGCACAGTATGAATCATTTGAGAGCTTAATGAAGGTGACTATTTCATAAATTGTGTCTGTGTGGATTTATTTGGTGCTGTGTGTTGTTAATCTGGTTTCAGTTTTTTACATAGTTGTCGTGTACACCTATTTGTGTGTCTTACCGCCTTGGTTGAGACTGAACCTGACGACTGGATACATTTCAAATCCAAAGCTTTTAATAAAGCTGTGAGTACATATATTCAGTCTAAAGCTCTTCTAATAAATCTCAATGTGTCCTAGGAGGAGAGGACTGTCCTTCATGGGCCAGAGTGGAGAGAGTTGTAAAGAAAGTGAGGGAGAGATGAATCCCTGTCAGACAGATTGATGGATCATCTGTCACAATATCAAAGAGGACAACCACACCCACCAGATCAATTGCCACCTCCATGTGAGTCACACCAGGACACGTACTGTAGACCCGGAATACACTTTTTCTCATACATAGAGAAGAATTGAATAAAATGCCGCTCCCACAAGCTTTATACATATTCTCACAATCTCGCTCACTTTTTCTCACACGCCCGTTAGGCAGCGGCCTACAGCGGCAGATTAACGAGGGCAGCATTTCCCGAGCTGAACTGACCAAGACGCACCTCCAACAACACATAACACCTCACCATTATTCTGCCCAAAAACAATGATAATTTCTCTCGCCCAGTGGCATAAGGGCTATTTTCGGTGAGCGCTAACGCCGCCCCATGATAAACAGTGCCCACTTTAACAAAGGCAGGGGCGCAAAATATGTAGCTTGTCCACACCCAGCACGCCTCATCAGGGTGCTGTTGGAGAGACGCTGCGGTGCTCCACCAACTTAATCCAACATAAATCATGTAGCCTACAATATAAAGAACAGTAGCCTCTGTGGCTTTTCTGTAGCCCATAGACTGGAGACCAGATGTATTACAATGTCATGAGACAGACACTTTTTCAATCACGTCAGTTCATGAAGAGCGAGATTGCAGGAGAAAGTCTACTAAAAAGGCAAGGGGGCAGACAGCTTTGGCGTGGCCTCGGCATTATCAAACAGACTTCACAAACAACAACAGGGCTTTGTTGGAGCCAATTTCTTCCTATAAAAAAAGATGTAGGCATACCTGTTTGACAGATGCAATTATACTATCCATAGATTTGTCTGCTTAGCCACATCCTCCAATACTGTCACCATGCATTTCTTATTTACCTCTGTGTCTGTGAAGGGCTTGGTGTGTTTGGTTAAAACCATGCCTCGAATTGAGTGAGGGTATGCCATACCCTCGGTTAAAGAACAAAAAGGATACCGATTGTTAGCTTTTGAAATAAATAAAGTATCCAGATTATATAAAGCTTATATAACAATGCTTAACTCTGATGCCTTATGCTAGAAACAAGCTTTAAAATGGCCGTAAAATACGGGACTTCGCTGCATAGGCCTATGGGGATATATCGGTTAGTCTCTGACATTCTGAAGCTGAGCTGCGGCCTTCAGTATTCGAGGAGACAAAAAATGAACTTTGCTATTCTGTCGCTATTAATTGAGTTTTTCACTTTCCGAAAAGATAAATGTTTAAACCCAGGCAGCTTTTGGAAAGGAAAGGGGGATACCTAGTCAGTTGTACAACTGAATGCATTCAACTGATATGTGTCTTTGGCATTTAACCCAACCCCTCTGAATCGGGGAGGTGCGGGGGGCTGCCATAATCGACATCCACGTCTTCGGGGAACAGTGAGTTAACTGCCTTGCTCAGGGGCAAAACGACAGATTTTTACCTTGTCAGCTCAGGGATTCGATCCAGCAACCTTTCGGTTACTGGCCCAACGTTCTAACCACTAGGGAAGCACTTCTGTTATTGGGTTAAGCAACGGACGAGTAGCCAGCAGTTAAAGTTGACATTTTTCTGTGTCGGTCAAGCCTCTGTCTGGGTGGAAAGGTAAGTATTGAAAGTGCCATGCTTAGATTCATGAGGACGTCTAAGATTGAATTATTTGCACACAGCAACCGTTTCATTGCAAACAAGACACTCTGTTTGACATTGGAGAAATATGGTAAGAATGCCTCTTTCTCTTGTCCACTCTTCCCGGGAACTTCTATTTTCTATTTTTTGAGAGAAAAATGTTATTTTGATTGCAAGCTGGTTTTCCCCAATCAACGTACAAAGAAATATAAAAATATCTAATTTAATAGAAACATTGGTGATGTTATCAGTGTAATCAGATTGAAAATAAAAGGCTGTTATTGACATTGAACTGATATAACCTACTAACCAGATGTGTTAAAAATTGTGTTTAATTTGTAGCATAGGCCTATGAATTTGGCTGCTATTATGCTAATTATGTTCAGGCCAAACCTATTGCCGAACCCTGCTGTACACTATTCTAGTTTAGCGGGGATAGGAGGGGGAGGGGCACCTATTGCAACAGAATGACCAGGCCTGCACACATACATACACATTTTACAAGACCACGAGTTCCAGCCGTGTGTGTGTGTGTGAGAAAATCAGATGATTGATCTGAAAAGACTCACTGACAATTGCCATAATGAATTCATGAGCACTGGGGGTCAGACTGGGCTACTTTTGAAAGATCACCGACATATCTGGGTGAAATAGATAGTGAAATAGATTCCTAACTAGAGGCCTTAAACCTGCAGTAGAGAGACCTACGGTGGGCACCATGTCTGCATTTTTACAAGAGCTTTTTCGTATATATGAAAGTGGTGGGGGGGCATGGAAAAATAAAATCAACCTTATATCCTGCCTGGTTGGCCCTGTCCGGGACTATAGCCGGACAGGGCCACAGTGTCTCCCGAGCCCTCCTGTCTCAGCATCCAGTAATTATGCTGCAATAATTTATGTGTCGGGAGCTAGGGTCAGTCTGTTATATCTGGAGTATTTCTCCTGTCTTATCTGGCTTCCTGTGTGAATTTAAGTATATGCGCTCTAATTCTCTCTCTTTCTCTCTATCTCTTACTCCTCTCTCGGAGGACCTAGGACCATGCCTCAGGACTACCTGGCCTGATGACTCCTGGCTGTCCCCAGTCCACCTGGTCTTGGTGCTGCTCCAGTTTCAACTGTTCTGCCTGAATCCTGACCTGTTCACCGGATGTGCTACCTTGTCCCGGACCTGCTGTTTTCGACCCTCTCTCTCTCTACCGCACCTGCTGTCTCTAACTCTGAATGATGGGCTATGAAAAGCCAACTGACATTTACTCCTGAGGTGGTGACCTGTTGCACCCTCTACAACTACTGTGATCTGTTGCACCCTCTACAACCACTGTGATTATTTTTATTTGACCCTGCTGGTCATCTATAAATGTTTGAACATCTTGGCCATGTTCTGTTATAATCTCAACCTGGCACAGCCAGAAGAGGACTGGCCACCCCTCAGAGCCTGGTTCCTCTCTAGGTTTCTTCCTATGTTCCTGCCTTTCTCAGGAGTTTGTCCTAGCCACTGTGCTTCTACATCTGTATTGCTTTCTGTTTGGGGTTTTAGGCTGGGTTTCTGTTCAGCACTTTGTGACATCGGCAGATGTAAAAAGGGCTTTATAAAATACATTTGATTGATTAATTGGCCAGCAAACACTATTGGTGTGTGAGTTCTAAAAGGTTTATCCAGCCCATTTACAAGGCAAATAAATGGAAATTAAGGGGCTGTTTGAACGAGGGTCATATTAAAAGGGGAAATTAAGGGGCTGTTTGAACGAGGGTCATATTAAAAGGGGAAATTAAGGGGCTGTTTGAATGAGGGTCATATTAAAAGGGGAAATTAAGGGGCTGTTTGAGTGAGGGTCATATTAAAAGGGGAAATTAAGGGGCTGTTTGAACGAGGGTCATATTAAAAGGGGAAATTAAGGGGCTGTTTGAACGAGGGTCATATAAACATTGTCTTGTGTTTTTTACAGCTAACATACCACAAGTTGCTACAAGTCATATGTGGTTAGGTATCACCTTGTTTGTCTTTCCCATTGCAGTGTCATCTTCTGAACAAGTCCAGCTTCTTCACCAGATCTTGATGGTGGCGGCCTACGGTAGCCTTGTAAATAGGCTGGATGGTTCAATAATTGCCTTATTTCATGCTCTTCCTACGGTATGTCAGAAATAACCCGGCTGATGGATTGGACTGTGGAATTTAAAGCTTGTTAAAGTGGGCTTTGACGTTGACATTGTTTAATTCAGAAGAGAGGCAGAGGTCAGACGAAAATGTGTACGCTGATTTACTCTCCAAAATTAGTGCAGCACTGTCATATAAATATAGATGAGGGGAGAACTATTGGAGGTCACCCAGTGGATTAGATCATTTACCCACAGCTCTTAACTTGGCTAATACCTTCTGAGACAGAGCGCAGGCTAACAGCACAGACATACACACACTTGCTTATTCTTTAATTAAACTGAATTATTATACCAGGAGTACATTCCTCACTTTTTGACTCCCTTTATTTATCCCTGTAATTGTCCATTTTGATTTCTGAAAGCTTTGCATGATTTTTAAAATTATTTCTCAGAATTGATGTCAAAACAGTAATTGCCACTTTATGAAGCTGCCTTTTGCGTTTAACTCTAAACTGAGAACTAGCGCTCTTGAAAAAACATTATTTTGGCTCTTCGGCTTTAGACCATAAGGTCAAGTCGGCCTTGCGGTAAGTATTGGTTATTTATTGAGTCATTTGTTGGCAAGAACCACTAATATATTAGTTCTTAAAAAACAAATGGCATTGTAAATTGCATACAGCTATTGTACTTTTGCCTTTTTGGGGGACATTGGTAGTCCAATATGTAAGCGTTTCAGATGGCTTGTTTGGCTGCCAAGGCAGTGGACAGATGAGGATAGGAGGCTAGAAGGACTGTGTGTGTGTTGGGGGGGGGGGGGGGGGGTGTTATTGAGCATTTTCCGCAGCAAAGCTCTACCTTACTATCCACAAGGCCCTCAAAGCAGGACAGTCCTTGAATTTCTATGGCTATTTTCTCATTACAACTTACAAGCACACTGAAAATGTCCTCTTTCTCTCACCTGCACCTTTTAATTGTTCAACTTCTAAATCAATTATGACATATCCCTCACTATTGTCACTGGTTGCACTAATTGCACTGTTTGTCTACATAACCTGACATTACCCTGAAGAAGGCACAGTGATGTCGAAACATTGGTGTTTTATCCAATTAATTACTGGGAGTTTATATATCTATATATCTAGAGAGAGTGCGCAACTCTTTATTTTTACAACTTCTAAATCAAACCATAAAAATATACTCTGACAGGTTTTATGGCAAAAAGCAACTAAGAGTCTGAATTAAAATGTCAGGGTGAGAAAGTCTCAGACTGTTTATATTCTGTTTGTCCATGGTTGTTGTTCAGTCTTAACATTTGGCCGGCAGAAAAATGTATTTCCCTCTCCTGTAATTGTTGCCAGTGTGTCTGTCTGTAATTGAAGGACTTTAAAATCGATTAAAATGACCTTCAAGAAATGTAGTTTTGGTAGGAGACACTTTTTCTTTTGCTATGCTGTTCCAATCTAACCTCATTCATTGTTTTTAGTGACAAACATTTCCTGTTGGTCAAGGATTTGATGGATTCATGAACACCGAATCTATCTTGATCTCAACTAAATAATGTAATGTTTTTTGGCTTCACTGTTTTGAACTTTGTTTTTTGCGAAGGCAACATATTTGGAGTTCTTGCACTCTTTTCTACCATGGATATAAACAAAAAAATTAAGGAATTGAGTCTGCAATTGCTTATGGGAAATTAACTCCTATATTGGACCAACTGCCATACAGTATTTGAAACTCAACAATGACCTCTTTGCCTTTATCACCTTTTCCCTATCCCTCCCGCTCTCTCTTTATCCCTCGCTCTCTCTCTCTCAGGCTACTGTACCTCTTCACAGAGAGCTTTTCATTCCCTCTCTCCCTCTCATCAGTGAGCAGTTAATCGCCCTTTATTAATTAAAAGTGAGCGAAAGGTGCATGAACTGAATACACCCCGCCATTCAGCCGTGTCGTCTTTTCAAATATTTGTTAGTTCTCCATTGTTTCATAAACTTTCGCCTGAGCAAACTTTTGACAGTGATTTGTATGTGTTTGTGAGCTGTCTCTGATCCAATTATCTACAAAGTGGTGTCAGGAGAGAAGGCTTCAATAACGAAGGAATCTACTGATACACTGACACTAATTAAAAGCTCATTTGGTGTGACCTCTGAACGCCTCTTTAATTATAACAGAAGCACAAGCAACATAATGCTGTTTCAAATTGCCTGATAATTAGGCTCTGGAGCTTCCTGGTGGAGTTCTCAGCAGGTGTGCTTGTGACATGCTCACACATTCCAAAGTCCCACAATGCACTCCTCTGAGTTTACGCCCATAAAGAAGAAAGGGGACATGAAATCCTGAGAGGTTAAAACAATAGGTTATTAATGACAAAACAATGCAGATATTTCAGAAATGTGCTGCATTCATTTTTCTTTAAACTGGTTTGTTATAGAGGCTTTATAGACCTAGATTATTATGTTTTACATTAATGCACACAGGTAGTAGATCACTCTAACCAGTTCACGCACTACGATTTAGAAGAACATTGTGTGGTTGTCTACGTGTCTCAATTTTGTGTGCAAGCGTGCACGTGTGTGTGCATGTGGCGAGGTTGAAGGTGACTTTGGGAGTTAATAGCTTTAACCAGAGGGTTGTGCGGTCTCTTTTCCCGTCTCCTTCCTCAAACTCGGGGTGAATATATGAAGCCTGTGCATGTCAAGTGCTATTGCCGTCAAACGTGCTTGACTGCAGCGTACGATCTGAAGAGAGGGTGTGCGGAGCGCCAAGGAAAAGTGGCCTGTCACCTGTGATTTTGTCGATGTGCTAAAGCATGGCGGTAATGAGGAGATGAAGGCTGCAGAAGCGATACTGAAGCGATGAAGCACACACACTCACACAACAAGGTGATGAAGTTTGGCATCCTGGCTTGTGTGGAGATCTCCCCTTCTACTTAACACTTTTTGATGTAAGCAGGCATGGTAATCAGTGTGCATGTGGGTTTACTTGTTTTCCTGTGTGTACCCGAGTTAATGTGATAACAAGGTGTGTGGGAGGGTGTGGGGTTGTATGTGTGCGTGTGATAGTATTAGTGTATTTGTTCACGTGAATGTGTTTCTGGTTGGCGGGCGGGGAGGATGTTTGAGTATGGAAATATGCTTGTTTGTATGTGTAGTGCAAAGTTATCTGGAGAAAGTGTTGATTGGGTGTCTAACAGTAGCCTACTACACAGATTCATTAGCCCTAATGTGCCTCCAATGCCTGGTAAGGCTGGAGATGACGATGCCCGGGGTATGTTTACATTCAACTGATCTACCACTACAGTAGTTATAGATGTAACCCGTGTATGATCTAAGGACATCATTTTCCTTTGCTGTACTAAAGGAAGTCTGTAAATGTTGTACATGCTATACACAGGTTTCCTGTAAAATACCCAAACGTATCTTCCCATACAAAATGCACAGAGAGTCTGTATACAGAGATGGGGACTGCACTGAGTAATATTGTAATGTCATTGTCAATATCTGTGTGTGTGTGTGTGTGTCGCTAGCGCTCTGTGAGATCAGTGTGGCACCCTCTCCTAAATGAGCACATTACTTACATCCACTGGATATTTCAAACACTTCCAGTTGTAAAATTCTCCATTACATGGGTCAGCCAAGGGCAATGGGAGACGAATAAGTACCTATCCTTTTCCAAAGGCTCGGCCCCACCAATAACTCCCTCCTGCTGAGATCTCTGTCAGTGCTCTGATTGCCTTTTATAAAGCCTCATTCACACAGACAAGTAGCTTTTTTTCCTCAATGAGCCATTTTCCCCAGCATGTCAGATACTCGGATATTAATGAATGCACAATGACAGTTCTTAGAGAGTGAGACGGCCGTCCTGCCGCCGGGAATTTACCCGCAGTTCCTTGGCCAGAGAAAGAAGTATGAGACTGTAAAAACAAATAGGCGGAGGTCAGAATCTCATCTCCTCCCAGAGATTAAAAACTCATCTCTCAAAGCACTGCTGCTTTATTGAGGCTGATTCTTGGGGCCCTTCATGCAAATGGAGGTGTGATTAGTCTGGGTGTTAGCTTGGCAGAGCCGCAGTGGGGTGAGGACACCGTGTCCCTCTGTCCAATTACCACTGTCTGTCTGTATTACTGCAGGGACCCATGTCCACACGCATCATTAGGGGACAGAGGTCTCCATGATACACACACACACACACTAATACAAACATACTAACACACACACTAATACAAACGTACTAACACACACACACTAATACAAACACATACTAATACAAAACACATACTAACACACACTAATACAAACACATACTAGCACACACTAATACAAACACGCACACACACTAATACAAACACACACACTAATAGAAACACATACTAATACAAACGCATACTAACACACACACACACACACACGAACTGAAACAGCCTTTGGACGTGAAGTGCAGTGGTAAATGCCACAGATCCCCTTTAACATATTAACTTAGATACAGCTATTGGAGTAGTGTTCAAACAAAGAGGGTTGGTTACACAGTGTTTAACCACTAAATAATGACCATTCCAAGAATCTTCAGAACATTGTTCTAATCTGGTGGATCACGTAAGGCATCATCAACCATGGGCTATGCGTTCTATGGAAAATAATGAACTTTGTGGATAATTTAACTTTTGCATTCAAGAGCAGCTCAAACATGTAATAATGAGTTATGGCTATTTAATTCTACCATGCTGATATACCGTGTGTTATAGGGAAGTAATGCATGCTCTAGAATGCCCTTCAAGCCAATCAGAAACGAGTATTCAACAATGCCATGGTATAAAATAAATAAACTGAGTGGTTCGAGCCCTGAATGCTGACTGGCTGACAGCTTTGGTATATCAGACCGTAGACCACAGATTTGAGAAAATATTTAGTTTTAATGCTCTAATTCCATTGGTAACCAGTTTAAGGTAGCAATAAGGCACCTCGGGGGTTTGTGGTATGTGACCTATATACAGTACCAATGCTAAGGCCTGTATTCAGGCACTCCGCGTTGCCGTGGTATATTGGCCATATACCGCACATCCTCTGACCTTATTGCTTGATTATAAAATGGAGGAATAGAGGATTTGGAAGTGTTTCTTCTCTATGGGAGAAAAATGTGATCTCAGTGGGATTCTACACCAGTGAAGTTTGTACCCTGATGTAAGCTTCACATTGGGCCATTTTCTACCATAGTTCCTGAATGGATTAGAGGGTTCTTCCACTGCACAATGAAATCAATAAGTTATAAGCCTAATATTATCAAGTTCATCTCTCTGACGCTACTGTGGTAGGTCATGAATGTTAACTAACTGGTTTGAGTGGGTGTAATAGTTGTGGGTGATCCGTTCCATACTGTTTGACTGCCTGTAGATGAGCCTGAGCTTTTCTTTGAATAGGAAATGTGTTCCTGCATAATGGCTCTGAGATGTGATGCAATAATGAGCTGGAATTTTTATGATTTCACCAATCATTAAAAAGCAGCGCCTGATGCCTTTTTTATGAAGGGGGCCCCAGCAAAAAGGTCTGGGTAAGATGAGATGTGATGTTCATACAGGTTTGTTTCCTCATTAACCTTATTTTATGCAAGCTAATGCAGTTTGATCTGAAGTTTATGAAAGACACCATCTTATTTCATTTTTTCTCTCCCTGCGATCCTTTCAAGTTGACCATCGATGTCTGAGGGTCATGTCTGCTTTTGGTGTGGACTGAATTCAGTGTGAGTTTTCTCTTTAATGAGCCTGGTTTCTCTGGCAAGGTCAGGGCCGTGTGCCACAGCCACAGCAGCTGACATGTACTCAGTGTATATCCTTCCTCACCATGTTATTGAGTCACAGCACTGATACAAGGTCAGAGAAAACAAGCTCGTACCTAACTCCCCATCACCCATCAACACACGCACAGACACACACTTCCTTTTTCCTCTTGTTTCCCTTCCCTTCCACCCCACTGTGGACTAAAGTTGCCTGACTGTGATTAGGACATGTCATCCTCCTGGCCTGCAGGGCTATGTCTTTTAATAAGTATGTATATTTATCCATGTCTCTATCTAGATCAATACGGATTAGTATTTCACACCAAATCAAAATTCACCCTCAGGGGGTTGATGAGGATACAACCTGAACCAGCGGACATTTTAAGGAAGTTTCTATTACATAGAATTCCCATCTAATACGATCTGTGTTTATGGAGTATTGGAAACATTATCTAACCATTCCAATCAAATATCCTATAGATGAAGACTGACAAGCACATAGCAGGCAAGGTCATATACAATAAAACACCTCGGTTATGTTAAACTGAATGGCGATTAAGGTTTTATTATTCCATAGTTGTTTTTGAGTTAGTGTCATATTCTCAATCTGTGCTGCTGTTCAAATGGGGTCTTTAGGGGCATATGATGGAAATGGGTGATACGGTACTTAATAAAGTAGTTGGTGTTCTCAAATCATTGTTTTCCTCTACTGGGACTAACCAATTGTCCTTGAATGATATGTGCAGAGGGAATAGACTTTTAGAGCACACAACAGAGTACAAAAGAGAACCCATGATTTTCTTTTAGGCCTATAACCTGGAAAGGAACGACATGTGTTTGCCATTATCTAATACTTATATGAGTCATTCCCAACAGCTCAACGGAGGATCAAAAGATTATATTACAGAATTCAAACCCTTATACTCAAGCATTGAAACAGCTGTCAATTTGCCACCTTGGTGGAGCAGATAAGTTGTTTGGTGAGTTTGACTTCCACCTGTCACCCCACCTGGATCCATTATCCTTGACTCGTCCTTTAGGGAAGAGCTGCCTGGGCTGCACACTCCATGGAAGACTCCATTCGGTACTTAATGACATTGACGAGCCTCGTTCTGCAGCTGCTGGCGCATCCTGTGGGGGTGAAGTATGTAAGAGCATCAACACCCCCTCCAACTCCTTCCCTGTCCTCCCTCCCTCCCTCCCTCTCCTCTCGCCCTGCTCCTCAGCGCTGCAGATGACATTTCATAAAATATTCATAAAAAAACAATCTCTAAACGGCGTAATTAGAGGCAGGATTTAATGTCGGCCTTATCCGAGGCTCCGGTTTTGCAGTTGCCTCCCATGTGCATTACGGGAGACCACGCTACAGTGCCACTGCACACAAACGCCGGGTGCCACACGCTCAGCCAATAACCTCTGCCGGGTTTTGTCGTGTCACATGCCCTGCTCAAACCTCATCCTTGAACGCATGCTGGATTCCTTAACCTCTCCCCTTTGATGTGACATCAGTATTTATACCACTGCTGTAGTACACACAGAACAGCAACCAACAGTTGCATGGAAACGTCCTGAAGAGAAAGGCCTGACAGTCAGCCCATTCCTGCTGAATGGGATGTAGAATAGGTCTGTCTGCACATTATTGCATTTCAGATTATTAATTACTTGCCAATTACTTAAACAAATATGGTACATTAAGTGCCTAATTTCCCAGCTAACTCTGAACAGATGGATACTGCTGTGCTGGATAATGAGTAGGCTACCTGGGTCCAAGCAGAGTGATGTCATGCACTACTAGCTGCCCTGCCTTCCTCCACGACATGTAGTAATAGGTCTGCATATTAGGGGGCTATTGAACCGGATATTACTGGACCATGACTTGCATATGTTTCAAATGGCCCTATGGATGAGCTTCCTCTATCCATGTGTTATTCATTCATTATAGTTAGTTATGGAAAGTCCAAAAATAAGTGAATATGTACTATGTGACACCACTTGATAGGAGTGTAATGTGTTGGAGTGTGTTCCTGTATGTTCAGAGTGATATCGAGGTGGACTTGGAATAAGGCTTATATTTAAGGATTATTTTGAATTGTACACATGTGCAGCTAAAGGCTGAGTACATAGGCCTGTATGAGTAAGCACGTACAAAAAAGAGATGTACTATACAATATTAGGCCGCATTAAGCAATCTCACAAAGTAAGGCGTAGGGCTGTTGTAGTATCTGTCAGTCTGAGTAGGGGGAAGGTTCAGTTTGTGACTGGATCAGGTAGATCTGCCGCTGACATGGCCTCTCATCCGAAGCAGCCATTTGTTGTCATCCTGTGATTTTGCTTCTGGGCAAAGGATCTGCCGAGGTGGGTACAGCGGAACTCCAAGGTCTCCAAGTCCAGGTCATTGCATGCAGAGTCGGAGGAGGTGTAGGCGGGGTCCATGATGATTTTGGTTGCAGATCATTGGATCTTCTCAAGTTTGTTGTGTCGGTGGGCTGTGAGACCTGGGTGCCATACAGGAGCGGCGTACTCAAGACAAAGCAAGTGTAGACTGTCAGAAGGTCTTTTGGTTGGAGGTTGAAATGGCGAAGACAGTTCATCATGAAGAGCTTTCGGTTCTTTGGTGGTGATGTCAGAGAAGTGTGTGTCCCATTTTAGTTTGTCTTGGAGCGTTATGGCGCTGGACACCACTTCAAGTGTATGACAGGAGATTAATAGTGGAGGAGGTGGGTAAGGAATCGGGAATGTGGCTGAAACAGTTGTACATGACTGCACTTTGTTGGCTTGAATGTCATCTTTTTTTGTTCTGTCCAATCGGCTAGTTGGTTGAGGTTCTGTTGTATGGTGGAAGTGTCACAAATGGGTCTTGATTCAATGAGGTTCAGGTCATCCACAAAGTTAGATAGGGTACCCTCTAATGCATAGTTGACATGAGCCACAAACACAATTGGACCGAGCTGTGTGCCCTGGGGGAGGCGACAGGAGAGTTCTTGGGCCTGGGATGGAGTCTCATGGTATCTTGTCACCTGGCTACGGACGGAGGTATAAGTTACAAATGCATGGCATGATCTCTGGTCGGACAGGTAATTGCAAAAGGTGTTTCATTGCAATGGTGTGGTCCACAAGATCAAAGGCCTGGTTGTAGTCTGTCAGGACCCATGTGCTGGAGGTGCCTCTGGTGTCTTCTCTTCTGTACAGCTGGTCAGCCATGCTTACAAGGCAGTGGGTGGTTGAGCGTCCCTTGAGGCAGCCAAACTGTTGGTTGGAGATGCTCTTTTGGATATCCTGTGTTACCCATTCAGCAACAAAACCTTCATACACCTTTGCTAGAAGGAGCATGAGCGAGACGCACTGTAGCTGGTCAACGCTTGGTGGAATACTCTTCGGCTGGGGGACCACTCTTGCCGCCTCCCATTGATGTGGAACCACTCCTTCACACAGGCTTAGTTGTGATAATGATGTGGTGACAGATGAAACCTTGTCATTTATAGCATCGGCAATGGTTGTCTGGGTCAAGCCCATCAACGTTGATAAAAATTATTTTGACTGCTGCTCAGAAATGTAATTTGATAGTACCATGTGGCTGCGTTCACCCTCTTGTTTTTCTGGATTTTGGTGTGGTAGAATGTTGATCTTGCTACCTGGATCGCTATCTGAGTTTTGTTCCTCAGTTTGCGCCATGAAGGCCAGTCTTTTTCTCTGATGGCTTTCTGTCTGCTTTTTATCATCTCTTTGATTCTACAGTAGGTGAAATCAACTCCTTATCCCGTGTACACATCCTAACCACCTGTGTTGGGAAGTAAGCTGCAATGGCCTGAGACAGGGTGTTATAGAAGCTGTCTGTTTTCTCCTGTGTCCTCTTCACATTGGTTTGTCCTTGCCATTTTACGGAGGGAAAGCCACTGACCACATGCTCTGATCATTGACTCTTTCATTGCTTGAATTACCTTTTTCCTGGTTGTGTTAGTGACCGAATGAGACTCGTTTGTGATAACTACAATATTATGATCACTGAAACCCAAATGTGACATTGTTGTAAAAAAAAAGTCCTCTAAGTTTTGTAATGACGAAGTCAAGGATGGCATTATGTCTAGCATTGTCCAGACACATCAACATGGTTGAAAGCACCCAAGATAAAGATCCCAGCATCAACATGCTTTGTTCTGATAATATCAAGGCTGTCCATTAGATGTTGAATGAGTTGATCTTCTGAATTGGATTGAGGGGGGGAATATACCAAAGGTAATAAATGATCCAACTTGCCTTGGTAATCGTTTAGGTCAAAGCCTTAGCCACAAACACTCCAATTCAGGTGGTACCTCTATGAATGGGAGCTTGTGTGCAGAAATGTCCTCTCTTATATAATGTCCCACACACCCTCCCCTTTGACCTTGTCTTGGTTTGGAGTAGGTGTTGAAACCAATTTATTTCCCAGAGTTCAGGTGGTACATCTCTGACAGAGCAGCAATTTCAGCCCTCTCTGTTAGCAGGATTTATTGAAATGAATCTAACTTGTTAACCAGTTAACTTATCTCATAATCATCTGTCACACCTACATGCAAGTCACATAGCTCTCCTAATATTGCAACATGGTTCAGATTTGGGGGTGACATGCTCTGTTAATTAATCTCCCTCTCTAGAGTTAAGATGGGAGGTGTGTGTCTGTGTGTGTCCATGTGTGTGTGCACACGTGTGTGTTTGGTTCCCCTCTACCCCTTTCAAACTCCTCTGTCACCATGAGAACCCTAATGGGAAAATCTCCCTAATTAAGATGCATGAATAATTAAATCCATCCCATGCTAATTAGTATTCCATCAGCCAGTGTGGAGATGACGACCTGTCAGAGCTCCACTCTGTTTGGTGCCGGCTGGGGCCACAAGTGAAGGAATGCATACTCTTTGAGGCTTGGTTGAAGAACTATGTTCACAAGCTAGACAGATGTATACAATTTAGATCAGGAGTGTCATATAGGCAGTATGTTTTCCTATAGCAAGTTAACTTTCCAGATTAGATGAGTAAAAGTGTTATTGGCTTTACAGTTTCTCAATCGTGTAGAAGCATTTTTTTTGGAACGATGTTGTCGATTTTTCAAAACAGAGTCCACAAGACACAGAACTTTGAAGCCTATTGCAAAACAGCACGAACCCGATTCAGACTTAGGAAATGCTCGCTTTTCCTACACACTTCTCAGTAGTTGTTATTCAGACTTACCTTATGCAGGTGCATAACAGGCTTTGCAGGTGTGGGTCCCTGAATAAATTGAAATCAACCACTGAAAACCCTCCCACTTGCTGGCCGAAATATTTTCTCCTGGGAGTGTTCATTTAATAGGGTTTTTAGTGCCTTTATATTAAGCCATCCCTTTAAATATGGTGTACATTTAATTTGTCGAGAGATATTGAGAGAACTGATTCAAAATATATGGATCAATGAAAGAAAGCCATCTAACTACAGGGCATTCGGAAGTTTTCAGACTCATTTACTTTTTCCACATTTTGTTACATTAGCCTTATTCTAAAATGTATTGAATACATATTTTTCCTCAATCTACACACAATACCCCATAATGACAAGTAAAAACAGGTTTTTCTTTGCAAATGTATTACGTGTACAGGTGCTTTGCTATAAGACTCGAAATTGAGCTCAGGTGCATCCTGTTTCCATTGATCATCCTTGAGATGTTTCTACAACTTGATTGGAGTCTACCTGTGGTAAACTCAATTGATTGGACATGATTTGGAAAGGCACACACCTGTCTATATAAGGTCCCACAGTTAACAGTGCATGCCAGAGCAAAAACAAACCAATGAGGTCAAAGGAATTGTCCGTTGAGCTCCGAGACAGGATTGTATCGAGGTACAGATCTGGGGAAGGGTACCAAAAAAATTCTGCAGCATTGAAGGTCCCCAAGAACACAGTGGCCTCCATCAGTCTTAAATGGAAGAAGTTTGTACCACCAAAACTCTTCCTAAAGCTGTCCACCTGGCCAAACTGAGCAATCGGGGGAGAAGGGCCTTGGTCAGGGAGGTGACCAAGAACCCGATGGTCACTCTGAAGGAGCTCCAGAGTTCCTCTGTGGAGACAATATTCCAGAAGGACAACCATCTCTGCAGCACTCCACAAATCAGGCCATTATGTTACAATGGCCAGACGGAAGCCATGCACTCAGTAAAAGGTTCATGACAGCCCACCTGAAGTTTGCCAAAAGGCACCTAAAGACTCTCACACCATGAGAAACAAGATTCTCTGGTCTGGTGAAACCAAGATTGAACTCTTTGGCCTAAACCTGGAATAAACCTGTCACCATCCCTACTGTGAAGCATGGTGGTTGCAGCATCATGCTGTGGAATGTTTTTCAGCTGCAGCGACTGGAAGACTAGTCAGGATCAAGGGAAAGATGAACGGAGCAAAGTACAGAGAGATCCTTGATGAAAACCTGCTCCAGAGCACTCAAGACCTCAGACTGGGGTGATGGTTCACCTTCCAACAGGACAACAACCCTAAGCACACAGCCAATACAACGCAGGAGCGGCTTTCAGTGGCCCAGCCAGAGCCCGGACTTCAACCCGATCAAACATCTCTGGAGAGACCTGAAAATAGCTGTGCAGCGATACTCCCTATCCAACCTGACAGAGCTTGAGAGGATCTGCAGAAAAGAATATGAGAGACTCTCCAAACACAGGTGTGCCAAGCTTGTAGTATCATACCCAAGAAGGCTCGAGGCTGTAATCCTTGCCAAAGGTGCTTCAACAAAGTACTGAGTAAAGGGTCTGAATACTTATGTAAAGATGATATTTCAGCTTTTTATTTTTAATAACTTTTTAAAAATGTGTAGGGTATTGTGCGTTATTGTGTCTAGATTGATGAGGCAAACTGTTTATTCAATTTTAGAATAAGGCTGTAACGTAACAAAATGTGGAAAATGTCAAGGGGTCTGAATATTTTCGGAATGCACTGTATATGCATATTCGTCGCCGTTTCAGCATCAACTGGTAGATACAAAAAATCTCTTTATTTTGTAGATTGCTTAGTCAAAGTTTAGGGTTAGAAAAATATGAATTATTGGAGAGCCTTTACGCACTAAATATAGTGATGAATCAAAAATAGTTGTTTGATTCATCCTGAAAGTTGCCATATTCAGATTCACTGAATTATATATTGGAAGGTGTACAATAGGGGTTCAACAATAGTCACTAATCATGACAACGGTCCAGTCTTCATTAACATGCTGCAAGCTCCAGGTTTAAACTGCTACATGTGGTCTGAGTTCCATAATGATTCCAATAGGCTACATATCCCAAATGAACATCAGCCTAATATGATCCTCTATTGTTAGCAACCCTCAGGAACAACTACACACGGACGTGACAGAGGAAAGAAAGGGAAATGGAATGATGCAAAATGTAAGCTACAAATGGAATTAAACAAACACAATGACAAACACAATGACAATTATAAATGTATGTGGGTAGTACTGACGGTGGCTGATACTTAACATAATACAAATTGTAAAATTTAACTGAGAAAAGCCTGGGTCTCCAAATTCATCCTTGCAAATTATGAGGGCATAGAATTACAATTCTGAATAACGGCACAGCTATTTATAGCTTACTTCACCATAGAAATGGCGTCGCAATGCATGTCATCTTGATATGATTTTCAGTTTGCCTCCGTATGACTGGTTTCACATTCGTCTCCAGTGATCATAAGGAAAAATCATCTAAAACAATTGCTTTATGTATTTACAATTCCCTTCTCCAAACGGATTGCTCATTTACCTACCTCCTATCAATTTATACCTTACAGTGCATGGAGATTCTATCCTAAAAAATAAAGTAGATACTTATTCCACTTGAAAGAAGCAGGTTCACCTTATTCATGTCGAGTGAAGGTGGTGGAATTAGGTGGTGGAATTATTAGGGAATTAAGTCAAGGTCAGAATAAGGCATATCTGTAGACACAACTCCGCCACAATTTAATTTTTAAAATCTCCACCCCAACCAAATAGTGGGTGAATAGCATGCTATTCTCATGTTTAAGTTCCAGGTCAGAATACGCATAGAGAGAAAAGTGCATAAAAATGTAACTTAGTTCCATTTACACACACTTAACTCGGGTCGGGGATGTCCCCCTAAATTTGTTTTAAATGTAGTTGTCGTCTTAAAAAAAAAAATACATTCATCAAAACTATGTTATACTGTCAAAATTCAAAATATATTCATCAAAAGAAGATGACTGCCTGCAAGAAGATTAACGCCAACATACTTCTCTCTTGAGTTAATGCCACTTGGGCTCCCGAGTGGCGCAGCGGTCTAAGGCACTGCATCTCAGTGCTAGAGGCATCACTACAGACCCTGGTTTGATTCCAGGCTGTATCACAACCAGCCGTGATTGGGAGTCCGTAAGGCGGCGTACAATTGGCCCAGCGTCACCCGGGTTAGGGTTTGGCCTGGGTAGGCCGTCATTGTAAATTATAATTTGTTATTGCCTGACTTGCCCAGTTAATTAAAGGTTATATAAATAAATTAAATATAAAACAGAAAGTTAGTCTGTCTTTTAAAAATCACAGTGATGTATATTCATAGAGGCTTCCACAATATTTTTTTTTCTTTGTTTCATAATTTTTCTCAAATTCTCTGGGCACAGAAAAATGATCCACAGTAGAAATAAATGAAGATGACTACAATGGCGGAACACAACTGACATGAATGTATAGGCCTAAATCCACACAAATAAACAAGCTCTATAGTCGAAGGTCACAATGGCGGAACACAACTGACATGAATGTATAGGCCTAAATCCACACAAATAAACAAGCTCTATAGTCGAAGGTCACAATGGTGGAACACAACTGACATGAATGTATAGGCCTCAATCCACACAAATAAACAAGCTCTATAGTCGAAGGTCACAATGGCGGAACACAACTGACATGAATGTATAGGCCTCAATCCACACAAATAAACAAGCTCTATAGTTGAAGGTCACAATGGCGGAACACAACTGACATGAATGTATAGGCCTAAATCCACGCAAATAAACAAGCTCTATAGTCGAAGGTCACAATGGCGCAACACAACTGACATGAATGTATAGGCCTAAATCCACACAAATAAACAAGCTCTATAGTCGAAGGTCACAATGGTGGAACACAACTGACATGAATGTATAGGCCTAAATCCACACAAATAAACAAGCTCTATAGTCGAAGGTCACAATGGTGGAACACAACTGACATGAGTGTATAGGCCTCAATCCACACAAATAAACAAGCTCTATAGTCGAAGGTCACAATGGCGGAACACAACTGACATGAATGTATAGGCCTCAATCCACACAAATAAACAAGCTCTATAGTCGAAGGTCACAATGGCGGAACACAACTGACATGAATGTATAGGCCTCAATCCACACAAATAAACAAGCTCTATAGTCGAAGGTCACAATGGCGGAACACAACTGACATGAATGTATAGGCCTCAATCCACACAAATAAACAAGCTCTATAGTCGAAGGTCACAATGGCGGAACACAACTGACATGAATGTATAGGCCTAAATCCACACAAATAAACAAGCTCTATAGTCGAAGGTCACAATGGCGGAACACAACTGACATGAATGTATAGGCCTCAATCCACACAAATAAACAAGCTCTATAGTCGAAGGTCACAATGGCGGAACACAACTGACATGAATGTATAGGCCTCAATCCACACAAATAAACAAGCTCTATAGTCGAAGGTCACAATGGCGGAACACAACTGACATGAATGTATAGGCCTAAATCCACACAAATAAACAAGCTCTATAGTCGAAGGTCACAATGGCGCAACACAACTGACATGAATGTATAGGCCTAAATCCACACAAATAAACAAGCTCTATAGTCGAAGGTCACAATGGCGGAACACAACTGACATGAATGTATAGGCCTAAATCCACACAAATAAACAAGCTCTATAGTCGAAGGTCACAATGGCGCAACACAACTGACATGAATGTATAGGCCTAAATCCACACAAATAAACAAGCTCTATAGTCGAAGGTCACAATGGTGGAACACAACTGACATGAATGTATAGGCCTAAATCCACACAAATAAACAAGCTCTATAGTCGAAGGTCACAATGGTGGAACACAACTGACATGAGTGTATAGGCCTCAATCCACACAAATAAACAAGCTCTATAGTCGAAGGTCACAATGGCGGAACACAACTGACATGAATGTATAGGCCTCAATCCACACAAATAAACAAGCTCTATAGTCGAAGGTCACAATGGCGGAACACAACTGACATGAATGTATAGGCCTCAATCCACACAAATAAACAAGCTCTATAGTCGAAGGTCACAATGGCGGAACACAACTGACATGAATGTATAGGCCTAAATCCACACAAATAAACAAGCTCTATAGTCGAAGGTCACAATGGTGGAACACAACTGACATGAATGTATAGGCCTCAATCCACACAAATAAACAAGCTCTATAGTCGAAGGTCACAATGGTGGAGATGACTTGGGAGTAAACCAAAGTTATGAAGAAGTAACCTAACTTTCTTCTCTGCATCTCTGCATGTCCGCAATATTGTAAAACATCATGACAAATAGACAGTCCCCATAGCCTAGATCTTTCCATATTGTACATGGTATGACCCTGATGGGTTGATTTAGAATTTTGTGTAGTAGTATTTACTGATTGTCAGAAACAGTGAACACAATAATGAAAAGAAATGTAATTAATATTCTGTGAACAAAGCACAACAGTGAATTTTGTATTTGCTAAAGACAATTGTATTTAATGTTCTGCAAAAGGTGGTCTAATATATGCAAGGCAGGTACTAAGGCAAGAAAATGATCGGTAAAATGCATCAGGTTTACAGCAGGTATAGAGGGTGCAGTGAAATAATGGTGTGCTATATATTTGAGCATTTGATCATAGCAGAAGAGCAATAGACATGTTTCAACACCGATCCAAAAATTGCTTGTACGCGATGGAGAAAACACTGTCATCTATTACTGTATGTTGACTAGAGAGTAGCAGAATGAGATGTGTCCAAAACACTGTCATCTATTACTGTATGTTGACTAGAGAGTAGCAGAATGAGATGTGTCCAAAACACTGTCATCTATTACTGTATGTTGACTAGAGAGTAGCAGAATGAGATGTGTCCAAAACACTGTCATCTATTACTGTATGTTGACTAGAGTAGCAGAATGAGATGTGTCCAAAACACTGTCATCTATTACTGTATGTTGACTAGAGAGTAGCAGAATGAGATGTGTCCAAAACACTGTCATCTATTACTGTATGTTGACTAGAGAGTAGCAGAATGAGATGTGTCCAAAACACTGTCATCTATTACTGTATGTTGACTAGAGAGTAGCAGAATGAGATGTGTCCAAAACACTGTCATCTATTACTGTATGTTGACTAGAGAGTAGCAGAATGAGATGTGTCCAAAACACTGTCATCTATTACTGTATGTTGACTAGAGAGTAGCAGAATGAGATGTGTCCAAAACACTGTCATCTATTACTGTATGTTGACTAGAGAGTAGCAGAATGAGATGTGTCCAAAACACTGTCATCTATTACTGTATGTTGACTAGAGAGTAGCAGAATGAGATGTGTCCAAAACACTGTCATCTATTACTGTATGTTGACTAGAGAGTAGCAGAATGAGGTGTGTCCAAAGATTAAATACTCTGGGCTTTTTTTCAGCTTAACTGGGCTGTTTATTTGTACTTCTTTAAAGAGCCAACCGTCTCATAATAAAGTACAAACATGCTATACATGCTTCATTTGCCACCGCTGTGGCCCGGTAAAGAGATTCCTCCATGGAGATATGACATGTTAATAAATGCAAAAACAAATTCTTAAGAAGTGAATTTAAATGTCTGTAAATCACCAAGGTTAACCAGGCTCTGACTTGTAATTACTGTTGGGCCAAATAACTGGTTGTCTTTATTTACTCCCGTAACATTATTCCTGGTGGAATGGCTTTTATGATCATTATGATGTCTGCACATTGCTGGGGATAATAAGCAGCATTCTAGAAACTGTGGACTCTGGATGAATCAATGTAGACATTTCATTTTCTGTAGTTTTCCCTTACTCAGTCCTAGTGCTGCGCTGTTGCAGGATTATCTCAAGTTATCATATAGGAAAGATATATACACACACGCGCACGCACACACACACACACACATAAGGGGTGAACTCTTTGTGATGGATTTAACCTTGGCTCTGGGGTAAACATATGGGGAATGTTCTGAGAGGACCTCAACCCATCAGCTGTGGTTTTCATGCAGTGCTCTGTCCCTCTGGGAATCGCCACCAACACAACTATTGATCCGCTGTCATACTCTCAGACTCTCTTTCTCTCTTAAAGCATGGTCCTGGGGGAGAGGGCTGGAGGTGGTCTGTGTGTGTGTGCTAATAATACTTTACCATGTGGTCATGGACCCCTTGTTGTCATATTGGGGTGTTAATGGTATGTAGGTTTCATGTGGGCTTGAGGCTTTGTGCATTTTTAGCGCTATAGGCTTTCCTGAAGGCCAATATGGTGGTCTTCTCTACTACATATGGTATGCATTAATATCACATCGATATCACTTTCTGTTTGATTAATAATTCAATATTTGAATTATGGCATTTTGTATGTACAGTAGCTTAGTGAATGCATTGGGGTCTCTGATATGTAGGCATGGTAGTGTGAGTTGTCTGTGGACTGCTGTTACTAAGTGGCTTTGGGGCCGTGCTCTTGCCACATTATATCACCTGTCATTTATGCACACGGGGAGAGAGAGCTTACATACACACTAGTCTCCCTATACCCTTTGAAAAAACAGAAGAGAGGGGGTCATGGCAAATCATTACCAGTCCTATATGCTGTGAATAAATAGCAGGCCATTTTCACATCATACATATTACCCTGACTTAATCTGATATCTTCAACATGGGCCCAGATTTTAGTGGCCCTGGGGAGGAGGAGGAGGGTTTACCCAGGAGAGGGCCAATGGCAGCTTAATCCCTGAAGCGGTGAGTAGATCTGTCCTGTTTCCCATGGGTAGATGTGCTACAGATGCCAAACTGGACATCAGAGGCATTAATCATTGCCTGCCTGGTGGCTCTCCTCTCCCTTTTCTACCTTCCTACCTGCCTGAATGGTAGTGGGTAGGCCCAGTCTGCCTCTACTGTTCAAACATGTGCAGACACACACACCATACTATTTTGTCAATCGATCAATAAAAAGGTATTTTAGAAAGCCCTTTTAAACATCAGCAGTTGTCCTATACAGTTTCCCAGCCTAAAACTCCAAAGAGCAATGCAGATGCAGAAGCATAGTTGCTTGGAAAAACTCCCTTGTAGAGGAACCAGGCTCCGAGGTGTGGCCAGTCCTCGTCTGAATATACTTGGTAAGAGTACACGTGGCCATTAAGGCCAGATTGTTTTCAAGTCGTCCAAACGTTTCACAGATGACCAATTTCACTCCGTGACAAGTCACCTGAGAACCAAAGCCACAAGAGGGTAGAAAACATAGATGACCAGCAGGGTCATATAATAACCACAATGGCACAACACTTCAGCTTTCCATAGTCAGGAATTCAATGTCGTGCCAAGCTTTACACAAATTCAATGTCATACACACAAACATTCAATGTCCATGCCTAGCTACACACACATTCAATGTCCATGCCAAGCTACACACACATTCAATGTCCATGCCAAGCTACACACACATTCAATGTCCATGCCAAGCTATACACACATTCAATGTCCATGCCAAGCTACACACACATTCAATGTCCATGCTGTGCCAAGCTATACACACATTCAATGTCCATGCCAAGCTATACACACATTCAATGTCCATGCCAAGCTACACACACATTCAATGTCCATGCTGTGCCAAGCTATACACACATTCAATGTCCATGCCAAGCTATACACACATTCAATGTCCATGCCATGCCAAGCTATACACACATTCAATGTCCATGCCATGCCAAGCTACACACACATTCAATGTCCATGCCGTGCCAAGCTATACACACATTCAATGTCCATGCCATGCCAAGCTATACACACATTCAATGTCCATGCCATGCCAAGCTATACACACATTCAATGGCAAGCCAAGCTATTATTTATCCTACCAGATAAGTTGACTGAGAACACATTCTCATTTGCAGCAACAACCTGGGGAATAGTTACAGGGGAGAGGAGGGGGATGAATGAGACAATTGTAAACTGGGGATTATTAGGTGAGGGCCAGATTGGGAATTTAGCCAGGACACCGGGGTTAACACCCCTACTCCTACGATAAGTGCCATGGGATCTTTAATGACCTCAGAGAGTCAGGACACCTGTTTAACGTCCCATCGAAAGACGGCACCCTACACAGGGCAGTGTCCCCAATCACTGCCCTGGGAAAGAGTGCCTCCTACTGGCCCTCCAACACCACTTCCAGCAGCATCTGGTCTCCCATCCAGGAACTGACCAGGACCAACCCTGCTTAGCTTCAGAAGCAAGCCAACAATGGTATGCAGGGTGGTATGCTGCTGACTCCACACACATGGTGTACCAGCCTGTCTACTTACCTAAGATACCACACTAGCTATGTACTGTAAGATCCTTTAGTGCCACCACCAGCAGTCACACTAGGGGATCAACCGTCACAGATACATCACATTGAAATCTGGATACATTCCAATCAAATCATGTTTCAATCTTGCCCTCTCTCATATTCTTTGTGAGGGCTTTTGTGTTGAGTGACTTAGTGACATTGGTATACAATCTGTCCTGACGTATGGAAGAGTGGGCTCATTTTTCTCTGTGTCAGACTGTGTCCTTCCTGATGAATTCACAGGCCTCAACAGAGCGGATTGGCTTGCAGTGCGGCTACAGGCAAGTGATTGATGACGGGGAGAAAAGTCCTCAGCCTTGCTCTGATTTCCCCAGACCTGACATTCTGTCAGCCCCAATCGCCAGCCAGGCATCAGGCCTCCGCCCAACGGCCATGCCATCTCAGACTTACAGCACTGTTACAGACATATAATAGAAATAACAGCGGTGGATTGTGACCCATAATGCATCATTACTTTAAAATGATATAGTGAAAGGTTGGGCAATTTCAATGAAATATCACAAAACCACAGTTCATCTATTGCCTCATAGAGATGTAACCTAATTAGACTTTTGTTACCATTAGTACACTGCTTTTAGACTCAATTCTAAATCACTTCTCAGAACGACTTCTCAGCTGCTTTATGAGAAAAGAGCCATTAGCTTAAGTTCTCAGACTTAGCTTGATGGCACTGCATCAGCCGTTTGGTTGAGTGCTACACTGAGAAGCCATGCAGGTTTGGTGCATTGCCTCTTCAATTAGCAGCTCATCTACTCTATCCAAAACCCCTGCCTGGTAGGCCTGTGGTAGCTCCTCACTCTCCTCTCACAGGGCGCATCAAGCTGCTGAGACAGAACACGCCTGTCAGTCCAGTAGCCAGAGGCGGCACACCACGTAGGGGGTTATGGGGGAATCACCAGCCAAACCCTGGGAGGAGGAGACCATATGAGGCCTTAATGACTAAATTACAGCCCTCACTTTTTGAGGAGTCATCAGATTTTCTGCGCCATGCTGGCTATGGCAGTCCTACCCGTCTGTTCAAACGGCCCTCCCCTTCCCAGCCTGCCTAGCGGACTCAAAGTGGTGCCCGATAATTACCACCCACCCACAGGGAAGCGTGGGTAAATTCCGGTGTGTTCCTGGGTGGATTGAAGGGGTGTGATTGGCTCAGGCTGTCGTGCTGATAGATTACTTCTTGGACACCTGTCTCAGCTAAGAGGGGAGCAGGTGAGGGCCACGCAGAAACTAAATGGATTTCTTTGGGATTTTAGCCTTTTTTTTCTGGCAGTCATTTACTTTTTCTAAGCTGCAGCTGCAATTCCTAAACGATTTTTCTCTGTCAGCTCTGGAAGATACAGAAACACCCGCATAGAGACCATACAAACAGTGGTAGGTGTATTTGTATGTGCATGCATGCATACTGGCACACATGGCAGGTTGTTGACCGAATCTTCTGTATTCTGCAAACACACAATCACACTCAAAACATACCCTGCCAGATTGACCCACAGTCCAAACTGAACAGTGTGTGTAGCAGTATGGCTCTTCCACTCTACCACTGGAGTTGTTCCAGCAGGTCCCCCAGACCCAGTCAGGGTGAATTCATTAATTCAGTCGCTGACACATCAATTTATTCATCTCCAAATTCCGGAGAAGCCAAGCCAAACATTTGTCACATAGTTAGCATCTTTTGACAAGCACAGGAAGCAGCAGGTCCCGTTTCCTGGGCCCCAGACCCAGGGCCCAACGAGCAGCATACAGCACCTTATTAAATCACCAACCTGGAGCTGGACGAGGGATAGCAGCCAAGCCACAGACACATTACCGTGGCAACATTCCCAGCATCCTGCCCATCAGAGCCCAATCAAATATTCTATTACATTATTCTCCAATTTCTGCCCCTGTCTGGCTCAGGGCCCTGGGGCTGTCTGTGTACCGACGGTGGAGGGAATGTTTCCTCTACAGCCATCTGTCTTGATGGGCGGACATATTGGAAATCAAAGCAGGAACAGGAGGGGGGCAGAGAGGCAAGTCCCAGGGCACTGTAGGGGCTCCTCTCTGGCCAGCAGCATTCCAGCTATACACAGAGAGAGAGGGGAAGCTATAGATCTACACAAACACACATACACACAGACAGACTGACTGGAAGAAAAAACAGATAGATACAATCTCATCCACATAGAAATGTTATAGATAAACAGGGACTGTAACAAGGTGCAAAATAAATATAAACTCATGTGCATGTGTGTTTAATGTGAAAATAATGAGACCAACTCCAGTGAGTTTTTGGAGTATTTCTCTGCATAATGAGTTTTGTATGAGGCAGATTGTATGAGTCAGCAGATTCCCACTGGAACACAGGAGATCAACCCCTAAAACTTTCAGGAAGTACACATGGTGGGAGAGATAGGGGGAGACAGATACACTGGGAGACGGGAAGAGAGAGAGAGAGAAAACAAGAAAGAGGGAGTGAACTGCCATAAAATGGAAGAAAGTAGTGTATGAGAGAAGACATAGTGACAGATATTCACTTAAGATATGTAATAAAAAGTGACGACCCCCTCCCTCGCTCCTCCTCAATTATACCGGCATCTGCTGTTCTGTTGCAGCCTCATACTGTTGCACTCTGAGGGTGGCTGACTGAACACTCTAATCTTCCCTCTATCCTCATACCAGAGGCACATCTTTAGGCTTCCCTCGTGTCATCCCTCACTACAGATGAACTGGGCTTAGTATCTAAATACTGCAACGGCAGCTTCTTTCCATGGGAGGACAAATGTAATCATTTATTGAAAACTCAAGATTTCTCCTTCCTTTCACGATATGATCAGTATGTCCACTTCCTCCAATGCAGATGTTGCAGTCTGTGGCAGTGGAGTGCAGGAATACAGTGGGGTCTCTGAAGGGAGGGGTTGCCCTACTACTTTAGGGGGCATAATGGTGAGGTCAGGTAGTGGGGGTGGGGTGTAAGGAGCTAGGGAAGGTGTCAGAGAGTGATAAGCATGTTGTGTAGTAGAGGAGGATAGAATTGTCACTGAAGACCGAGGGGATCAAGATGGGCAGACAGCATTTGATTGGATAGAGGGGGTGGGGGTCAGGTGTTGATTGGTGGGACATGTCACACAGGAGATAAGGGTCAGAGGGTTGTGAGGAGAGGGAAAATATGACCTGGCAGTGTTTTCCATAATCGCCAGCCATCAGCTAAATAGCCGATAACAGACTCATTTTAAGCCGGCTACTTTTTCCTCTTCATAAATAACTGGGATTCTTTTCATTTAAAAGTTTCATTTCGCTAAGTCAGAAAAGTCTGTATCGCCTTATCCAGCTCGAATGAATGATATGCGTCTTCTAGTGATCTATTGATAGGACATGCGCCTTTCAGTCACAAAGTGAGAGATGACAGGGAAACTGCTGGTTTTGCAGTGTGCTGTCTGTCTTGCCTCTCGGTACCTGTGTTATTTTTGTACGCTGTGGTTGGTTGCAGTTGAATTTCTGTTCACGGAGGAGGGAGACCATGATGCTTCTTCATCGTCTCCTGTGAGTAAATTTACACGTCCCATGTAATGTATGATGAGTTGAAATCCCCTTAATTATTGTTTTGCGGCACATTCATTTACTTGTCACTGTAGCCTAGTGATTGGTTGTTCGCAAACTAACAGCTCTTTTAGAAGGGATCTGTTAGGTGAACGGAATGAATCGTATTGTTGAGAGAGCAGTTCATTTGGCTCCAGAATTGACATACTGGTAGGCTACTATAGGGAGTGGAGAGAGCCTCATTCTGTTCCAAAATATGATCATCGAAAACAGAATGAAGGTTATAAAAGCTAATGTCATGATACTTTTGTGGTATTTTTAAAGATATTGATGTAGGCCTACTGATGTGATTTAAAGTGTCGACAATGGATTAAACATCTGCTGCTTTCTGTGTAGCAAAGCCCATGTTTAACACCTGCGTCATTCTTCAATCACACCTGTTGGTCTATTCATGGGGGCCTCGTCCCTAAAACGGATAGCCTGGGGAAGTCCCATGCAGAAATACGCTAAAGAGGGTTCGGAACCCGGTGTAAATCAGTGGCGCCTCGCAACTTGTCAAACCAATCAATTGCCTTGCTTGGGCGGAGCTCCAAATGTGTTCACCAGATTAGTGCGGTGTGTGAGGACAAATTTACCTAAAAAAATAATAATAATAATAATGAACCTCATTAAATGTTACCTGTAATGCACATCTCCTGTAGCCTAATGGTCTCCTTAATTTCATACTGTACCTACATTATAAGGGTTGGATTTGCAATAAACAGTTGTTTATGACAGCACTTAAAGGACATGTACAAAATCTGGTATATGGTTTGCCTATATGGTTAGCATCATTTTAAATTGAGAACATACACAGAGAATAACAAACATTAGGAGCATCTTCCTAATATTGAGTTGCACCCCCCTCCCCCCTTTTGCCATCAGAATAGCCTCAATTCATCAGGGCATGGACTCTACAAATTGTTGAAAGTGTTCCACAAGGATGCTGGCCCATGTTCACTCCAATGCTTCCCACAGTTGTGTCAAGTTGGCTGGATGTCCTTTGCCTGGTGGACCATTCTTGATACACACAGGAAACTGTTGAGCGTGAAAAACCCAGCAGCGTTGTAGTTCTTGATACCCATGAACAGGGCTCCCGGCAGCCGAGCGGAAATGGAGGAAAACTCGCCTCCCTGCGGACCTGGCATCCTTTCACTCCCTCCTCTCTACATTTTCCTCTTCTGTCTCTGCTGCTAAAGCCACTTTCTACCACTCTAAATTCCAAGCATCTGCCTCTAACCCTAGGAAGCTCTTTGCCACCTTCTCCTCCCTCCTGAATCCCCCCCCCCTCCTCCCTCTCTGCAGATGACTTCGTCAACCATTTTGAAAAGAAGGTCGACAACATCCGATCCTCGTTTGCTAAGTCAAACGACACCGCTGGTTCTGCTCACACTGCCCTACCCTGTGCTCTGACCTCTTTCTCCCCTCTCTCTCCAGATGAAATCTCGCGTCTTGTGACGGCCGGCCGCCCAACAACCTGCCCGCTTGACCCTATCCCCTCCTCTCTTCTCCAGACCATTTCCGGAGACCTTCTCCCTTACCTCACCTCGCTCATCAACTCATCCCTGACCGCTGGCTACGTCCCTTCCGTCTTCAAGAGAGCGAGAGTTGCACCCCTTCTGAAAAAACCTACACTCGATCCCTCCGATGTCAACAACTACAGACCAGTATCCCTTCTTTCTTTTCTCTCCAAAACTCTTGAACGTGCCGTCCTTGGCCAGCTCTCCCGCTATCTCTCTCAGAATGACCTTCTTGATCCAAATCAGTCAGGTTTCAAGACTAGTCATTCAACTGAGACTGCTCTTCTCTGTATCACGGAGGCGCTCCGCACTGCTAAAGCTAACTCTCTCTCCTCTGCTCTCATCCTTCTAGACCTATCGGCTGCCTTCGATACTGTGAACCATCAGATCCTCCTCTCCACCCTCTCCGAGTTGGGCATCTCCGGCGCGGCCCACGCTTGGATTGCGTCCTACCTGACAGGTCGCTCCTACCAGGTGGCGTGGCGAGAATCTGTCTCCTCACCACGTGCTCTCACCACTGGTGTCCCCCAGGGCTCTGTTCTAGGCCCTCTCCTATTCTCGCTATACACCAAGTCACTTGGCTCTGTCATAACCTCACATGGTCTCTCCTATCATTGCTATGCAGACGACACACAATTAATCTTCTCCCTTTCCCCCTTCTGACGACCAGGTGGCGAATCGCATCTCTGCATGTCTGGCAGACATATCAGTGTGGATGACGGATCATCACCTCAAGCTGAACCTCGGCAAGACGGAGCTGCTCTTGCTCCCGGGAAGGACTGCCCGTTCCATGATCTCGCCATCACGGTTGACAACTCCATTGTGTCCTCCTCCCAGAGCGCTAAGAACCTTGGCGTGATCCTGGACAACACCCTGTCGTTCTCAAATAACATCAAGGCGGTGGCCCGTTCCTGTAGGTTCATGCTCTACAACATCCGCAGAGTACGACCCTGCCTCACACAGGAAGCGGCGCAGGTCCTAATCCAGGCACTTGTCATCTCCCGTCTGGATTACTGCAACTCGCTGTTGGCTGGGCTCCCTGCCTGTGCCATTAAACCCCTACAGCTCATCCAGAACGCCGCAGCCCGTCTGGTGTTCAACCTTCCCAAGTTCTCTCACGTCACCCCGCTCCTCCGCTCTCTCCACTGGCTTCCAGTTGAAGCTCGCATCCGCTACAAGACCATGGTGCTTGCCTACGGGACTGTGAGGGGAACGGCACCTCAGTACCTCCAGGCTCTGATCAGGCCCTACACCCAAACAAGGGCACTGCGTTCATCCACCTCTGGCCTGCTCGCCTCCCTACCACTGAGGAAGTACAGTTCCCGCTCAGCCCAGTCAAAACTGTTCGCTGCTCTGGCCCCCCAATGGTGGAACAAACTCCCTCACGACGCCAGGACAGCGGAGTCAATCACCACCTTCCGGAGACACCTGAAACCCCACCTCTTTAAGGAATACCTAGGATAGGATAAAGTAATCCTTCCCACCCCCCTTAAAAGATTTAGATGCACTATTGTAAAGTGGCAGTTCCACTGGATGTCATAAGGTGAACGCACCAATTTGTAAGTCGCTCTGGATAAGAGCGTCTGCTAAATGACTTAAATGTAAATGTAAATGTAACATGGGAAACTGTTGAGCAAGAAAAGCCAAGCAGCATTATAGTTCTTGACACAAACCGGTGCGCCTGGTACCTACTACCATACACCGTTCAAAGTTACTTACATATTTTGTCTTGCCCATTTACACTTGGAATGGCACACATACACAATCCATGTCTCAATCGTCTCAAACATCCTTCTTTAACCTGCCTCCTCCCCTTCATCTACACTGCGTGGATTTAACAAGTGACATCAATAAGGAATCATAGCTTTCACCTTGATTCACCTGGTCAGTCTGTCAGGGCTCTCCAACCCTGTTCCTGGAGACCTACCCTCCTGGTCTATATCATATCTTCATGTTTTGTATACTCAGTGTATAGCTAAAGAATGGGGGAGTTTAGCTATTCTCTGCTTCAGATGACATATTACCATAAGGCCAGTAATGCCATCATACTGTAGGCCTATGGCATTGGCTGTGCATGCCGTAAACTGATAAATGGAAAATGGATAACACACAGACCGAATCCCTTCCCCTTTTAATTGCAAGATTGTGATATGTGATTATCCAACATTGACACTAGTTCATTTTGAATATTAGTTTCACAATTAAAACAAGTTTAAACACTTCAAAGAATCTCTTGCTCTAATGACACATTCCTTTCTCTTTGCCTTTCCCTTTCACACACACACACACACACACACACACACACACACACACACACACACACACACACACACACACACACACACACGTGAGAGGGAAAGCGAAGGGAATGTCATTACAGTGCGGGGTCATTCCATTGAGGGAGGTGTGGGTCAGTGACGGCTGATATTGAGACAATGTTGTTGCGGCCCTTGTCACTCTTTTCACAGCCATGAGACTGAAAAGAGAGAGAGATGGAAAGACTGGAAGTGAGAGAGAGGACAATGTCAGTATAGAGAGAGGTGGAAGTCAGGGACCGGGTGTCGTGGTAGTGTCTCTAATCCCTCCACACGTTTTAACTGAGGTGATGTCAGTATAGAGAGAGGTGGAAGTCAAGGACCGGGTGTCGTGGTAGTGTCTCTAATCCCTCCACACGTTTTAACTGAGGTGATGTCAGTATAGAGAGAGGTGGAAGTCAGGTACCGGGTGTCGTGGTAGTGTCTCTAATCCCTCCACACGTTTTTACTAAGGTGATGTCAGTATAGAGAGAGGTGGAAGTCAGGGAACGGTGTTGTGGTAGTGTCTCTAATCCCTCCACATGTTTTTACTGAGGTGATGTCAGTATAGAGAGAGGTGGAAGTCAGGGACCGGGTGTCGTGGTAGTGTCTCTAATCCCTCCCCACATATTTACTGAGGTGATGTCAGTATAGAGAGAGGTGGAAGTCAGGGACCGGGTGTCGTCATAGTGTCTCTGATCCCTCCACATGTTTTAACTGAGGTGATGTCAGTATAGAGAGAGGTGGAAGTCAGGGACCGGGTGTCGTGGTAGTGTCTCTAATCCCTCCACACGTTTTTACTGAGGTGATGTCAGTATAGAGAGAGGTGGAAGTCAGGGACCGGGTGTCGTGGTAGTGTCTCTAATCCCTCCACACGTTTTTACTGAGGTGATGTCAGTATAGAGAGAGGTGGAAGTCAGGGACCGGGTGTCGTGGTAGTGTCTCTAATCCCTCCACACGTTTTTACTGAGGTGATGTCAGTATAGAGAGAGGTGGAAGTCAGGGACCGGGTGTCGTGGTAGTGTCTCTAATCCCTCCACACGTTTTAACTGAGGTGATGTCAGTATAGAGAGAGGTGGAAGTCAGGGACCGGGTGTCGTGGTAGTGTCTCTAATCCCCCCACATGTTTTAACTGAGGTGATGTCAGTATAGAGAGAGGTGGAAGTCAGGGACCGGGTGTCGTGGTAGTGTCTCTAATCCCTCCACACGTTTTTACTGAGGTGATGTCAGTATAGAGAGAGGTGGAAGTCAGGGACCGGGTGTCGTGGTAGTGTCTCTAATCCCTCCACACGTTTTTACTGAGGTGATGTCAGTATAGAGAGAGGTGGAAGTCAGGGACCGGGTGTCGTGGTAGTGTCTCTAATCCCTCCACACGTTTTAACTGAGGTGATGTCAGTATAGAGAGAGGTGGAAGTCAGGGACCGGGTGTCGTGGTAGTGTCTCTAATCCCTCCACATGTTTTAACTGAGGTGATGTCAGTATAGAGAGAGGTGGAAGTCAGGGACCGGGTGTCGTCATAGTGTCTCTGATCCCTCCACATGTTTTAACTAAGGTGATGCAGTATAGAGAGAGGTGGAAGTCAGGGACCGGGTGTCGTGGTAGTGTCTCTAATCCCTCCACACGTTTTTACTGAGGTGATGTCAGTATAGAGAGAGGTGGAAGTCAGGGACCGGGTGTCGTGGTAGTGTCTCTAATCCCTCCACACGTTTTAACTGAGGTGATGTCAGTATAGAGAGAGGTGGAAGTCAGGGACCGGGTGTCGTGGTAGTGTCTCTAATCCCTCCACATGTTTTAACTGAGGTGATGTCAGTATAGAGAGAGGTGGAAGTCAGGGACCGGGTGTCGTCATAGTGTCTCTGATCCCTCCACATGTTTTAACTAAGGTGATGCAGTATAGAGAGAGGTGGAAGTCAGGGACCGGGTGTCGTGGTAGTGTCTCTAATCCCTCCACATGTTTTTACTGAGGTGATGTCAGTATAGAGAGAGGTGGAAGTCAGGGACCCGGTGTCGTGGTAGTGTCTCTAATCCCTCCACACGTTTTTACTGAGGTGATGTCAGTATAGAAAGAGGTGGAAGTCAGGGACCGGGTGTCGTGGTAGTGTCTCTAATCCCTCCACACGTTTTTACTGAGGTGATGTCAGTATAGAGAGAGGTGGAAGTCAGGGACCGGGTGTCGTGGTAGTGTCTCTAATCCCTCCACACGTTTTAACTGAGGTGATGTCAGTATAGAGAGAGGTGGAAGTCAGGGACCGGGTGTCGTGGTAGTGTCTCTAATCCCTCCACATGTTTTAACTGAGGTGATGTCAGTATAGAGAGAGGTGGAAGTCAGGGACCGGGTGTCGTCATAGTGTCTCTGATCCCTCCACATGTTTTAACTAAGGTGATGCAGTATAGAGAGAGGTGGAAGTCAGGGACCGGGTGTCGTGGTAGTGTCTCTAATCCCTCCACATGTTTTTACTGAGGTGATGTCAGTATAGAGAGAGGTGGAAGTCAGGGACCGGGTGTCGTGGTAGTGTCTCTAATCCCTCCACACATTTTTAATGAGGTGATGTCAGTATAGAGAGAGGTGGAAGTCAGGGACCGGGTGTAGTGTCGTGGTAGTGTCTAATCCCTCCACACGTTTTTACTGAGGTGATGTCAGTATAGAGAGAGGTGGAAGTCAGGGACCGGGTGTCGTGGTAGTGTCTCTAATCCCTCCACATGTTTTTACTGAGGTGATGTCAGTATAGAGAGAGGTGGAAGTCAGGGACCGGGTGTCGTGGTAGTGTCTCTAATCCCTCCACACGTTTTTAATGAGGTGATGTCAGTATAGAGAGAGGTGGAAGTCAGGGACCGGTGTCGTGGTAGTGTCTCTAATCCCTCCACATGTTTTTAATGAGGTGATGTCAGTATAGAGAGAGGTGGAAGTCAGGGACCGGTGTCGTGGTAGTGTCTCTAATCCCTCCACATGTTTTTACTGAGGTGATGTCAGTATAGAGAGAGGTGGAAGTCAGGGACCGGGTGTCGTGGTAGTGTCTCTAATCCCTCCCCACATATTTACTGAGGTGATGTCAGTATAGAGAGAGGTGGAAGTCAGGGACCGGGTGTCGTCATAGTGTCTCTGATCCCTCCACATGTTTTAACTGAGGTGATGTCAGTATAGAGAGAGGTGGAAGTCAGGGACCGGGTGTCGTGGTAGTGTCTCTAATCCCTCCACACGTTTTTACTGAGGTGATGTCAGTATAGAGAGAGGTGGAAGTCAAGGACCGGGTGTCGTGGTAGTGTCTCTAATCCCTCCACACGTTTTAACTGAGGTGATGTCAGTATAGAGAGAGGTGGAAGTCAGGTACCGGGTGTCGTGGTAGTGTCTCTAATCCCTCCACACGTTTTTACTAAGGTGATGTCAGTATAGAGAGAGGTGGAAGTCAGGGACCGGGTGTCGTGGTAGTGTCTCTAATCCCTCCGCACGTTTTAACTGAGGTGATGTCAGTATAGAGAGAGGTGGAAGTCAGGGACCGGGTGTCGTGGTAGTGTCTCTAATCCCTCCCCACATATTTACTGAGGTGATGTCAGTATAGAGAGAGGTGGAAGTCAGGGACCGGGTGTCGTCATAGTGTCTCTGATCCCTCCACATGTTTTAACTGAGGTGATGTCAGTATAGAGAGAGGTGGAAGTCAGGGACCGGGTGTCGTGGTAGTGTCTCTAATCCCTCCACACGTTTTTACTGAGGTGATGTCAGTATAGAGAGAGGTGGAAGTCAGGGACCGGGTGTCGTGGTAGTGTCTCTAATCCCTCCACACGTTTTTACTGAGGTGATGTCAGTATAGAGAGAGGTGGAAGTCAAGGACCGGGTGTCGTGGTAGTGTCTCTAATCCCTCCACACGTTTTAACTGAGGTGATGTCAGTATAGAGAGAGGTGGAAGTCAGGTACCGGGTGTCGTGGTAGTGTCTCTAATCCCTCCACACGTTTTACTAAGGTGATGTCAGTATAGAGAGAGGTGGAAGTCAGGGACCGGGTGTCGTGGTAGTGTCTCTAATCCCTCCACACGTTTTAACTGAGGTGATGTCAGTATAGAGAGAGGTGGAAGTCAGGGACCGGGTGTCGTGGTAGTGTCTCTAATCCCTCCCCACATATTTACTGAGGTGATGTCAGTATAGAGAGAGGTGGAAGTCAGGGACCGGGTGTCGTCATAGTGTCTCTGATCCCTCCACATGTTTTAACTGAGGTGATGTCAGTATAGAGAGAGTGGAAGTCAGGGACCGGGTGTCGTGGTAGTGTCTCTAATCCCTCCACACGTTTTTACTGAGGTGATGTCAGTATAGAGAGAGGTGGAAGTCAGGGACCGGGTGTCGTGGTAGTGTCTCTAATCCCTCCACACGTTTTTACTGAGGTGATGTCAGTATAGAGAGAGGTGGAAGTCAGGGACCGGGTGTCGTGGTAGTGTCTCTAATCCCTCCACACGTTTTTACTGAGGTGATGTCAGTATAGAGAGAGGTGGAAGTCAGGGACCGGGTGTCGTGGTAGTGCCTCTAATCCCTCCACACGTTTTAACTGAGGTGATGTCAGTATAGAGAGAGGTGGAAGTCAGGGACCGGGTGTCGTGGTAGTGTCTCTAATCCCTCCACATGTTTTAACTGAGGTGATGTCAGTATAGAGAGAGGTGGAAGTCAGGGACCGGGTGTCGTCATAGTGTCTCTGATCCCTCCACATGTTTTAACTAAGGTGATGTCAGTATAGAGAGAGGTGGAAGTCAGGGACCGGGTGTCGTGTCGTGGTAGTGTCTAATCCCTCCACACGTTTTTACTGAGGTGATGTCAGTATAGAGAGAGGTGGAAGTCAGGGACCGGGTGTCGTGGTAGTGTCTCTAATCCCTCCACATGTTTTTACTGAGGTGATGTCAGTATAGAGAGAGGTGGAAGTCAGGGACCGGGTGTCGTGGTAGTGTCTCTAATCCCTCCACACGTTTTTAATGAGGTGATGTCAGTATAGAGAGAGGTGGAAGTCAGGGACCGGTGTCGTGGTAGTGTCTCTAATCCCTCCACATGTTTTTAATGAGGTGATGTCAGTATAGAGAGAGGTGGAAGTCAGGGACCGGTGTCGTGGTAGTGTCTCTAATCCCTCCACATGTTTTTACTGAGGTGATGTCAGTATAGAGAGAGGTGGAAGTCAGGGACCGGGTGTCGTGGTAGTGTCTCTAATCCCTCCCCCACATATTTACTGAGGTGATGTCAGTATAGAGAGAGGTGGAAGTCAGGGACCGGGTGTCGTCATAGTGTCTCTGATCCCTCCACATGTTTTAACTGAGGTGATGTCAGTATAGAGAGAGGTGGAAGTCAGGGACCGGGTGTCGTGGTAGTGTCTCTAATCCCTCCACACGTTTTTACTGAGGTGATGTCAGTATAGAGAGGTGGAAGTCAAGGACCGGGTGTCGTGGTAGTGTCTCTAATCCCTCCACACGTTTTTAACTGAGGTGATGTCAGTATAGAGAGAGGTGGAAGTCAGGTACCGGGTGTCGTGGTAGTGTCTCTAATCCCTCCACACGTTTTTACTAAGGTGATGTCAGTATAGAGAGAGGTGGAAGTCAGGGACCGGGTGTCGTGGTAGTGTCTCTAATCCCTCCACACGTTTTAACTGAGGTGATGTCAGTATAGAGAGAGGTGGAAGTCAGGGACCGGGTGTCGTGGTAGTGTCTCTAATCCCTCCCCACATATTTACTGAGGTGATGTCAGTATAGAGAGAGGTGGAAGTCAGGGACCGGGTGTCGTCATAGTGTCTCTGATCCCTCCACATGTTTTAACTGAGGTGATGTCAGTATAGAGAGGTGGAAGTCAGGGACCGGGTGTCGTGGTAGTGTCTCTAATCCCTCCACACGTTTTTACTGAGGTGATGTCAGTATAGAGAGAGGTGGAAGTCAGGGACCGGGTGTCGTGGTAGTGTCTCTAATCCCTCCACACGTTTTTACTGAGGTGATGTCAGTATAGAGAGAGGTGGAAGTCAAGGACCGGGTGTCGTGGTAGTGTCTCTAATCCCTCCACACGTTTTAACTGAGGTGATGTCAGTATAGAGAGAGGTGGAAGTCAGGTACCGGGTGTCGTGGTAGTGTCTCTAATCCCTCCACACGTTTTTACTAAGGTGATGTCAGTATAGAGAGAGGTGGAAGTCAGGGACCGGGTGTCGTGGTAGTGTCTCTAATCCCTCCACACGTTTTAACTGAGGTGATGTCAGTATAGAGAGAGGTGGAAGTCAGGGACCGGGTGTCGTGGTAGTGTCTCTAATCCCTCCCCACATATTTACTGAGGTGATGTCAGTATAGAGAGAGGTGGAAGTCAGGGACCGGGTGTCGTCATAGTGTCTCTGATCCCTCCACATGTTTTAACTAAGGTGATGTCAGTATAGAGAGAGGTGGAAGTCAGGGACCGGGTGTCGTGGTAGTGTCTCTAATCCCTCCACACATTTTTAATGAGGTGATGTCAGTATAGAGAGAGGTGGAAGTCAGGGACCGGGTGTCGTGTCGTGGTAGTGTCTAATCCCTCCACACGTTTTTACTGAGGTGATGTCAGTATAGAGAGAGGTGGAAGTCAGGGACCGGGTGTCGTGGTAGTGTCTCTAATCCCTCCACACGTTTTTAATGAGGTGATGTCAGTATAGAGAGAGGTGGAAGTCAGGGACCGGTGTCGTGGTAGTGTCTCTAATCCCTCCACATGTTTTTAATGAGGTGATGTCAGTATAGAGAGAGGTGGAAGTCCGGGACCGGTGTCGTGGTAGTGTCTCTAATCCCTCCACATGTTTTTACTGAGGTGATGTCAGTATAGAGAGAGGTGGAAGTCAGGGACCGGGTGTCGTGGTAGTGTCTCTAATCCCTCCCCACATATTTACTGAGGTGATGTCAGTATAGAGAGAGGTGGAAGTCAGGGACCGGGTGTCGTCATAGTGTCTCTGATCCCTCCACATGTTTTAACTGAGGTGATGTCAGTATAGAGAGAGGTGGAAGTCAGGGACCGGGTGTCGTGGTAGTGTCTCTAATCCCTCCACACGTTTTTACTGAGGTGATGTCAGTATAGAGAGAGGTGGAAGTCAGGGACCGGGTGTCGTGGTAGTGTCTCTAATCCCTCCACACGTTTTTACTGAGGTGATGTCAGTATAGAGAGAGGTGGAAGTCAAGGACCGGGTGTCGTGGTAGTGTCTCTAATCCCTCCACACGTTTTAACTGAGGTGATGTCAGTATAGAGAGAGGTGGAAGTCAGGTACCGGGTGTCGTGGTAGTGTCTCTAATCCCTCCACACGTTTTTACTAAGGTGATGTCAGTATAGAGAGAGGTGGAAGTCAGGGACCGGGTGTCGTGGTAGTGTCTCTAATCCCTCCACACGTTTTAACTGAGGTGATGTCAGTATAGAGAGAGGTGGAAGTCAGGGACCGGGTGTCGTGGTAGTGTCTCTAAACCCTCCCACATATTTACTGAGGTGATGTCAGTATAGAGAGAGGTGGAAGTCAGGGACCGGGTGTCGTCATAGTGTCTCTGATCCCTCCACATGTTTTAACTGAGGTGATGTCAGTATAGAGAGAGGTGGAAGTCAGGGACCGGGTGTCGTGGTAGTGTCTCTAATCCCTCCACACGTTTTTACTGAGGTGATGTCAGTATAGAGAGAGGTGGAAGTCAGGGACCGGGTGTCGTGGTAGTGTCTCTAATCCCTCCACACGTTTTTACTGAGGTGATGTCAGTATAGAGAGAGGTGGAAGTCAGGGACCGGGTGTCGTGGTAGTGTCTCTAATCCCTCCACACGTTTTAACTGAGGTGATGTCAGTATAGAGAGAGGTGGAAGTCAGGGACCGGGTGTCGTGGTAGTGTCTCTAATCCCTCCACACGTTTTTACTGAGGTGATGTCAGTATAGAGAGAGGTGGAAGTCAGGGACCGGGTGTCGTGGTAGTGTCTCTAATCCCTCCACATGTTTTAACTGAGGTGATGTCAGTATAGAGAGAGGTGGAAGTCAGGGACCGGGTGTCGTCATAGTGTCTCTGATCCCTCCACATGTTTTAACTAAGGTGATGTCAGTATAGAGAGAGGTGGAAGTCAGGGACCGGGTGTCGTGGTAGTGTCTCTAATCCCTCCACATGTTTTTACTGAGGTGATGTCAGTATAGAGAGAGGTGGAAGTCAGGGACCGGGTGTCGTGGTAGTGTCTCTAATCCCTCCACACGTTTTTAATGAGGTGATGTCAGTATAGAGAGAGGTGGAAGTCAGGGACCGGTGTCGTGGTAGTGTCTCTAATCCCTCCACATGTTTTTAATGAGGTGATGTCAGTATAGAGAGAGTGGAAGTCAGGGACCGGTGTCGTGGTAGTGTCTCTAATCCCTCCACATGTTTTTACTGAGGTGATGTCAGTATAGAGAGAGTGGAAGTCAGGGACCGGGTGTCGTGGTAGTGTCTCTAATCCCTCCCACATATTTACTGAGGTGATGTCAGTATAGAGAGAGGTGGAAGTCAGGGACCGGGTGTCGTCATAGTGTCTCTGATCCCTCCACATGTTTTAACTGAGGTGATGTCAGTATAGAGAGAGGTGGAAGTCAGGGACCGGGTGTCGGGTAGTGTCTCTAATCCCTCCACACGTTTTTACTGAGGTGATGTCAGTATAGAGAGAGGTGGAAGTCAGGGACCGGGTGTCGTGGTAGTGTCTCTAATCCCTCCACACGTTTTTACTGAGGTGATGTCAGTATAGAGAGAGGTGGAAGTCAGGTACCGGGTGTCGTGGTAGTATCTCTAATCCCTCCACACGTTTTTACTAAGGTGATGTCAGTATAGAGAGAGGTGGAAGTCAGGGACCGGGTGTCGTGGTAGTGTCTCTAATCCCTCCACACGTTTTAACTGAGGTGATGTCAGTATAGAGAGAGGTGGAAGTCAGGGACCGGGTGTCGGGGTAGTGTCTCTAATCCCTCCACACATATTTACTGAGGTGATGTCAGTATAGAGAGAGGTGGGAGTCAGGGACCGGGTGTCGTCATAGTGTCTCTGATCCCTCCACACGTTTTAACTGAGGTGATGTCAGTATAGAGAGAGGTGGAAGTCAGGTACCGGGTGTCGTGGTAGTGTCTCTAATCCCTCCACACGTTTTTACTAAGGTGATGTCAGTATAGAGAGAGGTGGAAGTCAGGGACCGGGTGTCGTGGTAGTGTCTCTAATCCCTCCACACGTTTTTACTAAGGTGATGTCAGTATAGAGAGAGGTGGAAGTCAGGGACCGGGTGTCGTGGTAGTGTCTCTAATCCCTCCACACGTTTTAACTGAGGTGATGTCAGTATAGAGAGAGGTGGAAGTCAGGGACCGGGTGTCGTGGTAGTGTCTCTAATCCCTCCCCACATATTTACTGAGGTGATGTCAGTATAGAGAGAGGTGGAAGTCAGGGACCGGGTGTCGTCATAGTGTCTCTGATCCCTCCACATGTTTTAACTGAGGTGATGTCAGTATAGAGAGAGGTGGAAGTCAGGGACCGGGTGTCGTGGTAGTGTCTCTAATCCCTCCACACGTTTTTACTGAGGTGATGTCAGTATAGAGAGAGGTGGAAGTCAGGGACCGGGTGTCGTGGTAGTGTCTCTAATCCCTCCACACGTTTTACTGAGGTGATGTCAGTATAGAGAGAGGTGGAAGTCAGGGACCGGGTGTCGTGGTAGTGTCTCTAATCCCTCCACACGTTTTAACTGAGGTGATGTCAGTATAGAGAGAGGTGGAAGTCAGGGACCGGGTGTCGTGGTAGTGTCTCTAATCCCTCCACATGTTTTAACTGAGGTGATGTCAGTATAGAGAGAGGTGGAAGTCAGGGACCGGGTGTCGTCATAGTGTCTCTGATCCCTCCACATGTTTTAACTAAGGTGATGTCAGTATAGAGAGAGGTGGAAGTCAGGGACCGGGTGTCGTGGTAGTGTCTCTAATCCCTCCACATGTTTTTACTGAGGTGATGTCAGTATAGAGAGAGGTGGAAGTCAGGGACCGGGTGTCGTGGTAGTGTCTCTAATCCCTCCACACGTTTTTAATGAGGTGATGTCAGTATAGAGAGAGGTGGAAGTCAGGGACCGGTGTCGTGGTAGTGTCTCTAATCCCTCCACATGTTTTTAATGAGGTGATGTCAGTATAGAGAGAGGTGGAAGTCAGGGACCGGTGTCGTGGTAGTGTCTCTAATCCCTCCACATGTTTTAACTGAGGTGATGTCAGTATAGAGAGAGGTGGAAGTCAGGGACCGGGTGTCGTCATAGTGTCTCTGATCCCTCCACATGTTTTAACTAAGGTGATGTCAGTATAGAGAGAGGTGGAAGTCAGGGACCGGGTGTCGTGGTAGTGTCTCTAATCCCTCCACATGTTTTTACTGAGGTGATGTCAGTATAGAGAGAGGTGGAAGTCAGGGACCGGGTGTCGTGGTAGTGTCTCTAATCCCTCCACACGTTTTTAATGAGGTGATGTCAGTATAGAGAGAGGTGGAAGTCAGGGACCGGTGTCGTGGTAGTGTCTCTAATCCCTCCACATGTTTTTAATGAGGTGATGTCAGTATAGAGAGAGGTGGAAGTCAGGGACCGGTGTCGTGGTAGTGTCTCTAATCCCTCCACATGTTTTTACTGAGGTGATGTCAGTATAGAGAGAGGTGGAAGTCAGGGACCGGGTGTCGTGGTAGTGTCTCTAATCCCTCCACACGTTTTAACTGAGGTGATGTCAGTATAGAGAGAGGTGGAAGTCAGGGACCGGGTGTCGGGGTAGTGTCTCTAATCCCTCCACACATATTTACTGAGGTGATGTCAGTATAGAGAGAGGTGGGAGTCAGGGACCGGGTGTCGTCATAGTGTCTCTGATCCCTCCACACGTTTTAACTGAGGTGATGTCAGTATAGAGAGAGGTGGAAGTCAGGTACCGGGTGTCGTGGTAGTGTCTCTAATCCCTCCACACGTTTTTACTAAGGTGATGTCAGTATAGAGAGAGGTGGAAGTCAGGGACCGGGTGTCGTGGTAGTGTCTCTAATCCCTCCACACGTTTTTACTAAGGTGATGTCAGTATAGAGAGAGGTGGAAGTCAGGGACCGGGTGTCGTGGTAGTGTCTCTAATCCCTCCACACGTTTTAACTGAGGTGATGTCAGTATAGAGAGAGGTGGAAGTCAGGGACCGGGTGTCGTGGTAGTGTCTCTAATCCCTCCCCACATATTTACTGAGGTGATGTCAGTATAGAGAGAGGTGGAAGTCAGGGACCGGGTGTCGTCATAGTGTCTCTGATCCCTCCACATGTTTTAACTGAGGTGATGTCAGTATAGAGAGAGTGGAAGTCAGGGACCGGGTGTCGTGGTAGTGTCTCTAATCCCTCCACACGTTTTTACTGAGGTGATGTCAGTATAGAGAGAGGTGGAAGTCAGGGACCGGGTGTCGTGGTAGTGTCTCTAATCCCTCCACACGTTTTTACTGAGGTGATGTCAGTATAGAGAGAGGTGGAAGTCAGGGACCGGGTGTCGTGGTAGTGTCTCTAATCCCTCCACACGTTTTAACTGAGGTGATGTCAGTATAGAGAGAGGTGGAAGTCAGGGACCGGGTGTCGTGGTAGTGTCTCTAATCCCTCCACATGTTTTAACTGAGGTGATGTCAGTATAGAGAGAGGTGGAAGTCAGGGACCGGGTGTCGTCATAGTGTCTCTGATCCCTCCACATGTTTTAACTAAGGTGATGTCAGTATAGAGAGAGGTGGAAGTCAGGGACCGGGTGTCGTGGTAGTGTCTCTAATCCCTCCACATGTTTTTACTGAGGTGATGTCAGTATAGAGAGAGGTGGAAGTCAGGGACCGGGTGTCGTGGTAGTGTCTCTAATCCCTCCACACGTTTTTAATGAGGTGATGTCAGTATAGAGAGAGGTGGAAGTCAGGGACCGGTGTCGTGGTAGTGTCTCTAATCCCTCCACATGTTTTTAATGAGGTGATGTCAGTATAGAGAGGTGGAAGTCAGGGACCGGTGTCGTGGTAGTGTCTCTAATCCCTCCACATGTTTTAACTGAGGTGATGTCAGTATAGAGAGGTGGAAGTCAGGGACCGGGTGTCGTCATAGTGTCTCTGATCCCTCCACATGTTTTAACTAAGGTGATGTCAGTATAGAGAGAGGTGGAAGTCAGGGACCGGGTGTCGTGGTAGTGTCTCTAATCCCTCCACATGTTTTTACTGAGGTGATGTCAGTATAGAGAGAGGTGGAAGTCAGGGACCGGGTGTCGTGGTAGTGTCTCTAATCCCTCCACACGTTTTTAATGAGGTGATGTCAGTATAGAGAGAGGTGGAAGTCAGGGACCGGTGTCGTGGTAGTGTCTCTAATCCCTCCACATGTTTTTAATGAGGTGATGTCAGTATAGAGAGAGGTGGAAGTCAGGGACCGGTGTCGTGGTAGTGTCTCTAATCCCTCCACATGTTTTTACTGAGGTGATGTCAGTATAGAGAGGGTGGAAGTCAGGGACCGGGTGTCGTGGTAGTGTCTCTAATCCCTCCCCACATATTTACTGAGGTGATGTCAGTATAGAGAGAGGTGGAAGTCAGGGACCGGGTGTCGTCATAGTGTCTCTGATCCCTCCACATGTTTTAACTGAGGTGATGTCAGTATAGAGAGAGGTGGAAGTCAGGGACCGGGTGTCGTGGTAGTGTCTCTAATCCCTCCACACGTTTTTACTGAGGTGATGTCAGTATAGAGAGAGGTGGAAGTCAGGGACCGGGTGTCGTGGTAGTGTCTCTAATCCCTCCACACGTTTTTACTGAGGTGATGTCAGTATAGAGAGAGGTGGAAGTCAAGGACCGGGTGTCGTGGTAGTGTCTCTAATCCCTCCACACGTTTTAACTGAGGTGATGTCAGTATAGAGAGAGGTGGAAGTCAGGTACCGGGTGTCGTGGTAGTGTCTCTAATCCCTCCACACGTTTTTACTAAGGTGATGTCAGTATAGAGAGAGGTGGAAGTCAGGGACCGGGTGTCGTGGTAGTGTCTCTAATCCCTCCACACGTTTTAACTGAGGTGATGTCAGTATAGAGAGAGGTGGAAGTCAGGGACCGGGTGTCGGGGTAGTGTCTCTAATCCCTCCACACATATTTACTGAGGTGATGTCAGTATAGAGAGAGGTGGGAGTCAGGGACCGGGTGTCGTCATAGTGTCTCTGATCCCTCCACACGTTTTAACTGAGGTGATGTCAGTATAGAGAGAGGTGGAAGTCAGGGACCGGGTGTCGTGGTAGTGTCTCTAATCCCTCCACACGTTTTAACTGAGGTGATGTCAGTATAGAGAGAGGTGGAAGTCAGGGACCGGGTGTCGTGGTAGTGTCTCTAATCCCTCCACACGTTTTTACTGAGGTGATGTCAGTATAGAGAGAGGTGGAAGTCAAGGACCGGGTGTCGTGGTAGTGTCTCTAATCCCTCCACACGTTTTAACTGAGGTGATGTCAGTATAGAGAGAGGTGGAAGTCAGGTACCGGGTGTCGTGGTAGTGTCTCTAATCCCTCCACACGTTTTTACTGAGGTGATGTCAGTATAGAGAGAGGTGGAAGTCAGGGACCGGGTGTCGTGGTAGTGTCTCTAATCCCTCCACACGTTTTTAATGAGGTGATGTCAGTATAGAGAGAGGTGGAAGTCAGGGACCGGTGTCGTGGTAGTGTCTCTAATCCCTCCACATGTTTTTACTGAGGTGATGTCAGTATAGAGAGAGGTGGAAGTCAGGGACCGGGTGTCGTGGTAGTGTCTCTAATCCCTCCACATGTTTTTACTGAGGTGATGTCAGTATAGAGAGAGGTGGAAGTCAGGGACCGGGTGTCGTGGTAGTGTCTCTAATCCCTCCCACATATTTACTGAGGTGATGTCAGTATAGAGAGAGGTGGAAGTCAGGGACCGGGTGTCGTCATAGTGTCTCTGATCCCTCCACATGTTTTAACTGAGGTGATGTCAGTATAGAGAGAGGTGGAAGTCAGGGACCGGGTGTCGTGGTAGTGTCTCTAATCCCTCCACACGTTTTTACTGAGGTGATGTCAGTATAGAGAGAGGTGGAAGTCAGGACCGGGTGTCGTGGTAGTGTCTCTAATCCCTCCACACGTTTTTAACTGAGGTGATGTCAGTATAGAGAGAGGTGGAAGTCAGGGACCGGGTGTCGTGGTAGTGTCTCTAATCCCTCCACACGTTTTTACTAAGGTGATGTCAGTATAGAGAGAGGTGGAAGTCAGGGACCGGGTGTCGTGGTAGTGTCTCTAATCCCTCCACACGTTTTAACTGAGGTGATGTCAGTATAGAGAGAGGTGGAAGTCAGGGACTGGGTGTCGTGGTAGTGTCTCTAATCCCTCCCCACATATTTACTGAGGTGATGTCAGTATAGAGAGAGGTGGAAGTCAGGGACCGGGTGTCGTCATAGTGTCTCTGATCCCTCCACATGTTTTAACTGAGGTGATGTCAGTATAGAGAGAGGTGGAAGTCAGGGACCGGGTGTCGTGGTAGTGTCTCTAATCCCTCCACACGTTTTTACTGAGGTGATGTCAGTATAGAGAGAGGTGGAAGTCAGGGACCGGGTGTCGTGGTAGTGTCTCTAATCCCTCCACACGTTTTTACTGAGGTGATGTCAGTATAGAGAGAGGTGGAAGTCAAGGACCGGGTGTCGTGGTAGTGTCTCTAATCCCTCCACACGTTTTAACTGAGGTGATGTCAGTATAGAGAGAGGTGGAAGTCAGGTACCGGGTGTCGTGGTAGTGTCTCTAATCCCTCCACACGTTTTTACTAAGGTGATGTCAGTATAGAGAGAGGTGGAAGTCAGGGACCGGGTGTCGTGGTAGTGTCTCTAATCCCTCCACACGTTTTAACTGAGGTGATGTCAGTATAGAGAGAGGTGGAAGTCAGGGACCGGGTGTCGTGGTAGTGTCTCTAATCCCTCCCCACATATTTACTGAGGTGATGTCAGTATAGAGAGAGGTGGAAGTCAGGGACCGGGTGTCGTCATAGTGTCTCTGATCCCTCCACATGTTTTAACTGAGGTGATGTCAGTATAGAGAGAGGTGGAAGTCAGGGACCGGGTGTCGTGGTAGTGTCTCTAATCCCTCCACACGTTTTTACTGAGGTGATGTCAGTATAGAGAGAGGTGGAAGTCAGGGACCGGGTGTCGTGGTAGTGTCTCTAATCCCTCCACACGTTTTTACTGAGGTGATGTCAGTATAGAGAGAGGTGGAAGTCAGGGACCGGGTGTCGTGGTAGTGTCTCTAATCCCTCCACACGTTTTTACTGAGGTGATGTCAGTATAGAGAGAGGTGGAAGTCAGGGACCGGGTGTCGTGGTAGTGTCTCTAATCCCTCCACACGTTTTTACTGAGGTGATGTCAGTATAGAGAGAGGTGGAAGTCAGGGACCGGGTGTCGTGGTAGTGTCTCTAATCCCTCCACATGTTTTAACTGAGGTGATGTCAGTATAGAGAGAGGTGGAAGTCAGGGACCGGGTGTCGTCATAGTGTCTCTGATCCCTCCACATGTTTTAACTAAGGTGATGTCAGTATAGAGAGAGGTGGAAGTCAGGGACCGGGTGTCGTGGTAGTGTCTCTAATCCCTCCCATGTTTTTACTGAGGTGATGTCAGTATAGAGAGAGGTGGAAGTCAGGGACCGGGTGTCGTCATAGTGTCTCTGATCCCTCCACATGTTTTAACTAAGGTGATGCAGTATAGAGAGAGGTGGAAGTCAGGGACCGGGTGTCGTGGTAGTGTCTCTAATCCCTCCACACATTTTTAATGAGGTGATGTCAGTATAGAGAGAGGTGGAAGTCAGGGACCGGGTGTCGTGTCGTGGTAGTGTCTCTAATCCCTCCACACGTTTTTACTGAGGTGATGTCAGTATAGAGAGAGTGGAAGTCAGGGACCGGGTGTCGTGGTAGTGTCTCTAATCCCTCCACACGTTTTTAATGAGGTGATGTCAGTATAGAGAGAGGTGGAAGTCAGGGACCGGTGTCGTGGTAGTGTCTCTAATCCCTCCACATGTTTTTAATGAGGTGATGTCAGTATAGAGAGAGGTGGAAGTCAGGGACCGGTGTCGTGGTAGTGTCTCTAATCCCTCCACATGTTTTTACTGAGGTGATGTCAGTATAGAGAGAGGTGGAAGTCAGGGACCGGGTGTCGTGGTAGTGTCTCTAATCCCTCCCCACATATTTACTGAGGTGATGTCAGTATAGAGAGAGGTGGAAGTCAGGGACCGGGTGTCGTCATAGTGTCTCTGATCCCTCCACATGTTTTAACTGAGGTGATGTCAGTATAGAGAGAGGTGGAAGTCAGGGACCGGGTGTCGTGGTAGTGTCTCTAATCCCTCCACACGTTTTTACTGAGGTGATGTCAGTATAGAGAGAGGTGGAAGTCAGGGACCGGGTGTCGTGGTAGTGTCTCTAATCCCTCCACACGTTTTTACTGAGGTGATGTCAGTATAGAGAGAGGTGGAAGTCAGGGACCGGGTGTCGTGGTAGTGTCTCTAATCCCTCCACACGTTTTTACTGAGGTGATGTCAGTATAGAGAGAGGTGGAAGTCAGGTACCGGGTGTCGTGGTAGTGTCTCTAATCCCTCCACACGTTTTTACTAAGGTGATGTCAGTATAGAGAGAGGTGGAAGTCAGGGACCGGGTGTCGTGGTAGTGTCTCTAATCCCTCCACACGTTTTAACTGAGGTGATGTCAGTATAGAGAGAGGTGGAAGTCAGGGACCGGGTGTCGTGGTAGTGTCTCTAATCCCTCCCCACATATTTACTGAGGTGATGTCAGTATAGAGAGAGGTGGAAGTCAGGGACCGGGTGTCGTCATAGTGTCTCTGATCCCTCCACATGTTTTAACTGAGGTGATGTCAGTATAGAGAGGTGGAAGTCAGGGACCGGGTGTCGTGGTAGTGTCTCTAATCCCTCCACACGTTTTTACTGAGGTGATGTCAGTATAGAGAGAGGTGGAAGTCAGGGACCGGGTGTCGTGGTAGTGTCTCTAATCCCTCCACACGTTTTTACTGAGGTGATGTCAGTATAGAGAGAGGTGGAAGTCAAGGACCGGGTGTCGTGGTAGTGTCTCTAATCCCTCCACACGTTTTAACTGAGGTGATGTCAGTATAGAGAGAGGTGGAAGTCAGGGACCGGGTGTCGTGGTAGTGTCTCTAATCCCTCCACACGTTTTTACTAAGGTGATGTCAGTATAGAGAGAGGTGGAAGTCAGGGACCGGGTGTCGTGGTAGTGTCTCTAATCCCTCCACACGTTTTTACTGAGGTGATGTCAGTATAGAGAGAGGTGGAAGTCAAGGACCGGGTGTCGTGGTAGTGTCTCTAATCCCTCCACACGTTTTACTGAGGTGATGTCAGTATAGAGAGGTGGAAGTCAGGGACCGGGTGTCGTGGTAGTGTCTCTAATCCCTCCACACGTTTTTACTGAGGTGATGTCAGTATAGAGAGGTGGAAGTCAGGGACCGGGTGTCGTGGTAGTGTCTCTAATCCCTCCACACGTTTTTACTAAGGTGATGTCAGTATAGAGAGAGGTGGAAGTCAGGGACCGGGTGTCGTGGTAGTGTCTCTAATCCCTCCACACGTTTTAACTGAGGTGATGTCAGTATAGAGAGAGGTGGAAGTCAGGGACCGGGTGTCGTGGTAGTGTCTCTAATCCCTCCCCACATATTTACTGAGGTGATGTCAGTATAGAGAGAGTGGAAGTCAGGGACCGGGTGTCGTCATAGTGTCTCTGATCCCTCCACATGTTTTAACTGAGGTGATGTCAGTATAGAGAGAGGTGGAAGTCAGGGACCGGGTGTCGTGGTAGTGTCTCTAATCCCTCCACACGTTTTTACTGAGGTGATGTCAGTATAGAGAGAGGTGGAAGTCAGGGACCGGGTGTCGTGGTAGTGTCTCTAATCCCTCCACACGTTTTTACTGAGGTGATGTCAGTATAGAGAGAGGTGGAAGTCAAGGACCGGGTGTCGTGGTAGTGTCTCTAATCCCTCCACACGTTTTAACTGAGGTGATGTCAGTATAGAGAGAGGTGGAAGTCAGGTACCGGGTGTCGTGGTAGTGTCTCTAATCCCTCCACACGTTTTTACTAAGGTGATGTCAGTATAGAGAGAGGTGGAAGTCAGGGACCGGGTGTCGTGGTAGTGTCTCTAATCCCTCCACACGTTTTAACTGAGGTGATGTCAGTATAGAGAGAGGTGGAAGTCAGGGACCGGGTGTCGTGGTAGTGTCTCTAATCCCTCCCCACATATTTACTGAGGTGATGTCAGTATAGAGAGAGGTGGAAGTCAGGGACCGGGTGTCGTCATAGTGTCTCTGATCCCTCCACATGTTTTAACTGAGGTGATGTCAGTATAGAGAGAGGTGGAAGTCAGGGACCGGGTGTCGTGGTAGTGTCTCTAATCCCTCCACACGTTTTTACTGAGGTGATGTCAGTATAGAGAGAGGTGGAAGTCAGGGACCGGGTGTCGTGGTAGTGTCTCTAATCCCTCCAAACGTTTTTACTGAGGTGATGTCAGTATAGAGAGAGTGGAAGTCAGGGACCGGGTGTCGTGGTAGTGTCTCTAATCCCTCCACACGTTTTTACTGAGGTGATGTCAGTATAGAGAGAGGTGGAAGTCAGGGACCGGGTGTCGTGGTAGTGTCTCTAATCCCTCCACATGTTTTAACTGAGGTGATGTCAGTATAGAGAGAGGTGGAAGTCAGGGACCGGGTGTCGTCATAGTGTCTCTGATCCCTCCACATGTTTTAACTAAGGTGATGTCAGTATAGAGAGAGGTGGAAGTCAGGGACCGGGTGTCGTGGTAGTGTCTCTAATCCCTCCACACATTTTTAATGAGGTGATGTCAGTATAGAGAGAGGTGGAAGTCAGGGACCGGGTGTCGTGTCGTGGTAGTGTCTAATCCCTCCACACGTTTTTACTGAGGTGATGTCAGTATAGAGAGAGTGGAAGTCAGGGACCGGGTGTCGTGGTAGTGTCTCTAATCCCTCCACACGTTTTTAATGAGGTGATGTCAGTATAGAGAGAGGTGGAAGTCAGGGACCGGGTGTCGTGGTAGTGTCTCTAATCCCTCCCCACTGAGGTGATGTCAGTTTTCAGGGACTGTCGTCAGTGTGATCCCTCCAGTTTTATAGATGAGTATAGTGGAAGTCAGGGACCGGGTGTCGTGGTAGTGTCTCTAATCCCTCCACATGTTTTTACTGAGGTGATGTCAGTATAGAGAGAGGTGGAAGTCAGGGACCGGGTGTCGTGGTAGTGTCTCTAATCCCTCCACACATTTTTAATGAGGTGATGTCAGTATAGAGAGAGGTGGAAGTCAGGGACCGGGTGTCGTGGTGAGTGTCTAATCCCTCCACACGTTTTTACTGAGGTGATGTCAGTATAGAGAGAGGTGGAAGTCAGGGACCGGGTGTCGTGGTAGTGTCTCTAATCCCTCCACACGTTTTTAATGAGGTGATGTCAGTATAGAGAGAGGTGGAAGTCAGGGACCGGTGTCGTGGTAGTGTCTCTAATCCCTCCACATGTTTTTAATGAGGTGATGTCAGTATAGAGAGAGGTGGAAGTCAGGGACCGGTGTCGTGGTAGTGTCTCTAATCCCTCCACATGTTTTTACTGAGGTGATGTCAGTATAGAGAGAGGTGGAAGTCAGGGACCGGGTGTCGTGGTAGTGTCTCTAATCCCTCCCCACATATTTACTGAGGTGATGTCAGTATAGAGAGAGGTGGAAGTCAGGGACCGGGTGTCGTCATAGTGTCTCTGATCCCTCCACATGTTTTAACTGAGGTGATGTCAGTATAGAGAGAGGTGGAAGTCAGGGACCGGGTGTCGTGGTAGTGTCTCTAATCCCTCCACACGTTTTTACTGAGGTGATGTCAGTATAGAGAGAGGTGGAAGTCAAGGACCGGGTGTCGTGGTAGTGTCTCTAATCCCTCCACACGTTTTAACTGAGGTGATGTCAGTATAGAGAGAGGTGGAAGTCAGGTACCGGGTGTCGTGGTAGTGTCTCTAATCCCTCCACACGTTTTTACTAAGGTGATGTCAGTATAGAGAGGTGGAAGTCAGGGACCGGGTGTCGTGGTAGTGTCTCTAATCCCTCCACACGTTTTAACTGAGGTGATGTCAGTATAGAGAGAGGTGGAAGTCAGGGACCGGGTGTCGTGGTAGTGTCTCTAATCCCTCCCCACATATTTACTGAGGTGATGTCAGTATAGAGAGAGGTGGAAGTCAGGGACCGGGTGTCGTCATAGTGTCTCTGATCCCTCCACATGTTTTAACTGAGGTGATGTCAGTATAGAGAGAGGTGGAAGTCAGGGACCGGGTGTCGTGGTAGTGTCTCTAATCCCTCCACACGTTTTTACTGAGGTGATGTCAGTATAGAGAGAGGTGGAAGTCAGGGACCGGGTGTCGTGGTAGTGTCTCTAATCCCTCCACACGTTTTTACTGAGGTGATGTCAGTATAGAGAGAGGTGGAAGTCAGGACCGGGTGTCGTGGTAGTGTCTCTAATCCCTCCACACGTTTTAACTGAGGTGATGTCAGTATAGAGAGAGGTGGAAGTCAGGTACCGGGTGTCGTGGTAGTGTCTCTAATCCCTCCACACGTTTTTACTGAGGTGATGTCAGTATAGAGAGAGGTGGAAGTCAGGGACCGGGTGTCGTGGTAGTGTCTCTAATCCCTCCACACGTTTTAACTGAGGTGATGTCAGTATAGAGAGGTGGAAGTCAGGGACCGGGTGTCGTGGTAGTGTCTCTAATCCCTCCCCACATATTTACTGAGGTGATGTCAGTATAGGAGAGGTGGAAGTCAGGGACCGGGTGTCGTCATAGTGTCTCTGATCCCTCCACATGTTTTAACTGAGGTGATGTCAGTATAGAGAGAGGTGGAAGTCAGGGACCGGGTGTCGTGGTAGTGTCTCTAATCCCTCCACACGTTTTTACTGAGGTGATGTCAGTATAGAGAGAGGGGAAGTCAGGGACCGGGTGTCGTGGTAGTGTCTCTAATCCCTCCACACGTTTTTACTGAGGTGATGTCAGTATAGAGAGAGGTGGAAGTCAGGGACCGGGTGTCGTGGTAGTGTCTCTAATCCCTCCACACGTTTTTACTGAGGTGATGTCAGTATAGAGAGAGGTGGAAGTCAGGGACCGGGTGTCGTGGTAGTGTCTCTAATCCCTCCACATGTTTTAACTGAGGTGATGTCAGTATAGAGAGAGGTGGAAGTCAGGGACCGGGTGTCGTCATAGTGTCTCTGATCCCTCCACATGTTTTAACTAAGGTGATGTCAGTATAGAGAGAGGTGGAAGTCAGGGACCGGGTGTCGTGGTAGTGTCTCTAATCCCTCCACACATTTTTAATGAGGTGATGTCAGTATAGAGGTGGAAGTCAGGGACCGGGTGTCGTGTCGTGGTAGTGTCTAATCCCTCCACACGTTTTTACTGAGGTGATGTCAGTATAGAGAGAGGTGGAAGTCAGGGACCGGGTGTCGTGGTAGTGTCTCTAATCCCTCCACACGTTTTTAATGAGGTGATGTCAGTATAGAGAGAGGTGGAAGTCAGGGACCGGTGTCGTGGTAGTGTCTCTAATCCCTCCACATGTTTTTAATGAGGTGATGTCAGTATAGAGAGAGGTGGAAGTCCGGGACCGGTGTCGTGGTAGTGTCTCTAATCCCTCCACATGTTTTTACTGAGGTGATGTCAGTATAGAGAGAGGTGGAAGTCAGGGACCGGGTGTCGTGGTAGTGTCTCTAATCCCTCCCCACATATTTACTGAGGTGATGTCAGTATAGAGAGAGGTGGAAGTCAGGGACCGGGTGTCGTCATAGTGTCTCTGATCCCTCCACATGTTTTAACTGAGGTGATGTCAGTATAGAGAGAGTGGAAGTCAGGGACCGGGTGTCGTGGTAGTGTCTCTAATCCCTCCACACGTTTTTACTGAGGTGATGTCAGTATAGAGAGAGGTGGAAGTCAGGGACCGGGTGTCGTGGTAGTGTCTCTAATCCCTCCACACGTTTTACTGAGGTGATGTCAGTATAGAGAGAGGTGGAAGTCAAGGACCGGGTGTCGTGGTAGTGTCTCTAATCCCTCCACACGTTTTAACTGAGGTGATGTCAGTATAGAGAGAGGTGGAAGTCAGGTACCGGGTGTCGTGGTAGTGTCTCTAATCCCTCCACACGTTTTTACTAAGGTGATGTCAGTATAGAGAGAGGTGGAAGTCAGGGACCGGGTGTCGTGGTAGTGTCTCTAATCCCTCCACACGTTTTAACTGAGGTGATGTCAGTATAGAGAGAGGTGGAAGTCAGGGACCGGGTGTCGTGGTAGTGTCTCTAAACCCTCCCCACATATTTACTGAGGTGATGTCAGTATAGAGAGAGGTGGAAGTCAGGGACCGGGTGTCGTCATAGTGTCTCTGATCCCTCCACATGTTTTAACTGAGGTGATGTCAGTATAGAGAGAGGTGGAAGTCAGGGACCGGGTGTCGTGGTAGTGTCTCTAATCCCTCCACACGTTTTTACTGAGGTGATGTCAGTATAGAGAGAGGTGGAAGTCAGGGACCGGGTGTCGTGGTAGTGTCTCTAATCCCTCCACACGTTTTTACTGAGGTGATGTCAGTATAGACAGAGGTGGAAGTCAGGGACCGGGTGTCGTGGTAGTGTCTCTAATCCCTCCACACGTTTTAACTGAGGTGATGTCAGTATAGAGAGAGGTGGAAGTCAGTGACCGGGTGTCGTGGTAGTGTCTCTAATCCCTCCACATGTTTTAACTGAGGTGATGTCAGTATAGAGAGAGGTGGAAGTCAGGGATCGGGTGTCGTCATAGTGTCTCTGATCCCTCCACACTATGATTTTAACTGGTGATGTCAGTATAGAGAGAGGTGGAAGTCAGGGACCGGGTGTCGTGGTAGTGTCTCTAATCCCTCCACATGTTTTTACTGAGGTGATGTCAGTATAGAGAGAGGTGGAAGTCAGGGACCGGGTGTCGTGGTAGTGTCTCTAATCCCTCCACACGTTTTTAATGAGGTGATGTCAGTATAGAGAGAGGTGGAAGTCAGGGACCGGTGTCGTGGTAGTGTCTCTAATCCCTCCACATGTTTTTAATGAGGTGATGTCAGTATAGAGAGGTGGAAGTCAGGGACCGGTGTCGTGGTAGTGTCTCTAATCCCTCCACACGTTTTTACTGAGGTGATGTCAGTATAGAGAGGTGGAAGTCAGGGACCGGGTGTCGTGGTAGTGTCTCTAATCCCTCCACATGTTTTAACTGAGGTGATGTCAGTATAGAGAGGTGGAAGTCAGGGACCGGGTGTCGTCATAGTGTCTCTGATCCCTCCACATGTTTTAACTGAGGTGATGTCAGTATAGAGAGAGGTGGAAGTCAGGGACCGGGTGTCGTGGTAGTGTCTCTAATCCCTCCACACATTTTTACTGAGGTGATGTCAGTATAGAGAGGTGGAAGTCAGGGACCGGGTGTCGTGGTAGTGTGTCTAATCCCTCCACACGTTTTTACTGAGGTGATGTCAGTATAGAGAGAGGTGGAAGTCAGGGACCGGGTGTCGTGGTAGTGTCTCTAATCCCTCCACACGTTTTTAATGAGGTGATGTCAGTATAGAGAGAGGTGGAAGTCAGGGACCGGTGTCGTGGTAGTGTCTCTAATCCCTCCACATGTTTTTAATGAGGTGATGTCAGTATAGAGAGAGGTGGAAGTCAGGGACCGGTGTCGTGGTAGTGTCTCTAATCCCTCCACATGTTTTTACTGAGGTGATGTCAGTATAGAGAGAGGTGGAAGTCAGGGACCGGGTGTCGTGGTAGTGTCTCTAATCCCTCCCCACATATTTACTGAGGTGATGTCAGTATAGAGAGAGGTGGAAGTCAGGGACCGGGTGTCGTCATAGTGTCTCTGATCCCTCCACATGTTTTAACTGAGATGATGTCAGTATAGAGAGAGGTGGAAGTCAGGGACCGGGTGTCGTGGTAGTGTCTCTAATCCCTCCACACGTTTTTACTGAGGTGATGTCAGTATAGAGAGAGGTGGAAGTCAGGGACCGGGTGTCGTGGTAGTGTCTCTAATCCCTCCACACGTTTTTACTGAGGTGATGTCAGTATAGAGAGAGGTGGAAGTCAAGGGACCGGGTGTCGTGGTAGTGTCTCTAATCCCTCCACACGTTTTAACTGAGGTGATGTCAGTATAGAGAGAGGTGGAAGTCAGGTACCGGGTGTCGTGGTAGTGTCTCTAATCCCTCCACACGTTTTTACTAAGGTGATGTCAGTATAGAGAGAGGTGGAAGTCAGGGACCGGGTGTCGTGGTAGTGTCTCTAATCCCTCCACACGTTTTAACTGAGGTGATGTCAGTATAGAGAGAGTGGAAGTCAGGGACCGGGTGTCGTGGTAGTGTCTCTAATCCCTCCCCACATATTTACTGAGGTGATGTCAGTATAGAGAGAGGTGGAAGTCAGGGACCGGGTGTCGTCATAGTGTCTCTGATCCCTCCACATGTTTTAACTGAGGTGATGTCAGTATAGAGAGGGTGGAAGTCAGGGACCGGGTGTCGTGGTAGTGTCTCTAATCCCTCCACACGTTTTTACTGAGGTGATGTCAGTATAGAGAGAGTGGAAGTCAGGGACCGGGTGTCGTGGTAGTGTCTCTAATCCCTCCACACGTTTTTACTGAGGTGATGTCAGTATAGAGAGGTGGAAGTCAGGGACCGGGTGTCGTGGTAGTGTCTCTAATCCCTCCACACGTTTTAACTGAGGTGATGTCAGTATAGAGAGAGGTGGAAGTCAGGGACCGGGTGTCGTGGTAGTGTCTCTAATCCCTCCACATGTTTTAACTGAGGTGATGTCAGTATAGAGAGAGGTGGAAGTCAGGGATCGGGTGTCGTCATAGTGTCTCTGATCCCTCCACATGTTTTAACTAAGGTGATGTCAGTATAGAGAGAGGTGGAAGTCAGGGACCGGGTGTCGTGGTAGTGTCTCTAATCCCTCCACATGTTTTTACTGAGGTGATGTCAGTATAGAGAGAGGTGGAAGTCAGGGACCGGGTGTCGTGGTAGTGTCTCTAATCCCTCCACACGTTTTTAATGAGGTGATGTCAGTATAGAGAGAGGTGGAAGTCAGGGACCGGTGTCGTGGTAGTGTCTCTAATCCCTCCACACGTTTTTACTGAGGTGATGTCAGTATAGAGAGAGGTGGAAGTCAGGGACCGGGTGTCGTGGTAGTGTCTCTAATCCCTCCACACGTTTTTACTGAGGTGATGTCAGTATAGAGAGAGGTGGAAGTCAGGGACCGGGTGTCGTGGTAGTGTCTCTAATCCCTCCCCACATATTTACTGAGGTGATGTCAGTATAGAGAGAGGTGGAAGTCAGGGACCGGGTGTCGTCATAGTGTCTCTGATCCCTCCACATGTTTTAACTGAGGTGATGTCAGTATAGAGAGAGGTGGAAGTCAGGGACCGGGTGTCGTGGTAGTGTCTCTAATCCCTCCACACGTTTTTACTGAGGTGATGTCAGTATAGAGAGAGGTGGAAGTCAGGGACCGGGTGTCGTGGTAGTGTCTCTAATCCCTCCACACGTTTTTACTGAGGTGATGTCAGTATAGAGAGAGGTGGAAGTCAAGGACCGGGTGTCGTGGTAGTGTCTCTAATCCCTCCACACGTTTTAACTGAGGTGATGTCAGTATAGAGAGAGGTGGAAGTCAGGTACCGGGTGTCGTGGTAGTATCTCTAATCCCTCCACACGTTTTTACTAAAGTGATGTCAGTATAGAGAGAGGTGGAAGTCAGGGACCGGGTGTCGTGGTAGTGTCTCTAATCCCTCCACACGTTTTAACTGAGGTGATGTCAGTATAGAGAGAGGTGGAAGTCAGGGACCGGGTGTCGGGGTAGTGTCTCTAATCCCTCCACACATATTTACTGAGGTGATGTCAGTATAGAGAGAGGTGGGAGTCAGGGACCGGGTGTCGTCATAGTGTCTCTGATCCCTCCACACGTTTTAACTGAGGTGATGTCAGTATAGAGAGAGGTGGAAGTCAGGTACCGGGTGTCGTGGTAGTGTCTCTAATCCCTCCACACGTTTTTACTAAGGTGATGTCAGTATAGAGAGAGGTGGAAGTCAGGGACCGGGTGTCGTGGTAGTGTCTCTAATCCCTCCACACGTTTTAACTGAGGTGATGTCAGTATAGAGAGAGGTGGAAGTCAGGGACCGGGTGTCGTGGTAGTGTCTCTAATCCCTCCCCACATTTTTACTGAGGTGATGTCAGTATAGAGAGAGGTGGAAGTCAGGGACCGGGTGTCGTCATAGTGTCTCTGATCCTCCACATGTTTTAACTGAGGTGATGTCAGTATAGAGAGAGGTGGAAGTCAGGGACCGGGTGTCGTGGTAGTGTCTCTAATCCCTCCACACGTTTTTACTGAGGTGATGTCAGTATAGAGAGAGTGGAAGTCAGGGACCGGGTGTCGTGGTAGTGTCTCTAATCCCTCCACACGTTTTTACTGAGGTGATGTCAGTATAGAGAGAGGTGGAAGTCAGGGACCGGGTGTCGTGGTAGTGTCTCTAATCCCTCCACACGTTTTAACTGAGGTGATGTCAGTATAGAGAGAGGTGGAAGTCAGGGACCGGGTGTCGTGGTAGTGTCTCTAATCCCTCCACATGTTTTAACTGAGGTGATGTCAGTATAGAGAGAGGTGGAAGTCAGGGACCGGGTGTCGTCATAGTGTCTCTGATCCCTCCACATGTTTTAACTGAGGTGATGTCAGTATAGAGAGAGGTGGAAGTCAGGGACCGGGTGTCGTGGTAGTGTCTCTAATCCCTCCACATGTTTTTACTGAGGTGATGTCAGTATAGAGAGAGGTGGAAGTCAGGGACCGGGTGTCGTGGTAGTGTCTCTAATCCTCCACACGTTTTTACTGAGGTGATGTCAGTATAGAGAGAGGTGGAAGTCAAGGACCGGGTGTCGTGGTAGTGTCTCTAATCCCTCCACACGTTTTTAACTGAGGTGATGTCAGTATAGAGAGAGGTGGAAGTCAGGGACCGGGTGTCGTGGTAGTGTCTCTAATCCCTCCACACGTTTTTACTAAAGTGATGTCAGTATAGAGAGAGGTGGAAGTCAGGGACCGGGTGTCGTGGTAGTGTCTCTAATCCCTCCACACGTTTTAACTGAGGTGATGTCAGTATAGAGAGAGTGGAAGTCAGGGACCGGGTGTCGGGGTAGTGTCTCTAATCCCTCCACACATATTTACTGAGGTGATGTCAGTATAGAGAGAGTGGAGTCAGGGACCGGGTGTCGTGGTAGTGTCTCTGATCCCTCCACACGTTTTAACTGAGGTGATGTCAGTATAGAGAGAGGTGGAAGTCAGGTACCGGGTGTCGTGGTAGTGTCTCTAATCCCTCCACACGTTTTTACTAAGGTGATGTCAGTATAGAGAGAGGTGGAAGTCAGGGACCGGGTGTCGTGGTAGTGTCTCTAATCCCTCCACACGTTTTAACTGAGGTGATGTCAGTATAGAGAGAGGTGGAAGTCAGGGACCGGGTGTCGTGGTAGTGTCTCTAATCCCTCCCCACATATTTACTGAGGTGATGTCAGTATAGAGAGAGGTGGAAGTCAGGGACCGGGTGTCGTCATAGTGTCTCTGATCCCTCCACATGTTTTAACTGAGGTGATGTCAGTATAGAGAGAGGTGGAAGTCAGGGACCGGGTGTCGTGGTAGTGTCTCTAATCCCTCCACACGTTTTTACTGAGGTGATGTCAGTATAGAGAGAGGTGGAAGTCAGGGACCGGGTGTCGTGGTAGTGTCTCTAATCCCTCCACACGTTTTTACTGAGGTGATGTCAGTATAGAGAGAGGTGGAAGTCAGGGACCGGGTGTCGTGGTAGTGTCTCTAATCCCTCCACACGTTTTAACTGAGGTGATGTCAGTATAGAGAGAGGTGGAAGTCAGGGACCGGGTGTCGTGGTAGTGTCTCTAATCCCTCCACATGTTTTAACTGAGGTGATGTCAGTATAGAGAGAGGTGGAAGTCAGGGACCGGGTGTCGTCATAGTGTCTCTGATCCCTCCACATGTTTTAACTAAGGTGATGTCAGTATAGAGAGAGGTGGAAGTCAGGGACCGGGTGTCGTGGTAGTGTCTCTAATCCCTCCACATGTTTTTACTGAGGTGATGTCAGTATAGAGAGAGGTGGAAGTCAGGGACCGGGTGTCGTGGTAGTGTCTCTAATCCCTCCACACGTTTTTAATGAGGTGATGTCAGTATAGAGAGAGGTGGAAGTCAGGGACCGGTGTCGTGGTAGTGTCTCTAATCCCTCCACATGTTTTTAATGAGGTGATGTCAGTATAGAGAGGTGGAAGTCAGGGACCGGTGTCGTGGTAGTGTCTCTAATCCCTCCACATGTTTTAACTGAGGTGATGTCAGTATAGAGAGAGGTGGAAGTCAGGGACCGGGTGTCGTCATAGTGTCTCTGATCCCTCCACATGTTTTAACTAAGGTGATGTCAGTATAGAGAGAGGTGGAAGTCAGGGACCGGGTGTCGTGGTAGTGTCTCTAATCCCTCCACATGTTTTTACTGAGGTGATGTCAGTATAGAGAGAGGTGGAAGTCAGGGACCGGGTGTCGTGGTAGTGTCTCTAATCCCTCCACACGTTTTTAATGAGGTGATGTCAGTATAGAGAGAGGTGGAAGTCAGGGACCGGTGTCGTGGTAGTGTCTCTAATCCCTCCACATGTTTTTAATGAGGTGATGTCAGTATAGAGAGAGGTGGAAGTCAGGGACCGGTGTCGTGGTAGTGTCTCTAATCCCTCCACATGTTTTTACTGAGGTGATGTCAGTATAGAGAGAGGTGGAAGTCAGGGACCGGGTGTCGTGGTAGTGTCTCTAATCCCTCCCCACATATTTACTGAGGTGATGTCAGTATAGAGAGAGGTGGAAGTCAGGGACCGGGTGTCGTCATAGTGTCTCTGATCCCTCCACATGTTTTAACTGAGGTGATGTCAGTATAGAGAGAGGTGGAAGTCAGGGACCGGGTGTCGTGGTAGTGTCTCTAATCCCTCCACACGTTTTTACTGAGGTGATGTCAGTATAGAGAGAGGTGGAAGTCAGGGACCGGGTGTCGTGGTAGTGTCTCTAATCCCTCCACACGTTTTTACTGAGGTGATGTCAGTATAGAGAGGTGGAAGTCAAGGACCGGGTGTCGTGGTAGTGTCTCTAATCCCTCCACACGTTTTAACTGAGGTGATGTCAGTATAGAGAGAGGTGGAAGTCAGGTACCGGGTGTCGTGGTAGTGTCTCTAATCCCTCCACACGTTTTTACTAAGGTGATGTCAGTATAGAGAGAGGTGGAAGTCAGGGACCGGGTGTCGTGGTAGTGTCTCTAATCCCTCCACACGTTTTAACTGAGGTGATGTCAGTATAGAGAGAGGTGGAAGTCAGGGACCGGGTGTCGGGGTAGTGTCTCTAATCCCTCCACACATATTTACTGAGGTGATGTCAGTATAGAGAGAGGTGGGAGTCAGGGACCGGGTGTCGTCATAGTGTCTCTGATCCCTCCACACGTTTTAACTGAGGTGATGTCAGTATAGAGAGAGGTGGAAGTCAGGGACCGGGTGTCGTGGTAGTGTCTCTAATCCCTCCACACGTTTTTACTGAGGTGATGTCAGTATAGAGAGAGGTGGAAGTCAGGGACCGGGTGTCGTGGTAGTGTCTCTAATCCCTCCACACGTTTTTACTGAGGTGATGTCAGTATAGAGAGAGGTGGAAGTCAAGGACCGGGTGTCGTGGTAGTGTCTCTAATCCCTCCACACGTTTTAACTGAGGTGATGTCAGTATAGAGAGAGGTGGAAGTCAGGTACCGGGTGTCGTGGTAGTGTCTCTAATCCCTCCACACGTTTTTACTGAGGTGATGTCAGTATAGAGAGAGGTGGAAGTCAGGGACCGGGTGTCGTGGTAGTGTCTCTGATCCCTCCACATGTTTTAACTGAGGTGATGTCAGTATAGAGAGAGGTGGAAGTCAGGGACCGGGTGTCGTGGTAGTGTCTCTAATCCCTCCACACGTTTTTACTGAGGTGATGTCAGTATAGAGAGAGGTGGAATCAGGGACCGGGTGTCGTGGTAGTGTCTCTAATCCCTCCACACGTTTTTACTTAGGTGATGTCAGTATAGAGAGAGGTGGAAGTCAAGGACCGGGTGTCGTGGTAGTGTCTCTAATCCCTCCACACGTTTTAACTGAGGTGATGTCAGTATAGAGAGAGGTGGAAGTCAGGTACCGGGTGTCGTGGTAGTGTCTCTAATCCCTCCACACGTTTTTACTAAGGTGATGTCAGTATAGAGAGAGGTGGAAGTCAGGGACCGGGTGTCGTGGTAGTGTCTCTAATCCCTCCACACGTTTTAACTGAGGTGATGTCAGTATAGAGAGAGGTGGAAGTCAGGGACCGGGTGTCGGGGTAGTGTCTCTAATCCCTCCACACATATTTACTGAGGTGATGTCAGTATAGAGAGAGGTGGAAGTCAGGGACCGGGTGTCGTCATAGTGTCTCTGATCCCTCCACATGTTTTAACTGAGGTGATGTCAGTATAGAGAGAGGTGGAAGTCAGGGACCGGGTGTCGGGGTAGTGTCTCTAATCCCTCCACACATATTTACTGAGGTGATGTCAGTATAGAGAGAGGTGGAAGTCAGGGACCGGGTGTCGTCATAGTGTCTCTGATCCCTCCACATGTTTTAACTGAGGTGATGTCAGTATAGAGAGAGGTGGAAGTCAGGGACCGGGTGTCGTGGTAGTGTCTCTAATCCCTCCACACGTTTTAACTGAGGTGATGTCAGTATAGAGAGAGGTGGAAGTCAGGGACCGGGTGTCGTGGTAGTGTCTCTAATCCCTCCACACGTTTTTACTGAGGTGATGTCAGTATAGAGAGAGGTGGAAGTCAAGGACCGGGTGTCGTGGTAGTGTCTCTAATCCCTCCACACGTTTTAACTGAGGTGATGTCAGTATAGAGAGAGGTGGAAGTCAGGTACCGGGTGTCGTGGTAGTGTCTCTAATCCCTCCACACGTTTTTACTAAGGTGATGTCAGTATAGAGAGAGGTGGAAGTCAGGGACCGGGTGTCGTGGTAGTGTCTCTAATCCCTCCACACGTTTTAACTGAGGTGATGTCAGTATAGAGAGAGTGGAAGTCAAGGACCGGGTGTCGTGGTAGTGTCTCTAATCCCTCCACACGTTTTAACTGAGGTGATGTCAGTATAGAGAGAGGTGGAAGTCAGGGACCGGGTGTCGTGGTAGTGTCTCTAATCCCTCCACACGTTTTAACTGAGGTGATGTCAGTATAGAGAGAGGTGGAAGTCAGGGACCGGGTGTCGTGGTAGTGTCTCTAATCCCTCCACACGTTTTTACTGAGGTGATGTCAGTATAGAGAGGTGGAAGTCAAGGACCGGGTGTCGTGGTAGTGTCTCTAATCTCTCCACACGTTTTAACTGAGGTGATGTCAGTATAGAGAGAGGTGGAAGTCAGGTACCGGGTGTCGTGGTAGTGTCTCTAATCCCTCCACACGTTTTTACTAAGGTGATGTCAGTATAGAGAGAGGTGGAAGTCAGGGACCGGGTGTCGTGGTAGTGTCTCTAATCCCTCCACACGTTTTAACTGAGGTGATGTCAGTATAGAGAGAGGTGGAAGTCAGGGACCGGGTGTCGGGGTAGTGTCTCTAATCCCTCCACACATATTTACTGAGGTGATGTCAGTATAGAGAGAGGTGGAAGTCAGGGACCGGGTGTCGTCATAGTGTCTCTGATCCCTCCACATGTTTTAACTGAGGTGATGTCAGTATAGAGAGAGGTGGAAGTCAGGGACCGGGTGTCGTGGTAGTGTCTCTAATCCCTCCACACGTTTTAACTGAGGTGATGTCAGTATAGAGAGAGGTGGAAGTCAGGGACCGGGTGTCGTGGTAGTGTCTCTAATCCCTCCACACGTTTTTACTGAGGTGATGTCAGTATAGAGAGAGGTGGAAGTCAGGGACCGGGTGTCGTGGTAGTGTCTCTAATCCCTCCACACGTTTTTACTGAGGTGATGTCAGTATAGAGAGAGGTGGAAGTCAGGGACCGGGTGTCGTCATAGTGTCTCTGATCCCTCCACATGTTTTAACTGAGGTGATGTCAGTATAGAGAGAGGTGGAAGTCAGGGACCGGGTGTCGTGGTAGTGTCTCTAATCCCTCCACACGTTTTTACTGAGGTGATGTCAGTATAGAGAGAGGTGGAAGTCAGGGACCGGGTGTCGTGGTAGTGTCTCTAATCCCTCCACACGTTTTTACTGAGGTGATGTCAGTATAGAGAGAGGTGGAAGTCAAGGACCGGGTGTCGTGGTAGTTTCTCTAATCCCTCCACACGTTTTAACTGAGGTGATGTCAGTATAGAGAGAGGTGGAAGTCAGGTACCGGGTGTCGTGGTAGTGTCTCTAATCCCTCCACACGTTTTTACTAAGGTGATGTCAGTATAGAGAGAGGTGGAAGTCAGGGACCGGGTGTCGTGGTAGTGTCTCTAATCCCTCCACACGTTTTAACTGAGGTGATGTCAGTATAGAGAGAGGTGGAAGTCAGGGACCGGGTGTCGTGGTAGTGTCTCTAATCCCTCCACACGTTTTTACTGAGGTGATGTCAGTATAGAGAGAGGTGGAAGTCAAGGACCGGTTGTCGTGGTAGTGTCTCTAATCCCTCCACACGTTTTAACTGAGGTGATGTCAGTATAGAGAGAGGTGGAAGTCAGGTACCGGGTGTCGTGGTAGTGTCTCTAATCCCTCCACACGTTTTTACTAAGGTGATGTCAGTATAGAGAGAGGTGGAAGTCAGGGACCGGGTGTCGTGGTAGTGTCTCTAATCCCTCCACACGTTTTAACTGAGGTGATGTCAGTATAGAGAGAGGTGGAAGTCAGGGACCGGGTGTCGGGTAGTGTCTCTAATCCCTCCACACATATTTACTGAGCTGATGTCAGTATAGAGAGAGGTGGAAGTTAGGGACCGGGTGTCGTCATAGTGTCTCTGATCCCTCCACATGTTTTAACTGAGGTGATGTCAGTATAGAGAGAGGTGGAAGTCAGGGACCGGGTGTCGTGGTAGTGTCTCTAATCCCTCCACACGTTTTAACTGAGGTGATGTCAGTATAGAGAGAGGTGGAAGTCAGGGACCGGGTGTCGTGGTAGTGTCTCTAATCCCTCCACACGTTTTTACTGAGGTGATGTCAGTATAGAGAGAGGTGGAAGTCAGGGACCGGGTGTCGTGGTAGTGTCTCTAATCCCTCCACACGTTTTTACTGAGGTGATGTCAGTATAGAGAGAGGTGGAAGTCAGGGACCGGGTGTCGTGTCGTGGTAGTGTCTCTAATCCCTCCACACGTTTTTACTGAGGTGATGTCAGTATAGAGAGAGGTGGAAGTCAGGGACCGGGTGTCGTGGTAGAGTCTCTAATCCCTCCACATGTTTTTACTGAGGTGATGTCAGTACAGAGAGAGGTAGAAGTCAGGGACCGGGTGTCGTCGTAGTGTCTCTGATCCCTCCACACGTTTTTACTGAGGTGATGTCAGTATAGAGAGAGGTGGAAGTCAGGGACCGGGTATCGTGGTAGTGTCTCTAATCCCTCCACACGTTTTTACTGAGGTGATGTCAGTATAGAGAGAGGTGGAAGTCAGGGACCGGGTGTCGTGGTAGTGTCTCTAATCCCTCCACACGTTTTTACTGAGGTGATGTCAGTATAGAGAGAGGTGGAAGTCAGGGACCGGGTGTCGTCATAGTGTCTCTGATCCCTCCACATGTTTTAACTGAGGTGATGTCAGTATAGAGAGAGGTGGAAGTCAGGGACCGGGTGTCGTGGTAGTGTCTCTAATCCCTCCACACGTTTTTACTGAGGTGATGTCAGTATAGAGAGAGGTGGAAGTCAGGGACCGGGTGTCGTGGTAGTGTCTCTAATCCCTCCACACGTTTTTACTGAGGTGATGTCAGTATAGAGAGAGGTGGAAGTCAAGGACCGGGTGTCGTGGTAGTTTCTCTAATCCCTCCACACGTTTTAACTGAGGTGATGTCAGTATAGAGAGAGGTGGAAGTCAGGTACCGGGTGTCGTGGTAGTGTCTCTAATCCCTCCACACGTTTTTACTAAGGTGATGTCAGTATAGAGAGAGGTGGAAGTCAAGGACCGGTTGTCGTGGTAGTGTCTCTAATCCCTCCACACGTTTTAACTGAGGTGATGTCAGTATAGAGAGAGGTGGAAGTCAGGTACCGGGTGTCGTGGTAGTGTCTCTAATCCCTCCACACGTTTTTACTAAGGTGATGTCAGTATAGAGAGAGGTGGAAGTCAGGGACCGGGTGTCGTGGTAGTGTCTCTAATCCCTCCACACGTTTTAACTGAGGTGATGTCAGTATAGAGAGAGGTGGAAGTCAGGGACCGGGTGTCGGGGTAGTGTCTCTAATCCCTCCACACATATTTACTGAGCTGATGTCAGTATAGAGAGAGGTGGAAGTTAGGGACCGGGTGTCGTCATAGTGTCTCTGATCCCTCCACATGTTTTAACTGAGGTGATGTCAGTATAGAGAGAGGTGGAAGTCAGGGACCGGGTGTCGTGGTAGTGTCTCTAATCCCTCCACACGTTTTAACTGAGGTGATGTCAGTATAGAGAGAGGTGGAAGTCAGGGACCGGGTGTCGTGGTAGTGTCTCTAATCCCTCCACACGTTTTTACTGAGGTGATGTCAGTATAGAGAGAGGTGGAAGTCAGGGACCGGGTGTCGTGGTAGTGTCTCTAATCCCTCCACACGTTTTTACTGAGGTGATGTCAGTATAGAGAGAGGTGGAAGTCAGGGACCGGGTGTCGTGTCGTGGTAGTGTCTCTAATCCCTCCACACATTTTTACTGAGGTGATGTCAGTATAGAGAGAGGTGGAAGTCAGGGACCGGGTGTCGTGGTAGAGTCTCTAATCCCTCCACATGTTTTTACTGAGGTGATGTCAGTACAGAGAGAGGTAGAAGTCAGGGACCGGGTGTCGTGTCGTGGTAGTGTCTAATCCCTCCACACGTTTTAACTGAGGTGATGTCAGTATAGAGAGAGGTGGAAGTCAGGGACCGGGTGTCGTGGTAGTGTCTCTAATCCCTCCACATGTTTTTACTGAGGTGATGTCAGTATAGAGAGAGGTGGAAGTCAGGGACCGGGTGTCGTGGTAGTGTCTCTAATCCCTCCACACGTTTTTAATGAGGTGATGTCAGTATAGAGAGAGGTGGAAGTCAGAGACCGGTGTCGTGGTAGTGTCTCTAATCCCTCCACATGTTTTTAATGAGGTGATGTCAGTATAGAGAGAGGTGGAAGTCAGGGACCGGTGTCGTGGTAGTGTCTCTAATCCCTCCACATGTTTTTACTGAGGTGATGTCAGTATAGAGAGAGGTGGAAGTCAGGGACCGGGTGTCGTGGTAGTGTCTCTAATCCCTCCCCACATATTTACTGAGGTGATGTCAGTATAGAGAGAGGTGGAAGTCAGGGACCGGGTGTCGTCATAGTGTCTCTAATCCCTCCACACGTTTTTACTGAGGTGATGTCAGTATAGAGAGGTGGAAGTCAGGGACCGGGTGTCGTGGTAGTGTCTCTAATCCCTCCACACGTTTTTACTGAGGTGATGTCAGTATAGAGAGAGGTGGAAGTCAGGGACCGGGTGTCGTGGTAGTGTCTCTAATCCCTCCACACATTTTTACTGAGGTGATGTCAGTATAGAGAGAGGTGGAAGTCAGGGACCGGGTGTCGTGGTAGTGTCTCTAATCCCTCCACACGTTTTTACTGAGGTGATGTCAGTATAGAGAGAGGTGGAAGTCAGGGACCGGGTGTCGTGGTAGTGTCTCTAATCCCTCCACACGTTTTTACTGAGGTGATGTCAGTATAGAGAGAGGTGGAAGTCAGGGACCGGGTGTCGTGGTAGTGTCTCTAATCCCTCCACATGTTTTAACTGAGGTGATGTCAGTATAGAGAGAGGTGGAAGTCAGGGACCGGGTGTCGTGGTAGTGTCTCTAATCCCTCCACATGTTTTTACTGAGGTGATGTCAGTATAGAGAGAGGTGGAAGTCAGGGACCGGGTGTCGTGGTAGTGTCTCTAATCCCTCCACACATTTTTACTGAGGTGATGTCAGTATAGAGAGAGGTGGAAGTCAGGGACCGGGTGTCGTGGTAGTGTCTCTAATCCCTCCACACGTTTTTACTGAGGTGATGTCAGTATAGAGAGAGGTGGAAGTCAGGGACCGGGTGTCGTGGTAGTGTCTCTAATCCCTCCACATGTTTTTACTGAGGTGATGTCAGTACAGAGAGAGGTAGAAGTCAGGGACTGGGTGTCGTGGTAGTGTCTCTAATCCCTCCACATGGTTTTTACTGAGGTGATGTCAGTATAGAGAGAGGTGGAAGTCAGGGACCGGGTGTCGTGGTAGTGTCTCTAATCCCTCCTCACGTTTTTACTGAGGTGATGTCAGTATAGAGAGAGGTGGAAGTCAGGGACCGGGTGTCGTGGTAGTGTCTCTAATCCCTCCACATGTTTTTAATGAGGTGATGTCAGTATAGAGAGAGGTGGAAGTCAGGGACCGGGTGTCGTGGTAGTGTTTCTAATCCCTCCACATGTTTTTACTGAGGTGATGTCAGTATAGAGAGAGGTGGACATCAGGGACCGGGTGTCGTGTCGTGGTAGTGTCTCTAATCCCTCCACACGTTTTTACTGAGGTGATGTCAGTATAGAGAGAGGTGGAAGTCAGGGACCGGGTGTCGTGGTAGTGTCTCTAATCCCTCCACATGTTTTTACTGAGGTGATGTCAGTATAGAGAGAGGTGGAAGTCAGGGACCGGGTGTCGTGGTAGTGTCTCTAATCCCTCCACACGTTTTTACTGAGGTGATGTCAGTATAGAGAGAGGTGGAAGTCAAGGACCGGGTGTCGTGGTAGTGTCTCTAATCCCTCCACACGTTTTAACTGAGGTGATGTCAGTATAGAGAGAGGTGGAAGTCAGGTACCGGGTGTCGTGGTAGTGTCTCTAATCCCTCCACACGTTTTTACTAAGGTGATGTCAGTATAGAGAGAGGTGGAAGTCAGGGACCGGGTGTCGTGGTAGTGTCTCTAATCCCTCCACACGTTTTAACTGAGGTGATGTCAGTATAGAGAGAGGTGGAAGTCAGGGACCGGGTGTCGGGGTAGTGTCTGTAATCCCTCCACACATATTTACTGAGGTGATGTCAGTATAGAGAGAGGTGGAAGTTAGGGACCGGGTGTCGTCATAGTGTCTCTGATCCCTCCACATGTTTTAACTGAGGTGATGTCAGTATAGAGAGAGGTGGAAGTCAGGGACCGGGTGTCGTGGTAGTGTCTCTAATCCCTCCACACGTTTTAACTGAGGTGATGTCAGTATAGAGAGAGGTGGAAGTCAGGGACCGGGTATCGTGGTAGTGTCTCTAATCCCTCCACACGTTTTTACTGAGGTGATGTCAGTATAGAGAGAGGTGGAAGTCAGGGACCGGGTGTCGTGTCGTGGTAGTGTCTAATCCCTCCACACGTTTTAACTGAGGTGATGTCAGTATAGAGAGAGGTGGAAGTCAGGGACCGGGTGTCGTGGTAGTGTCTCTAATCCCTCCACATGTTTTTACTGAGGTGATGTCAGTATAGAGAGAGGTGGAAGTCAGGGACCGGGTGTCGTGGTAGTGTCTCTAATCCCTCCACACGTTTTAACTGAGGTGATGTCAGTATAGAGAGAGGTGGAAGTCAGGTACCGGGTGTCGTGGTAGTGTCTCTAATCCCTCCACACGTTTTTACTAAGGTGATGTCAGTATAGAGAGAGGTGGAAGTCAGGGACCGGGTGTCGTGTCGTGGTAGTGTCTCTAATCCCTCCACACGTTTTTACTGAGGTGATGTCAGTATAGAGAGAGGTGGAAGTCAGGGACCGGGTGTCGTGGTAGAGTCTCTAATCCCTCCACATGTTTTTACTGAGGTGATGTCAGTACAGAGAGAGGTAGAAGTCAGGGACCGGGTGTCGTCGTAGTGTCTCTGATCCCTCCACACGTTTTTACTGAGGTGATGTCAGTATAGAGAGAGGTGGAAGTCAGGGACCGGGTATCGTGGTAGTGTCTCTAATCCCTCCACACGTTTTTACTGAGGTGATGTCAGTATAGAGAGAGGTGGAAGTCAGGGACCGGGTGTCGTGTCGTGGTAGTGTCTAATCCCTCCACACGTTTTAACTGAGGTGATGTCAGTATAGAGAGAGGTGGAAGTCAGGGACCGGGTGTCGTGGTAGTGTCTCTAATCCCTCCACATGTTTTTACTGAGGTGATGTCAGTATAGAGAGAGGTGGAAGTCAGGGACCGGGTGTCGTGGTAGTGTCTCTAATCCCTCCACACGTTTTTAATGAGGTGATGTCAGTATAGAGAGAGGTGGAAGTCAGGGACCGGTGTCGTGGTAGTGTCTCTAATCCCTCCACATGTTTTTAATGAGGTGATGTCAGTATAGAGAGAGGTGGAAGTCAGGGACCGGTGTCGTGGTAGTGTCTCTAATCCCTCCACATGTTTTTACTGAGGTGATGTCAGTATAGAGAGAGGTGGAAGTCAGGGACCGGGTGTCGTGGTAGTGTCTCTAATCCCTCCCCACATATTTACTGAGGTGATGTCAGTATAGAGAGAGGTGGAAGTCAGGGACCGGGTGTCGTCATAGTGTCTCTAATCCCTCCACACGTTTTTACTGAGGTGATGTCAGTATAGAGAGAGGTGGAAGTCAGGGACCGGGTGTCGTGGTAGTGTCTCTAATCCCTCCACACGTTTTTACTGAGGTGATGTCAGTATAGAGAGAGGTGGAAGTCAGGGACCGGGTGTCGTGGTAGTGTCTCTAATCCCTCCACACGTTTTTACTGAGGTGATGTCAGTATAGAGAGAGGTGGAAGTCAGGGACCGGGTGTCGTGGTAGTGTCTCTAATCCCTCCACACGTTTTACTGAGGTGATGTCAGTATAGAGAGAGGTGGAAGTCAGGGACCGGGTGTCGTGGTAGTGTCTCTAATCCCTCCACATGTTTTAACTGAGGTGATGTCAGTATAGAGAGAGGTGGAAGTCAGGGACCGGGTGTCGTGGTAGTGTCTCTAATCCCTCCACACGTTTTTACTGAGGTGATGTCAGTATAGAGAGAGGTGGAAGTCAGGGACCGGGTGTCGTGGTAGTGTCTCTAATCCCTCCACACATTTTTACTGAGGTGATGTCAGTATAGAGAGAGGTGGAAGTCAGGGACCGGGTGTCGTGGTAGTGTCTCTAATCCCTCCACACGTTTTAACTGAGGTGATGTCAGTATAGAGAGAGGTGGAAGTCAGGGACCGGGTATCGTGGTAGTGTCTCTAATCCCTCCACACGTTTTTACTGAGGTGATGTCAGTATAGAGAGAGGTGGAAGTCAGGGACCGGGTGTCGTGTCGTGGTAGTGTCTAATCCCTCCACACGTTTTAACTGAGGTGATGTCAGTATAGAGAGAGGTGGAAGTCAGGGACCGGGTGTCGTGGTAGTGTCTCTAATCCCTCCACATGTTTTTACTGAGGTGATGTCAGTATAGAGAGAGTGGAAGTCAGGGACCGGGTGTCGTGGTAGTGTCTCTAATCCCTCCACACGTTTTAACTGAGGTGATGTCAGTATAGAGAGGTGGAAGTCAGGTACCGGGTGTCGTGGTAGTGTCTCTAATCCCTCCACACGTTTTTACTAAGGTGATGTCAGTATAGAGAGAGGTGGAAGTCAGGGACCGGGTGTCGTGTCGTGGTAGTGTCTCTAATCCCTCCACACGTTTTTACTGAGGTGATGTCAGTATAGAGAGAGGTGGAAGTCAGGGACCGGGTGTCGTGGTAGAGTCTCTAATCCCTCCACATGTTTTTACTGAGGTGATGTCAGTACAGAGAGAGGTAGAAGTCAGGGACCGGGTGTCGTCGTAGTGTCTCTGATCCCTCCACACGTTTTTACTGAGGTGATGTCAGTATAGAGAGAGGTGGAAGTCAGGGACCGGGTATCGTGGTAGTGTCTCTAATCCCTCCACACGTTTTTACTGAGGTGATGTCAGTATAGAGAGAGGTGGAAGTCAGGGACCGGGTGTCGTGTCGTGGTAGTGTCTAATCCCTCCACACGTTTTAACTGAGGTGATGTCAGTATAGAGAGAGGTGGAAGTCAGGGACCGGGTGTCGTGGTAGTGTCTCTAATCCCTCCACATGTTTTTACTGAGGTGATGTCAGTATAGAGAGAGGTGGAAGTCAGGGACCGGGTGTCGTGGTAGTGTCTCTAATCCCTCCACACGTTTTTAATGAGGTGATGTCAGTATAGAGAGAGGTGGAAGTCAGGGACCGGTGTCGTGGTAGTGTCTCTAATCCCTCCACATGTTTTTAATGAGGTGATGTCAGTATAGAGAGAGGTGGAAGTCAGGGACCGGTGTCGTGGTAGTGTCTCTAATCCCTCCACATGTTTTTACTGAGGTGATGTCAGTATAGAGAGAGGTGGAAGTCAGGGACCGGGTGTCGTGGTAGTGTCTCTAATCCCTCCCCACATATTTACTGAGGTGATGTCAGTATAGAGAGAGGTGGAAGTCAGGGACCGGGTGTCGTCATAGTGTCTCTAATCCCTCCACACGTTTTTACTGTGATGTCAGTATAGAGAGAGGTGGAAGTCAGGGACCGGGTGTCGTGGTAGTGTCTCTAATCCCTCCACACGTTTTTACTGAGGTGATGTCAGTATAGAGAGAGGTGGAAGTCAGGGACCGGGTGTCGTGGTAGTGTCTCTAATCCCTCCACACGTTTTTACTGAGGTGATGTCAGTATAGAGAGAGGTGGAAGTCAGGGACCGGGTGTCGTGGTAGTGTCTCTAATCCCTCCACACGTTTTTACTGAGGTGATGTCAGTATAGAGAGAGGTGGAAGTCAGGGACCGGGTGTCGTGGTAGTGTCTCTAATCCCTCCACATGTTTTAACTGAGGTGATGTCAGTATAGAGAGAGTGGAAGTCAGGGACCGGGTGTCGTGGTAGTGTCTCTAATCCCTCCACACGTTTTTACTGAGGTGATGTCAGTATAGAGAGGTGGAAGTCAGGGACCGGGTGTCGTGGTAGTGTCTCTAATCCCTCCACACATTTTTACTGAGGTGATGTCAGTATAGAGAGAGGTGGAAGTCAGGGACCGGGTGTCGTGGTAGTGTCTCTAATCCCTCCACACGTTTTTACTGAGGTGATGTCAGTATAGAGAGAGGTGGAAGTCAGGGACCGGGTGTCGTGGTAGTGTCTCTAATCCCTCCACATGTTTTTACTGAGGTGATGTCAGTATAGAGAGAGGTGGAAGTCAGGTACCGGGTGTCATGGTAACACGTTTTAACTGAGGTGATGTCAGTATAGAGAGAGGTGGAAGTCAGGGACCGGGTGTCGTGTCGTGGTAGTGTCTCTAATTCCTCCACACGTTTTTACTGAGGTGATGTCAGTATAGAGAGAGGTGGAAGTCAGGGACCGGGTGTCGTGTCGTGGTAGTGTCTCTAATCCCTCCACACGTTTTATCTGAGGTGATGTCAGTATAGAGAGAGGTGGAAGTCAGGGACCGGGTGTCGTGGTAGTGTCTCTAATCCCTCCACACGTTTTAACTGAGGTGATGTCAGTATAGAGAGAGGTGTAAGTCAGGGACCGGGTGTCGTGGTAGTGTCTCTAATCCCTCCACACGTTTTTACTGAGGTGATGTCAGTATAGAGAGAGGTGGAAGTCAGGGACCGGGTTTCGTGTCCTGGTAGCATCTCTAATCCCTCCACACATTTTTACTGAGGTGATGTCAGTATAGAGAGAGGTGGAAGTCAGGGACCGGGTGTCGTGGTAGTGTCTCTAATCCCTCCACACGTTTTAACTGAGGTGATGTCAGTATAGAGAGAGGTGGAAGTCAGGGACCGGGTGTCGTGGTAGTGTCTCTAATCCCTCCACACGTTTTTAATGAGGTGATGTCAGTATAGAGAGAGGTGGAAGTCAGGGACCGGTGTCGTGGTAGTGTCTCTAATCCCTCCACATGTTTTAACTGAGGTGATGTCAGTATAGAGAGAGGTGGAAGTCAGGGACCGGGTGTCGTGGTAGTGTCTCTAATCCCTCCACATGTTTTTACTGAGGTGATGTCAGTATAGAGAGAGGTGGAAGTCAGGGACCGGGTGTCGTGGTAGTGTCTCTAATCCCTCCACACGTTTTTACTGAGGTGATGTCAGTATAGAGAGAGGTGGAAGTCAGGGACCGGGTGTCGTGGTAGTGTCTCTAATCCCTCCACACGTTTTTACTGAGGTGATGTCAGTATAGAGAGAGGTGGAAGTCAGGGACCGGGTGTCGTGGTAGTGTCTCTAATCCCTCCACATGTTTTTACTGAGGTGATGTCAGTATAGAGAGAGGTGGAAGTCAGGTACCGGGTGTCGTGGTAGTGTCTCTAATCCCTCCACACGTTTTAACTGAGGTGATGTCAGTACAGAGAGAGGTAGAAGTCAGGGACCGGGTGTCATCGTAGTGTCTCTGATCCCTCCACACGTTTTTACTGAGGTGATGTCAGTATAGAGAGAGGTGGAAGTCAGGGACCGGGTATCGTGGTAGTGTCTCTAATCCCTCCACACGTTTTTACTGAGGTGATGTCAGTATAGAGAGAGGTGGAAGTCAGGGACCGGGTGTCGTGTCGTGGTAGTGTCTAATCCCTCCACACGTTTTAACTGAGGTGATGTCAGTATAGAGAGAGGTGGAAGTCAGGGACCGGGTGTCGTGGTAGTGTCTCTAATCCCTCCACATGTTTTTACTGAGGTGATGTCAGTATAGAGAGATGTGGAAGTCAGGGACCGGGTGTCATGGTAGTGTCTCTAATCCCTCCACACGTTTTTAATGAGGTGATGTCAGTATAGAGAGAGGTGGAAGTCAGGGACCGGTGTCGTGGTAGTGTCTCTAATCCCTCCACATGTTTTTACTGAGGTGATGTCAGTATAGAGAGAGGTGGAAGTCAGGGACCGGTGTCGTGGTAGTGTCTCTAATCCCTCCACATGTTTTTACTGAGGTGATGTCAGTATAGAGAGAGGTGGAAGTCAGGGACCGGGTGTCGTGGTAGTGTCTCTAATCCCTCCACACGTTTTTACTGAGGTGATGTCAGTATAGAGAGAGGTGGAAGTCAGGGACCGGGTGTCGTGGTAGTGTCTCTAATCCCTCCACACGTTTTTACTGAGGTGATGTCAGTATAGAGAGAGGTGGAAGTCAGGGACCGGGTGTCGTGGTAGTGTCTCTAATCCCTCCACACGTTTTTACTGAGGTGATGTCAGTATAGAGAGAGGTGGAAGTCAGGGACCGGGTGTCGTGGTAGTGTCTCTAATCCCTCCACATGTTTTAACTGAGGTGATGTCAGTATAGAGAGAGGTGGAAGTCAGGGACCGGGTGTCGTGGTAGTGTCTCTAATCCCTCCACATGTTTTTACTGAGGTGATGTCAGTACAGAGAGAGGTAGAAGTCAGGGACCGGGTGTCGTGGTAGTGTCTCTAATCCCTCCACATGGTTTTTACTGAGGTGATGTCAGTATAGAGAGAGGTGGAAGTCAGGGAACGGGTGTCGTGATAGTGTCTCTAATCCCTCCACACGTTTTTACTGAGGTGATGTCAGTATAGAGAGAGGTGGAAGTCAGGGACCGGGTGTCGTGGTAGTGTCTCTAATCCCTCCACATGTTTTTACTGAGGTGATGTCAGTATAGAGAGAGGTGGAAGTCAGGTACCGGGTGTCATGGTAACACGTTTTAACTGAGGTGATGTCAGTATAGAGAGAGGTGGAAGTCAGGGACCGGGTGTCGTGTCGTGGTAGTGTCTCTAATTCCTCCACACGTTTTTACTGAGGTGATGTCAGTATAGAGAGAGGTGGAAGTCAGGGACCGGGTGTCGTGTCGTGGTAGTGTCTCTAATCCCTCCACACGTTTTATCTGAGGTGATGTCAGTATAGAGAGAGGTGGAAGTCAGGGACCGGGTGTCGTGGTAGTGTCTCTAATCCCTCCACACGTTTTAACTGAGGTGATGTCAGTATAGAGAGAGGTGTAAGTCAGGGACCGGGTGTCGTGGTAGTGTCTCTAATCCCTCCACACGTTTTTACAGAGGTGATGTCAGTATAGAGAGAGGTGGAAGTCAGGGACCGGGTGTCGTGGTAGTGTCTCTAATCCCTCCACACGTTTTTACTGAGGTCATGTCAGTATAGAGAGAGGTGGAAGTCAGGGACCGGGTGTCGTGGTAGTGTCTCTAATCCCTCCACACGTTTTTAATGAGGTGATGTCAGTATAGATAGAGGTGGAAGTCAGGGACCGGGTGTCGTGGTAGTGTCTCTAATCCCTCCACATGTTTTTACTGAGGTGATGTCAGTATAGAGAGAGGTGGACATCAGGGACCGGGTGTCGTGTCGTGGTAGTGTCTCTAATCCCTCCACACGTGTTAACTGAGGTGATGTCAGTTTAGAGAGAGGTGGAAGTCAGGGACCGGGTGTCATGTCGTGGTAGAGTCTCTAATTCCTCCACACGTTTTTACTGAGGTGATGTCAGTATAGAGAGAGGTGGAAGTCAGGGACCGGGTGTCGTGGTAGTGTCTCTAATCCCTCCACATGTTTTTAATGAGGTGATGTCAGTATAGAGAGAGGTGGAAGTCAGGGACCGGGTGTCGTGGTAGTGTTTCTAATCCCTCCACATGTTTTTACTGAGGTGATGTCATTATAGAGAGAGGTGGACATCAGGGACCGGGTGTCGTGTCGTGGTAGTGTCTCTAATCCCTCCACACGTTTTTACTGAGGTGATGTCAGTATAGAGAGAGCTGGAAGTCAGGGACCGGGTGTCGTGGTAGTGTCTCTAATCCCTCCACATGTTTTTACTGAGGTGATGTCAGTATAGAGAGAGGTGGAAGTCAGGTACCGGGTGTCATGGTAGTGTCTCTAATCCCTCGACACGTTTTAACTGAGGTGATGTCACTATAGAGAGAGGTGGAAGTCAGGGACCGGGTGTCGTGTCGTGGTAGTGTCTCTAATTCCTCCACACGTTTTTACTGAGGTGATGTCAGTATAGAGAGAGGTGGAAGTCAGGGACCGGGTGTCGTGTCGTGGTAGTGTCTCTAATCCCTCCACACGTTTTATCTGAGGTGATGTCAGTATAGAGAGAGGTGGAAGTCAGGGACCGGGTGTCGTGGTAGTGTCTCTAATCCCTCCACACGTTTTAACTGAGGTGATGTCAGTATAGAGAGAGGTGTAAGTCAGGGACCGGGTGTCGTGGTAGTGTCTCTAATCCCTCCACACGTTTTTACTGAGGTGATGTCAGTATAGAGAGAGGTGGAAGTCAGGGACCGGGTTTCGTGTCGTGGTAGCATCTCTAATCCCTCCACACATTTTTACTGAGGTGATGTCAGTATAGAGAGAGGTGGAAGTCAGGGACCGGTGTCGTGGTAGTGTCTCTAATCCCTCCACATGTTTTAACTGAGGTGATGTCAGTATAGAGAGAGGTGGAAGTCAGGGACCGGGTGTCGTGGTAGTGTCTCTAATCCCTCCACATGTTTTTACTGAGGTGATGTCAGTATAGAGAGAGGTGGAAGTCAGGGACCGGGTGTCGTGGTAGTGTCTCTAATCCCTCCACACGTTTTTACAGAGGTGATGTCAGTATAGAGAGAGGTGGAAGTCAGGGACCGGGTGTCGTGGTAGTGTCTCTAATCCCTCCACACGTTTTTACTGAGGTGATGTCAGTATAGAGAGAGGTGGAAGTCAGGGACCGGGTGTCGTGGTAGTGTCTCTAATCCCTCCACACGTTTTTAATGAGGTGATGTCAGTATAGATAGAGGTGGAAGTCAGGGACCGGGTGTCGTGGTAGTGTCTCTAATCCCTCCACATGTTTTTACTGAGGTGATGTCAGTATAGAGAGAGGTGGACATCAGGGACCGGGTGTCGTGTCGTGGTAGTGTCTCTAATCCCTCCACACGTGTTAACTGAGGTGATGTCAGTTTAGAGAGAGGTGGAAGTCAGGGACCGGGTGTCATGTCGTGGTAGAGTCTCTAATTCCTCCACACGTTTTTACTGAGGTGATGTCAGTATAGAGAGAGGTGGAAGTCAGGGACCGGGTGTCGTGTCGTGGTAGTGTCTCTAATCCCTCCACACGTTTTAACTGAGGTGATGTCAGTATAGAGAGAGGTGGAAGTCAGGGACCGGGTGTCGTGGTAGTGTCTCTAATCCCTCCACACGTTTTTACTGAGGTGATGTCAGTATAGAGAGAGGTGTAAGTCAGGGACCAGGTGTCGTGGTAGTGTCTCTAATCCCTCCACACGTTTTTACTGAGGTGATGTCAGTATAGAGAGAGGTGGAAGTCAGGGACCGGGTGTCGTGGTAGTGTCTCTAATCCCTCCACACGTTTTTAATGAGGTGATGTCAGTATAGATAGAGGTGGAAGTCAGGGACCGGGTGTCGTGGTAGTGTCTCTAATCCCTCCACATGTTTTTACTGAGGTGATGTCAGTATAGAGAGAGGTGGACATCAGGGACCGGGTGTCGTGTCGTGGTAGTGTCTCTAATCCCTCCACACGTGTTAACTGAGGTGATGTCAGTTTAGAGAGAGGTGGAAGTCAGGGACCGGGTGTCATGTCGTGGTAGAGTCTCTAATTCCTCCACACGTTTTTACTGAGGTGATGTCAGTATAGAGAGAGGTGGAAGTCAGGGACCGGGTGTCGTGTCGTGGTAGTGTCTCTAATCCCTCCACACGTTTTTACTGAGGTGATGTCAGTATAGAGAGAGGTGGAAGTCAGGGACCGGGTGTCGTGGTAGTGTCTCTAATCCCTCCACACGTTTTTACTGAGGTGATGTCAGTATAGAGAGAGGTGGAAGTCAGGGACCGGGTGTCGTGGTAGTGTCTCTAATCCCTCCACATGTTTTTAATGAGGTGATGTCAGTATAGAGAGAGGTGGAAGTCAGGGACCGGGTGTCGTGGTAGTGTTTCTAATCCCTCCACATGTTTTTACTGAGGTGATGTCAGTATAGAGAGAGGTGGACATCAGGGACCGGGTGTCGTGTCGTGGTAGTGTCTCTAATCCCTCCACACGTTTTTACTGAGGTGATGTCAGTATAGAGAGAGGTGGAAGTCAGGGACCGGGTGTCGTGGTAGTGTCTCTAATCCCTCCACATGTTTTTACTGAGGTGATGTCAGTATAGAGAGAGGTGGAAGTCAGGTACCGGGTGTCATGGTAGTGTCTCTAATCCCTCGACACGTTTTAACTGAGGTGATGTCAGTATAGAGAGAGGTGGAAGTCAGGGACCGGGTGTCGTGTCGTGGTAGTGTCTCTAATTCCTCCACACGTTTTTACTGAGGTGATGTCAGTATAGAGAGAGGTGGAAGTCAGGGACCGGGTGTCGTGTCGTGGTAGTGTCTCTAATCCCTCCACACGTTTTATCTGAGGTGATGTCAGTATAGAGAGAGTGGAAGTCAGGGACCGGGTGTCGTGGTAGTGTCTCTAATCCCTCCACACGTTTTAACTGAGGTGATGTCAGTATAGAGAGAGGTGTAAGTCAGGGACCGGGTGTCGTGGTAGTGTCTCTAATCCCTCCACACGTTTTTACTGAGGTGATGTCAGTATAGAGAGAGGTGGAAGTCAGGGACCGGGTTTCGTGTCGTGGTAGCATCTCTAATCCCTCCACACATTTTTACTGAGGTGATGTCAGTATAGAGAGAGGTGGAAGTCAGGGACCGGGTGTCGTGGTAGTGTCTCTAATCCCTCCACACGTTTTTACTGAGGTGATGTCAGTATAGAGAGAGGTGGAAGTCAGGGACCGGGTGTCGTGGTAGTGTCTCTAATCCCTCCACACGTTTTTAATGAGGTGATGTCAGTATAGAGAGAGGTGGAAGTCAGGGACCGGTGTCGTGGTAGTGTCTCTAATCCCTCCACATGTTTTAACTGAGGTGATGTCAGTATAGAGAGAGGTGGAAGTCAGGGACCGGGTGTCGTGGTAGTGTCTCTAATCCCTCCACATGTTTTTACTGAGGTGATGTCAGTATAGAGAGAGGTGGAAGTCAGGGACCGGGTGTCGTGGTAGTGTCTCTAATCCCTCCACACGTTTTTACAGAGGTGATGTCAGTATAGAGAGAGGTGGAAGTCAGGGACCGGGTGTCGTGGTAGTGTCTCTAATCCCTCCACACGTTTTTACTGAGGTGATGTCAGTATAGAGAGAGGTGGAAGTCAGGGACCGGGTGTCGTGGTAGTGTCTCTAATCCCTCCACACGTTTTTAATGAGGTGATGTCAGTATAGATAGAGGTGGAAGTCAGGGACCGGGTGTCGTGGTAGTGTCTCTAATCCCTCCACATGTTTTTACTGAGGTGATGTCAGTATAGAGAGAGGTGGACATCAGGGACCGGGTGTCGTGTCGTGGTAGTGTCTCTAATCCCTCCACACGTGTTAACTGAGGTGATGTCAGTATAGAGAGAGGTGGAAGTCAGGGACCGGGTGTCGTGGTAGTGTCTCTAATCCCTCCACACGTTTTTACTGAGGTGATGTCAGTATAGAGAGAGGTGTAAGTCAGGGACCGGGTGTCGTGGTAGTGTCTCTAATCCCTCCACACGTTTTTACTGAGGTGATGTCAGTATAGAGAGAGGTGGAAGTCAGGGACCGGGTGTCGTGGTAGTGTCTCTAATCCCTCCACATGTTTTTACTGAGGTGATGTCAGTATAGAGAGAGGTGGAAGTCAGGGACCGGGTGTCGTGGTAGTGTCTCTAATCCCTCCACATGTTTTTACTGAGGTGATGTCAGTATAGAGAGAGGTGGAAGTCAGGTACCGGGTGTCGTGGTAGTGTCTCTAATCCCTCCACACGTTTTAACTGAGGTGATGTCAGTATAGAGAGAGGTGGAAGTCAGGGACCGGGTGTCGTGTCGTGGTAGTGTCTCTAATTCCTCCACACGTTTTTACTGAGGTGATGTCAGTATAGAGAGAGGTGGAAGTCAGGGACCGGGTGTCGTGTCGTGGTAGTGTCTCTAATCCCTCCACACGTTTTATCTGAGGTGATGTCAGTATAGAGAGAGGTGGAAGTCAGGGACCGGGTGTCGTGGTAGTGTCTCTAATCCCTCCACACGTTTTTACTGAGGTGATGTCAGTATAGAGAGAGGTGGAAGTCAGGGACCAGGTTTCGTGTCGTGGTAGCATCTCTAATTCCTCCACACGTTTTTGCTGAGGTGATGTCAGACCTCAGAGGACACCCTCAGCTGTCCGGGCTGCTCTCGTCAGGCCCAGCATACGGAGGCAGTCACGCGAGCAGGGCTACTGTGTCGCCCTTCATGAATTATGTATCTTAAACAAATTTACAAGCCCCCGGGTGACCCGAGTGGAAGCCTCTTTACCCTGCGGGCAGGGAGAGAGAGAGAAAATAGAGAGAAATAGAGGGCAGCTCATCAACTCATCTCTGAGAGAGGGACATCCGCAAAGACCCTCTGAGCCTCTCCCTGCCTCTCTGCCCCTTACATCGCTCCATTTGCTCCCTACATGAGCCGCCAACAACCCCCCAGCTCCCAGCAGGAGAATAGGGGGCATTTCAGTGCACTCTGACAGAACAACAGGGGGCCCAAAGGTGGAGGGCCTGAGGCCACAGCCGAGTGGCGAGGGGGGTGAAGGAGGCAGGGAATTCAGCCACCATGCCCATTAAGTGGCCGGCGTGAAGATCAAACCAAGGGCACATGCTCCGGGCTCTCCAGTAGGCCTGTCCCCAGTGACAATGTGTGTGTGTGTGTGTGTGTGTGTGTGAGTGAGTGAGTGAGTGAGTGAGTGAGTGAGTGAGTGAGTGAGTGAGTGAGTGAGTGAGTGAGTGAGTGAGTGAGTGAGTGAGTGAGTGAGTGAGTGAGTGAGTGAGTGAGTGAGTGAGTGAGTGAGTGAGTGAGTGAGTGAGTGCCAGTAATCCCCACAATAGTAAACAAACATTTGACCAACTGTGGACAAATGCTATTTCTAGGGGGTTTAGGGTTAGAATTAGGTTTAGGAGCTAGGGTTAGGATTAGGAGCTAGGGTAAGGGTTACTAAGATATATAGAATTGTTTCATACCAAGGATCATTTAGCTATTTAATTATGAATTTTAACACCCCTTAAAGTATCAAAAAAGGATGTGAAAAAAAATATTTGATGACTTTTATTATAAACACATTGAATAACATATTCACTACATGGAACAACAGACAGTCCCCCAAAACAATGAAAAGGACATTTGTTCTGAATGTCTGTTCTATATCTGAGAGATAAGAGATTTTTTTTTACATGTATTTAACCCCTTATTTTTGTCACCAAACTGCCTCCATATCTTCCACTAACTTTTATCAACTGGTATCGGGGGACCTTGTGAGGCCTGTGGGCGTCCTGAAGCAAAACAACCGACATGTACGTGTTCGTGAGAGTCTCACCTTTCCATATTAGTGTGTTCTGTTCGGACGCCACAGAAAAAAGTTGGCAGATCGGCTGTACCGACTTCAGACGAGTCCCAAGATGCTTGTGGGGCCGTAGAGCAAAACGGAGAACACCATCGTGTTTGTGAGAGTGTCTCATCTTTCCAATAGTTTGCAGATGATTTTGTGAGAAGAGCGATTTTCGAGATGTCTCATGGTCTGACAAACACTGCTCTAGCTCTGTCACCTTTCACCTCAGATGTCTCATGGTCTGACAAACACTGCTCTAGCTCTGTCACCTTTCACCTCAGATGTCTCATGGTCTGACAAACACTGCTCTAGCTCTGTCACCTTTCACCTCAGATGTCTCATGGTCTGACAAACACTGCTCTAGCTCTGTCACCTTTCACCTCAGATGTCTCATGGTCTGACAAACACTGCTCTAGCTCTGTCACCTTTCACCTCAGATGTCTCATGGTCTGACAAACACTGCTCTAGCTCTGTCACCTTTCACCTCAGATATCTCATGGTCGGACAAACACTGCTCTAGCTCTGTCACCTTTCACCTCAGATGTCTCATGGTCTGACAAACACTGCTCTAGCTCTGTCACCTTTCACCTCAGATGTCTCATGGTCTGACAAACACTGCTCTAGCTCTGTCACCTTTCACCTCAGATGTCTCATGGTCTGACAAACACTGCTCTAGCTCTGTCACCTTTCACCTCAGATGTCTCATGGTCTGACAAACACTGCTCTAGCTCTGTCACCTTTCACCTCAGATGTCTCATGGTCTGACAAACACTGCTCTAGCTCTGTCACCTTTCACCTCAGATGTCTCATGGTCTGACAAACACTGCTCTAGCTCTGTCACCTTTCACCTCAGATGTCTCATGGTCTGACAAACACTGCTCTAGCTCTGTCACCTTTCACCTCAGATGTCTCATGGTCTGACAAACACTGCTCTAGCTCTGTCACCTTTCACCTCAGATATCTCATGGTCGGACAAACACTGCTCTAGCTCTGTCACCTTTCACCTCAGATGTCTCATGGTCTGACAAACACTGCTCTAGCTCTGTCACCTTTCACCTCAGATGTCTCATGGTCTGACAAACACTGCTCTAGCTCTGTCACCTTTCACCTCAGATGTCTCATGGTCTGACAAACACTGCTCTAGCTCTGTCACCTTTCACCTCAGATGTCTCATGGTCTGACAAACACTGCTCTAGCTCTGTCACCTTTCACCTCAGATGTCTCATGGTCTGACAAACACTGCTCTAGCTCTGTCACCTTTCACCTCAGATGTCTCATGGTCTGACAAACACTGCTCTAGCTCTGTCACCTTTCACCTCAGATGTCTCATGGTCTGACAAACACTGCTCTAGCTCTGTCACCTTTCACCTCAGATGTCTCATGGTCTGACAAACACTGCTCTAGCTCTGTCACCTTTCACCTCAGATATCTCATGGTCGGACAAACACTGCTCTAGCTCTGTCACCTTTCACCTCAGATGTCTCATGGTCTGACAAACACTGCTCTAGCTCTGTCACCTTTCACCTCAGATGTCTCATGGTCTGACAAACACTGCTCTAGCTCTGTCACCTTTCACCTCAGATGTCTCATGGTCTGACAAACACTGCTCTAGCTCTGTCACCTTTCACCTCAGATGTCTCATGGTCTGACAAACACTGCTCTAGCTCTGTCACCTTTCACCTCAGATGTCTCATGGTCTGACAAACACTGCTCTAGCTCTGTCACCTTTCACCTCAGATGTCTCATGGTCTGACAAACACTGCTCTAGCTCTGTCACCTTTCACCTCAGACGTCTCATGGTCTGACAAACACTGCTCTAGCTCTGTCACCTTTCACCTCAGATGTCTCATGGTCTGACAAACACTGCTCTAGCTCTGTCACCTTTCACCTCAGATATCTCATGGTCGGACAAACACTGCTCTAGCTCTGTCACCTTTCACCTCAGATGTCTCATGGTCTGACAAACACTGCTCTAGCTCTGTCACCTTTCACCTCAGATGTCTCATGGTCTGACAAACACTGCTCTAGCTCTGTCACCTTTCACCTCAGATGTCTCATGGTCTGACAAACACTGCTCTAGCTCTGTCACCTTTCACCTCAGATGTCTCATGGTCTGACAAACACTGCTCTAGCTCTGTCACCTTTCACCTCAGATGTCTCATGGTCTGACAAACACTGCTCTAGCTCCGTCACCTTTCACCGCAGAAGTGCGACATTGGCGGATGCGGTGGATATCTGCAGCTTAAACGGACAGATTTATATGGGGATGTTTTAAATGATGCTAATTACATTTCTGCGGGGGAGAAGACATCGACTCTAGGGGGTTTTAATATGTTTCAATGTCACAGTTTTGTTATACATATATTTCAGTCTTCTTCTATATAAAGTGTAATATTGGGATGCAAACTCAAAATGGAATATATTTCAACTCTATACCTGACATGGTACAGGTGTCTTCTTGTTTAAGCCCATAACCATGTGTGTGAGGTGTATACTTTTGTTTCAAAGTAGATTTGTTTATTAAGACAACCAAGAATCACTCTGTATGACCCTGATTTAGCAAGATCGGTTTCCTTCCTCTCTGGAAACAAAAGTTAGGAAGGACGCCTGTATCTTTGTAGTGACTGGGTGTATTGATACACCTTCCAAAGAGTAATTCATAACTTCACTGTGCTCAAATGGTTATTCAATGTCTGCTTTTTATTTTATTTTACCCATCTACCAATAGGTGCTCCTCTTTGTGAAGCATTCCTGGTCTTTCTGGTTGAATCTGTGTTTGAAATTCACTGCTTGACTGAGGGACCTTACAATTATTTGTATGTGTGGAGTTCAGAGATGAGGTAGTCATTCAAAAATCATGTTAAACATGATTATTGCACACAGAGTGAGTCCATGTAACTTATGTGACTTGTTAAACACATTTGTACTGAACTTATTGAGGCCATAACAAAAGGGTTGAACACTTATTGACTCAAGACATTCCAGCTTTTCATTTTTAATTCATTAGTAAAAAATTCATTATGGGGTATTGTGTGTAGGCCAGTGATGCAATGTGTTGATTACATGGGGCATGTAATCAACACATGGTTTGATCTGCTTGCTACGTGGTCATTAAAGCAGTTGCATTTGCTCTCACTCTGGATTCCATACAATATTCAGTATATCAGACACACACGCAACCAATGACCACATCACTACGTGAACAGAGGGCATTATTTAAACACCCGTTGTGTCTATCTTTGACCCCTTTTACAAACCCTAACTCTAGATTGGTAAGACATTACACCTACAGCTGACCCTAACACTACAATGTATTAACAATCTGGGGTTAGGATCAGGGTTAGTAGTCACGTGCCAGACAGTGCAGAGTACCTTCCACTTTGCCCTTCCAGTCTCCAAAGTACCTTTTTTGGGTGGTGGTATAATGAAAATGAAAATTGCATTGATTTGGACAAAATTGTGCGTACATTTTTTGTGTAATGGGGCCAAAAACATTTAATTTACTACGCAAACTGCGACAGCCAGACAGGCCAGGTAATAAGACGTATGGGGATATTGTGGAAATACTGAAAGGACACTTTTCACCAGAACCATTCGTTTTTACTGAAAGGTTTAGGTTCCACAGAAGAAATCAGTAAGCGGGAGAATCCGTGTACAATGTTTTGCTGCTGCATTAAATAGACTTTCAGAGCCCTGTGAGATTAATGATGTTTGAAATGACACCATTACAGACAGACTAGTATGTGGGCTATGGAGTGAAGCTACACAAAAGAGACTATAAAAGACCATGGATGTAATTGTGTCCATGGAACTAGCTCCGCAGTTGAGTTCATCAGGACGAGCGCACAGATTTGCAACTGAAATTCATAGACAGGGAAATCAAGGCACTTGCTTCCGCTGTGGCAAGGCAGGACATCAGGCCCCTACATGCTGGTGTAAGGACATGGATTGCCTGGCCTGTGGTAAAAGCACTCCAAAAAGCATTACGTCGGACAGTATGTATACCATGTTTGAGTTTGAGTTTATTTTTTATTTTTACAGGGACAGTGCACATTAATCAACGTTTCAGTAAAAGTGCCAGTTTTAGCCAGCCGGCTAATTTTCAACCGCAGTCCCTGGGCAGGTTATTAAAAACAATTACAATATAGACAATAGCAACATAGAACAAGCAAGACATAGCAACATAGGACAAGCAAGACATAGCATACAGACAGAGCAACATAGGACAAGCAAGACGTAGCATACAGACAGAACAAAAAGCAGCAAGACAAAATTCATAAAAGCAACAAAGTGTTTCCACACCTCACAAGCTACAGACAACAGACAACATGGAAAGCGGCAACACACAGCTAGGGACCATGTTCTGTACACGCGACTAATAAAACTTGAAAAGGGCCACATCGAGCGAGCCTGGAGAAGCAAAAAGAGCTCAGAGAAAACATCAAACTGAAAACAAGACATTCCACTGAAATAAAGAGACACGTTCACACTGTTGAGCAAGAGAACACAGAGGTAAACATATTTACACCAATAATAAAACCTATTAATCCTACCCAATACATTCCCAATTTGTCCTAAATGTCTTCCTGATTAGTGACTAGACAAGGAAGTCACACTGAATATACTGACTGTTACTGGGGGGGGCCGCATGGCTACTATGTCTCTCCCTTACTAGAGGGCCAGTCAGTGCGTATGGAGATCGACAGAGGGGCAGATGTATTTCTTGTTTCAGAGAGTCCACAAAAAGACACTGAAATCCCTTCCACTTGAACCAACATACATCATCACTTTGAAGCATCACTGATATGTCAGTACAGTTAAACGGATAAACTGAAAAGCTGCCACTCTATGTCGTTAAAGGAGACTATCCATCACTACTTGGACGTTTGTGGTTGGAGAAAATCACACGGGACTGGTCATCAGTGAGTACAATAACACATGGAGAGCTGGGTAGTATGAAAAACATTAAACATTAAAACGTAGCATTAAGCCAGACAACAAACCAACGTTTCTGAAAGCACAACCCATACTTTATGCTATCCGACCAAAAGTCCAGGCTGACTTGGACACTCTAGTTAAGAACAAAGTACTGGAGCCGGTCAACGTGAGTGAATGGGCAACACTCATCGTACTAGTCCTTAAGAAAGATGGTGGAATCAGGATATGTGGAGACTTTAAAGTCACAGTTAACCCTGTGTTGTCTGCTGAGCAGTATCCATTACCACACATAGACAAGCTTTTCGCAGGCTTAGCTGGGGATCAAAAGTTCAGCTAAATCTACTTCTGCTAAGCCTACTTGCAGATGCACATGGATGAAAAGTCAAAGGACTTGCTGACCATCGTGACACACAAGGGGCTTTTCAGGTACTGTTGTCTACCATTTGGAATCACAAGTGCACAGCGCTGTTCCAGTGTGCGATGGATCAGATATTGAGTGGATTATCAAGAGTACAAAGCTACCTAGATGACATCTTTGTTACTGAAAAGGACAAAGAGGACCATCTCCAGAACTTAGATGCATCCATACGGAGTCAAATGTGCATTCTTCCAATCACCGGTGGAATACTTCAGACACGTCATCGACGGGCCTTAAGAAGACGCCGTCTATGATCAAGGCTGTCTTGGACACCCCTGCTCCTCAGCTCAACCAACTAGGTACTTTCCTGGGGTTACGGAATTACTACGGACGTTTTATCCCAAGGTTAGCAACAAAGTTGATGTCGCTGCATCAGTTGCTTTGTCAGCACAAAGCAGGGAAATATACTGAACAATGCGACAAAGCATTCTTGAAAACCAAGAAAACACTCCTGAAATCTGAGGCATTGACACACTTTGACCCATCATTGCCCATCCAAATAGAGTAGCTTGTAATGCTGGTCCCTGTGGTGTAGAAGCAGTCGTATCCATTATCATGACTTCCGGTGAAGAGCAGAAAGTAACTACACACAGATGGAATGAGAAGCCATAGGCATTGTCTTTGGACTGCGTAAGTTTCAGCAGTATCTTTATGGGAGGAAGTTCACCCTTCTTACGGATCAACGTCCGCTGATGAGCACCTTTGAACCGCATCCTGAGATTCCGTCACCTACTGCAAGCAGAATGCAAAGGTGGGCTTTGTTGTTGTCAGCACACACCTACAACATCAAGTAGCGCAAGTTAGAACTTCACTGGAATGCAGATAGACTTTCCAGGTTACCACTACCTGTGGTCACGCCAAGTGGACATCTACTTCAGACAAGTGGAAAAGGCACCATTCACTTCGACATAAGTGTGGAGAAACACCAGAAACGACCCAGTGTTATCTGAAGTGATGGACATCATCATCAAAAGTACAGCCGCAGGGGATGCTCCAGAACTGAACCTTACCAGAAGAACTGACCTATCAATACAGTCTGCTTGTTTGCTGTGGGGGAGGAGAGTAATCATTTCCGCCTTCGCTGAGGAAACCAGTGTTGCAACAGCTACACTCAAGTCATTGTGGAATGGTTTGCCATTAAGGAAATCGCACAAATCGCACAAAGCTACTTCTGGTGGCCTGGAATGGTAGGAAGCATTGAGCAGAAGGTGAAAATGTGTTCCCCATGTTAGAATGTAAGCAACGTACCTCAACTTGCACCTCTTCATCCATGGAATTGGCCGGAGGACGCGTGGCAATGCATATACATCAACATCGCAGGTCCATTCGAAGACAGAAGGTTTCTCGTGTTCGTGAATGCTCATAGCAAGTGGCCAGATGTTGACATCATAAGATCTACTACTGAAGAGAAGACCATCGAGAAGCTTGGAGAACTGATTAGTCGATTTGGCACGCCACTCTAACTAGTTAGCGACAACGGACCTCAGGTAGTGTCCCAAGAAATGGCCACGGTTCCCACAGGTGAATGGTGTACAGCACATCAGGTCCGCCTTGTATCACCCATCAACCAACGGGCTGGGGGAGAGATTCGTACAGACCGTGAAATATGCCTAAAAGCCTATCAGGGTCAAGGAACACTGCACCAACGCTTAAACAGCATCCTGCTATCCTACCTGAACACACCTCACGAAACCACCAAGGCTTGGCCTGAATCACTACTCATGAAGAGAGAGCTACGCACAAGCTTCAACCAACTCAAACCTCAGAACGTAAAGGACTGCACAAGACATCATCTTGAAAAGGTGACTGTTGTTCATAATGGGAGAAGGGTTAGGGGTTTAGCTGTAAGTGCAATGTAGGGTTCAGGTTTTCTTCAGAGCCATCAGCCCCTCTCCTTTCCTCTCCTCTCCTGTCTACTCTCCAGCAGCAGGTCACAAACTGTCTTGTAATTAAGACCCGAGGAGAGCTGGGAGTGAGACAGAGCATGTGATGAGTCTGCTCATCAATCCACAGACCAGGCAGGGCTCAGTGCTCTGGGTCCCTCCTCTCTTGGGCTCCTGTGGAGACTGACTGCGACACTGAGCGGTGGACAGCAGTTCAGAGGGAAAGCCAGTAGTAGAAGGTAATACCCATAATACCCATTATAGAGTAATAAGTCTGGTGACTGTTTCTTAGGGAGGTTTGACTATAAAATAATAGGCTGTATGGATAGAGCAGAGTGGTGTTAATGTTGCCTGGGGAAACTGATGGGAATTATCGTCTTTGAAACGTGATGTAAGCAAGTGACATCATAATTCGTCTCTCTATCTTCTTACCTTCCTAACGATGAGGCTCTTTGATCTCTGGGAGCAGTTAGCTAATGGTGGAGATAAAGATGCCAGTCTCCTCCTCTCCCTTTATCCACCTCTTCTTTTCTTCCTCCACTTCCCCCTCCCGGGCTCCGTGGCGAGGCCAGACGAAGTGAGGGAGGAAGATGACAGCCTTACTTCCTGTGAACATCCTCATCAGCGCTGCGGATCGATCACATTAACATTACCTCACACTCCAATCAATGGCTGGCCCAGCTACTGAGCTGTGCTTAACGCGAAGACAAAGGAAATGAATTTCTCATCATCTTATGTCGTCTATCATCCCTAACTCCTCCTTTTGCGCTCTCTCTCCCTCCCTCCATCTCACACACAATGCCCATGCACACAAACACATCTCATTATCTCTCGCTTTATCCCTCTCTTTCTTCTCTCCAATTCTCTCTCCTTTCGCTTTCTCTGATGGGGACCCAGGTGTTGGTGGAAATGGAGGAGATGAAGACAGTGGACAGAACTATTGAAAGCAAGCAGCAGGAGTTAAGTGGAACAAATACAATCCCTATTTTTGTTTCTTGTGAGTAACTGAACATTACCAATCCAAATATGTTCTTGCATGTGCATGCGCAGTCACACCAACACTGATAACAACCTTGTAACTATACTATAGCTTTGTTCCAATGTCCTGCAGCGAATATTCTCTGTCATCTTTCAGAATTGATAGTGACCCCTTTTATATCAATTTCTCTCCAACACAAACAGCAGAGCCAGCAGACTGTGGATGGAGCCCCTGCAGAACAGAAGGATTACTGTCAGTGTCTCACCTCTAAGGCATAGCATGCCCAAATCCTTAGAGCAACTTTGGAGCAAATTTATTAATGTGATTTACATAAAGTTAAACTTCCCACATGCAGCCAAGGAGGGCATTCTAAAATAAGCTGTGGTGACAGAGCCAATGTGTTATGTGTGTCAGGCCCGGGGCAGGGGGGTCTCCCAGGGGAGCGCTGGCCTGGAAATGACACAGAGTGAGGGAAGAGCCCAGATGCAGGGGAATCAGTCATCTCATCTGCTGGGGCGCCAAAAGGACAAAGATGCATTACCGGAGCTACGGACACAAACACATGATATTTCAGACATATAGGTGTAAAGGTGGTTTTAGAGAGGGATTAGTGAGAAGAGATGATGCAAGGGCACTTACAGTATGCTTTCAGTACCATAAACACTTCATATTTTCAGAGGCACTGTGGTAGCTATATTTTCCACAGCACTTATTTACAGAAAGGAGCATTATCTATGACCATTTTCCATCTGCTATATTGAGGATTTCTTACAAACAAATTGTCTTTCCAAGATGTTTTATGTATAACTAGGTAATAACATGTCAAATATAACAACAAGGGGCCAAAGACAGCAATGAAACTAAAATGACTTATATATAGTGATATATTATGATGAAATAATCGTCCATAGAGCTGTCATGTCATAGTTGGCTGAAAATAGCCATGTATACCGCAAGTTCAATATTTTCTCCAACATCTTGACAGAATCGTGATCTGAAACTAAACTGACACCTTTTTGATAGAATCTATTTTGAGAATCTATGATGGGAATCTCTGGAGAGCTGAAGTGATAGAAAAGGAGGAACACAATCCAGTGTCAAATGGAACATGAGGTGAAGAAGAATTTTTCCCTCCGGAGCCACACAGAATTCCCTGGAACATTTTAACAGGGCCATGGCACGCAACAAGCCACATTTGGACCTGTACAAAGCATGATCTTAGCAATCAGGCACATGCAACATGCCACAAAGAGAAAGAAAATTGACACGGGTATCAACAACACCACAGACCCCATGTGCCCCATGCATGCCTCCACTGTTACCAACCACAACTGTGAAATGACCAGAATGCCTTTCCACTTTTTTCCAACTGTGAAAAGGTGAAAAAGCTAAATTGTCAACACCTAGTTTTAGCTCGGGACCCCAAAGACAACTGTTACCGAGTCAGAAAGCCATCCGAGAATGAGAGCAGGAAGGAAGGATTAATTTAACCGTGTCAGGAATGTTTCATCTTAATTACCTCACTGCTAGCCAAGCAAATCTGATTGGCCGTTCCTGACAGGAAATTCATAGTGCGATATTAATTACTCCTGCAGGATCCATTCTATATTTAATATGCAGGGTGCATGCCAGTCATTACCAGCCTGTGTTTCAGCCTGGCCTGCATGTCAGCAGTAATCAAATCTAAACGTTAACAACAGCACGTTCACCAATCAATAGGGGGGGGGGGGGCATTTACAGCACGATATTCATTTATTCTTTCATGTGTGTTTGTCTCTCTACACCATGTCGAAAATCCTGTTAACACATCTCACAACCCTGTTCTTATTCCCCCAATATGACCGTGTTTCTCTTTTGCATCACGTTTAACATAAGCCTACTTTGCCGTTTTAAATATTATTCAGTCCACACACATTCAATATTTTTTATTCATCCTTTATCAAACATCACTGCTGGTTAGGGTTGCAACATTCTGGTGACTTTCTGGTTTTCCAGAAATCCTGGTTGGAGGATTCTGGATTTCCTGCTTATTCCCGCCTGAATCTTCCAACTGGATTTCTGGAAGATTTGGTAAAGTTACTGGAATTTTGCAACCCTAGTGCTGGAATATAACAGATTATTTCTACCTATAAATCTGACATTGTTTCTTCTGTAAACTTGGGCTCCTGGTTAAATAAAGGTATCGTCAAAAGAAACCTATGCATGTATACTGCTTCATTCAGATCATTTATCTAATCCATTTCATTATATAATAAAACATTTTTTACATTCACTCAAATTATCACTGAAAAACATTTGGTTGATAAATCAGATTTATGCATCACAATGTATCAGAAGTAAATGCTCAAGTGTCCCAGTTTACCCATCAAGCACTCCTTCTGGTTTAACCTCAGATTTGACCAGGGAGTGACCAGGGTCTGTCAGAATGCAACCAACCCTGGTTCAATCAGCCTCAACGACAGTGTTCAGTTACTGGGCAACAGTCAGAGGAGTATCGAAACAGCTCAGATAACGCTGCCCTGAGACTTCAACAGTGGAGCAACACTGACCTCTAGTGTCTGAGAAAATCACATAAAACTCAGCCTGTTAATCTCCCACCCCGCAGCTACTTGAGCTCTCAAATTGCTTTCTTAAATCATTCAGAATGTGAGAGGGGACATAGAGGAATACCAAAAAACAAAAACAAAGCACTGTGCCAATTACTAGCCGTGGTTCCACATCAGACTTAAAAAAAACGAATCAATCACTTTCTCCCTACATGGTGTGTGTGTGTGTGTGCGCACGTGTGTGTGTGTGTGTGTGTGTGTGTGTGTGCGCGCGCGCGCGCGCGTGTGTGTGTGTGCGCGCGGGTTTGTATGTGTGTCAAAGGAGTCTGGTGAGGGCATAATGGTTCATAATAATGGATTGACTGGAGTGAATGGAATGGTATCAAACATTCCAGCCATTATCATGATCTCATCGTCCCCATTTAAAGTGCCACCGGCCACCACTGGTATGTGTGTGTGTGTTTCTGTGTCGGTGTGTGAGTGTGAGCAGATCAGATTGTTTGGAATATACACCCTGCTAGTCTATGAGCTTTGTTGATGAGTACAGAATAAGTCAGCCATGTGTTGTTACCTGTAGTTTGTGTTTGGGGTCATTTTTTAGGCATCGATTGCCCTGACTGTTTATTCCCAGTGGCTCTCTGTGTTCAGAACCATACCTTATTGAGCCTATCCAGGTCTAGGAGCACAACTGGAGGTGGCCTCCTCACTGCCTGTCTAAAACAAAACTGAACGGAACCATTCCAGAGCCTGATCTGGAGGGCTTGGTTTAAGAGAGGGGTACAGGAGAGAGAGAGCTGTGTGACGGGTGCACGTTTCAGATTTCTAACTAACTATCTCAAGGTCACTAAACATCTCAGTATGGCAGTGGATACAGGGTTTACTGCCCTCCTGTGACCTTTCACTGTTGCAGTGGGGATGTAAAACTCTGGGCTATGATATGGGTGGCACACACACACACACACACACACACACACACACACACACACACACACACACACACAATTTTAGTTAATGACACTCAGCACAGGTGACCTCTTGCCCATGTTCAAACTCCCTATCCATCCACAGGGCTGGCATGTGTTAATGGCGCTGGCACCCTAAGCCTGTGATGAAGTGACATGTCCAACTGGCACCATGTTCGCATGGGCAGGACTGAACAGATGCCATTCATTTCTGCTAGCCAAAGTGGCCCAAAGATCAGCTGGCCACCATTCTAAAAAAACAGAAGCCAGTATTAAGTGAAACTAATGTACAACTCAGTGATGACAAAGCAAGAAGTCACATGACATACAATACATTACCAAAAATATGTGGACAACTGCTTGTCAAACCTCTCATTCCAAAATCATGGGCATTAATATGGAGTTGGTCCTCCCTTTTCTTCTATAACAGCCTGCACTCTTCTGGGAAGGTTTTCCACTAGATGTTGGACAATTGCTTCAGGGACTTGCTTCCATTCAGCCACAAGAGCATTAGTGAGGTCGGGCACTGATGTTGGGCAATTAGGCCTGGCTCGCAGTAGGTGTTCCAATTCATCCCTAAGGTTTTCGATGGGGTTGAGGTCAGGGCTCTGCGCAGGCCAGTCAAGATCTTCCACACCGATCTCAACAAACCATTTCTTTATGAACCTCGCTTTGCGCACTGGGCCTCGTCATGCTGAAACAGGAAAGGGCCTTCCCCAAACTGTTGCCACAAAGTTGAAAGCACAGACTCGTCTAGAATGTCATTATATGCTGTAGAGTTAAGATTTCCCTTCACTGGATCTAAGGGGCCTAGCCCGAACCATGAAAAACAGCCCCAAACCCATTATTCCTCCATCACCAAACATTACAGGTGGCACTATACATTGGGGCAGGTAGTGTTCTCTTGGCAACCACCAAACCCAGATTCGTCCGTCAGACTGCCAGATGGTGAAGCGTGAATCATCACTCCAGAGAACACATTTCCACTGCTCCAGAGTTCAATGGTGACAAGCTTTACACCACTACAGTCGACACTTCACATTCACATGATGATCTTACTTTTGTGTGCGGCTGCTCGGCCATGGAAACCCATTACATGAAGCTCCTGACGAACAGTTATTGTGCTGAGATTGCTTCCAGAGGCTGTTTGGAATTTGATATTGAGTGTCGCAACTGAGGAAAAACTATTTTTACGGGTTACACGCTTCAGCACACGGAGGTATCGTTCTGTGAGCTTGTGTGGTCTACCACTACGCTACCTGAGCCGTTGTTGCTCCTAGAAATTTCCACTTCACAATAACAGCCCTAGCAGGGCAGCTCTAGCAGGGCGGAAATTTTACAAACTGACTTGTTGGAAAAGTGGCATCCTATGACGGCGCTAAGTTGAAAGTCACTGAGCTCTTCAGTAAGGCCATTCTACTGCCAATGTTTGTCTATGGAGATTGCATGGCTGTGTGCTCGATTTTGTACATCTGTCAGCAACGAGTGTGGCTGAAATAGCCTAATCCACTAATTTGAAGGGGTGTCCACATACTTTTGTATATATAGCGTAGTTCTCTCCAACTCCCTTTCTCTGTTCCTCTCTCTCGTTCTCTCAACCGCCCACCCCACCCCACCCCACTCCACTCACTCTCTCGCTCTTTCTTCTCTCTCTCCAGCAGCGGGCATGTTGGTTGCTGATGCATTCCTATGACATATTGAGGTAATAAAAAGCCCTCCTCGGGGACGGCCCTACTGGACTAATTAAACACCTCCTCTGCGACCTTATTGCGGGAGGCTGTTGCCATGGAATCGTAATACATCTTATGGGCCCTGTGTCAAACTAAATCTCCCATCTCCAATTTATAGGGGGAGAAAAGTTGCAAGGTCATTACCTCAGAAGGCCCAATTACACAAAATAATCTCCTCAGTATAAATGAACTGGATTGACCGCCAGCACAGAGGTACTGGTTTGATAGGAGGGGTACGGGTACACTGCTTGTGTTTGTCGAGCACGTGAGATGAACGGAGAAAGGTTGTCTTATCACTATGTGAAGTGGGCTACAGCCTCCGGAGATATTTGTTTTACATCACATACTTGTTTGTGATGAGGAAAAGCTTTTACAAATAATCAAATGTAAAAACAAATATTTTGATCACTGTATGTGCTCTGAAAACTCACCAAACTATTCCTGAGATATTTACTTACTAGAAGCAATTTGAATATCAAACTCACAAAAATAAAAATGACAGAAGTGCACACACTTGTGTAACAGCACCATCAACTGTGCTGATTGTGTTGGCAGGGACAGAAAGTTATCCTGGTCACACCCCCACACATGCAATATAATTGAAAAGCCAAGAATGTCCTCTCGAAAGGTACAACAGGACTTAATATAGTGGGATGTATAACCTCAGAGATAAGGGGGGAGAATAATGTCCATTAGAGTGGACAAAAATGAATTGCTGGTCTCAGGAGGATAGTTCCCCAAACAATAGAATGAATAAACATGGTTGACTGAACTCTTTATTACCGAATAACACTATTTTCCCTTTGAGACATTTTCCTGCATAAGCAAATAGATTTTTCCAGCCTCAGGCAAGAGAAGTAAACGTACAGACCATTCTTGAATAAGCAATCCGGGGGCCGGTCTATAGTTATTCACCTTCTGATTAGTTACCAGAGATAACATAAATGACATTATACATATCCTGAGCCATCTCACTTTGCTCAATAGCGTAATTACTTCTTTTCTATAAGAGTGTGTGAATGAGTGGGTGGGTGTAGTCTAACACAAGGCAAGCTGAGAGGTTAGCGAATCAACTAAAGGAAAGTAAAGAGTGTGAAACTGAGGCAACAGGTGCCGCGCCATGTGTGGTCAGCCTGTGAGACTTCAGCGTGTGCGCTGTGTGTGTGTGCGCTGTGTGTGGATTAAAGGTGTCCTTTGATATGGACTGTCATGCACTGGGGGTCAATGCGACAGACTACTCAACACCTGTCATCACGGGACCCACACTCATCAGTCATCCACTTCATATGCTCCCCATTAAAGCCAGACATGTGGGAACCTTCCCGACCAAACACCTACTGACCCACTCCACATCTGTTTACAAAGCCTTAATCACATTGGGTCCTATTCCGAATGTACGCCTTTCCTGTGCACGCCTTCTGAGTAGTTGGTATTCAGACCTACCTTATGCAGGTGTGTAACAGGTTTTGCAGGTGTGGTTCCCTTTGCACGCGCTGAATACATTTCATTCAACCGCTGAAAACCCTCCCACTTGCTGGCCAACAGATTTTCTCGTGGAGTTTTCATTCACTGGGGTTTTCAGTACGTTTATCTTAAGCCATCCCTTTAAATACAGTGTACCTTTAATTAGAATACAGGGATCAATGAAAGAAGGCCATCTAAATATATGCATTTTCATCCCTGATTCGGCACCAACTGGTAGTTTAAAAAAATACTCAGATTTTGTAGATTATTCAGGCAATAGTTAGGGTTAGGAAAGTATGTATGAATCATACAAATCAGGTTTGGAGAGCCTTTATGCACTAAATATATTGACTAATCAAAAGCCCAGTGTTTGATCCTGAAAGTTGTCATTATTCAAGTTCAATCCATGAAATATTGGAAGGTGGAAAAAACGTATACAACAGGGGTTGAACAATAGTCCTATAAATCCACCCTGATCCTCACTAATCAAGGACCTGTATGACAACGGTCCAGTCGCCGTGAACCGTGCCCCAGGCTCCGGGTTTAACATGTGGTCTGAGTCCCATAATGATTCAAATAGGGTATATTTCCTGAATGAATGCACAACGTTAGCCAAATATGCTCTGCAGCAACTACACAGACGTGACAGAGGTAAGACAAGTCAACAGAATGGTATGATGCAAAATGTAAGCTACAAATGAAAGACAACAAAAACTAAAGTTACAGTCATAAATGTATGTGGGTATTACTGACGGTGGCTCCTGACGGTGGCTCCCGATAGCGGCTAATATTTAACATGATACAAATTGTAAAATCAAATGGAGAAATGCCCAGGTCCATATATAATTAAAACAATCTAAAGCACATACATTAACTCGGCAGGTTCAACTCTACCGAAGCCTATAACTCGGGTCTCCAAATTTGATCCATGCAAATTAGCAGGGCACAACATTTTCTGAATAACGCCACAGCTTTTTATAGCTTCACTGTTGAAAAAGGGCACAATTCATGTTATGATTTTCAGTTTGCTTCCATATGACTAGTTTCACATTTGTCTCCATGGATCACAAGGAACAATCATCTAAAACAATTGCTATGTATATTTTCAAACACTTTATAAATATAAAAACAGTTAATAATATAAATTACAGTGCGTGGAGAACGCTGTTATGTCGATCAAAAAGTAGACGCTTTTTCCACTCTACCCTTTTCATTATTTCTTCATGCATAAAAGGTAGTGGAATTATTAGGGAATTAAGTGAAGGTCAGAATACGATGTATCTGTAGACACACTTCCATCACAGCTTCATTTCTTAGATCTCCACCCAGAACGAATTGCGGGTGAATAGTATGATATTCTCGTGCTTTATAAGTTCAAGGGCAAGGAACACAGAGTTCCTAAAAAAGGGAATCACATTCCATTTATGAGCGTTTAACTCGGGTCGGAATTGGCAGAGAGATGGAGAGAAAGAAAAGACAAAGACAGAGAGAGGAGAGAGAGAGAGAAAAAGAGAGAGGGAAATAGCGATCGAGTGTGTGAGTGCTTGTGAGTGTGCAAACGTGAGTCTGGGTTTTTGAGAAAGAGATGCAGAGGGGATTCTCTTCAAAAAGCCAGGATTCAAAGAGCAGGGAGTTTCAAAAGGAAACAGCACTGAGGGCAGTTTGTTTTGAACTGTGTTTGGGAAAAGGACTCTGGGTAAGAAAGGCATTCCTGAAGAGCATTAAGTGAGTCTCTGTGAGAGAGAGGAGAGGAAAGTAGGATGAGAAATAAAGAGAGGAGGAAGGCATTGGCTGCATAGAGAACTCTGCAGAAGGGCTATGGAGGGATCGTACAGGGGAGGTGCAGAAGGAGCAGCAGTGTGTGCTAACATTGAGCGAGGAAGAGAGTGTAAGAAAGAGAGAGAAGACAGAAAGGCAAAGAGATATTGGGACACGTAGTGGTAGAACATTGGCCCCAGGCTGTGCTACGTGCTATGACTCCCATCTCCTCTGTTTAGGAAGCTGAGTGTGTGTGCGTGTGTACGGCAGGGGCCAGCAGTGGCCTACATACCCTGCTCGCCCTGGTGCTGGAGTGATGGCTACAGAATAACCGTGTCAGTGGCCCTGTGCCCCGCCATACCAGCTCCTTCACACACACGTAATAAACACACTCCATCACCCGTTCAAGCTCAGCTGCACAGACCAATCGCCAGCAGCCTCCCAAAGAGAGCAAATTAATTATAGATGTACGTTAAATTACTTTCATTACCTCCCCTGGTCCATGGATGGGACAGAGAGAGTGACTAATGAAATAGTGTTTCAAAGCCTCCTCTAGCCGTGAACGCTCTCCCTCTCTCTATTACTCCTCCTCTCTCTTTCTCTCTATTGCTCCTCCTCTCTCCCTCTCTCTATTACTCCTCCTCTCTCTTTCTCTCTATTGCTCCTCCTCTCTCCCTCTCTCTATTACTCCTCCTCTCTCTTTCTCTCTATTGCTCCCCCTCACTCCCTCTCTCTATTACTCCTCCTCTCTCTTTCTCTCTATTGCTCCTCCTCTCTGTTTCTCTCTATTACTCCTCCTCTCTCTTTCTCTCTATTACTCCTCCTCTCTCTTTCTCTCTATTACTCCTCCTATCTCTTTCTCTCTATTACTCCTCCTCTCTGTTTCTCTCTATTACTCCTCCTCTCTCATTCTCTCTATTGCTCCCCCTCTCTCTTTCTCTCTATTGCTCCTCCTCTCTCTTTCTCTCTATTACTCCTCCTCTCTCATTCTCTCTATTGCTCCTCCTCTCTCTTTCTCTCTATTGCTCCCCCTCTCTCTTTCTCTCTATTACTCCCCCCACTCTTTCTCTCTATTGCTCCTCCTCTCTCTTTCTCTCTATTGCTCCTCCTCTCTCTTTATCTCTATTGCTCCTCCTCTCTCTTTATCTCTATTGCTCCTCCTCTCTCTTTATCTCTATTGCTCCTCCTCTCTCTTTCTCTCTATTGCTCCTCCTCTCTCTTTATCTCTATTGCTCCTCCTCTCTGTTTATCTCTATTGCTCCTCCTCTCTCTTTATCTCTATTGCTCCTCCTCTCTTTTATCTCTATTGCTCCTCCTCTCTCTTTATCTCTATTGCTCCTCCTCTCTCTTTATCTCTATTGCTCCTCCTCTCTCTTTCTCTCTATTGCTCCTCCTCTCTGTTTATCTCTATTGCTCCTCCTCTCTCTTTATCTCTATTGCTCCTCCTCTCTCTTTATCTCTATTGCTCCTCCTCTCTCTTTCTCTCTATTACTCCCCCACTCTTTCTCTCTATTGCTCCTCCTCTCTCCCTCTCTATTGCTCCTCCTCTCTCTTTCTCTCTATTGCTCCTCCTCTCTTTTATCTCTATTGCTCCTCCTCTCTCTTTATCTCTATTGCTCCTCCTCTCTCTTTATCTCTATTGCTCCTCCTCTCTCTTTCTCTCTATTGCTCCTCCTCTCTCTTTATCTCTATTGCTCCTCCTCTCTCTTTATCTCTATTGCTCCTCCTCTCTGTTTATCTCTATTGCTCCTCCTCTCTCTTTATCTCTATTGCTCCTCCTCTCTCTTTATCTCTATTGCTCCTCCTCTCTCTTTATCTCTATTGCTCCTCCTCTCTCTTTCTCTCTATTGCTCCTCCTCTCTCTTTCTCTCTATTGCTCCTCCTCTCTCTTTATCTCTATTGCTCCTCCTCTCTCTTTATCTCTATTGCTCCTCCTCTCTGGTTCTCTCTATTGCTCCTCCTCTCTCTTTATCTCTATTGCTCCTCCTCTCTCTTTATCTCTATTGCTCCTCCTCTCTTTTATCTCTATTGCTCCTCCTCTCTCTTTCTCTCTATTGCTCCTCCTCTCTCTTTATCTCTATTGCTCCTCCTCTCTCTTTATCTCTATTGCTCCTCCTCTCTCTTTATCTCTATTACTCATCCTCTCTCTATTGCTCCTCCTCTCTCTTTCTCTCTATTACTCCCCCTCTCTCTTTCTCTCTATTGCTCCTCCTCTCTCTTTCTCTCTATTACTCTTTCTCTCTATTGCTCCTCCTCACTCTTTCTCTCTATTGCCCCCCTCTCTGGTTCTCTCTATTGCTCCTCCTCTCTCTATTGCTCATCCTCTCTCTTTCTCTCTATTGCTCCCCCTCTCTCTTTCTCTCTATTGCTCCCCTTCTCTCTCTCTCTATTACTCCTCCTCTCTCTTTCTCTCTATTACTCTTTCTCTCTATTGCTCCTCCTCACTCTTTCTCTCTATTGCCCCCCCTCTCTGGTTCTCTCTATTGCTCCTCTTCTCTCTATTGCTCATCCTCTCTCTTTCTCTCTATTGCTCCCCTTCTCTCTCTCTCTATTGCTCCCCTTCTCTCTTTCTCTCTATTACTCCTCATCTCTCTTTCTCTCTATTGCTCCCCCTCTCTCTCTCTCTATTGCTCCCCCTCTCTCTTTCTCTCTATTACTCCCCCTCTCTCTTTCTCTCTATTGCTTCTCCTCTCTTTTCTCTCTATTGCTCCCTCTCTCTCTCTCTCTCTCTATTGCTCCCCCTCTCTCACTCTATTACTCCCCCCTCTCTCTCTATTGCTCCTCCTCTCTCTTTCTCTCTATTGCCCCCCTCTCTGGTTCTCTCTATTGCTCCTCCTCTCTCTTTCTCTCTATTGCTCCCCTCTCTCTTTCTCTCTATTGCTCCCCCTCTCTCTTTCTCTCTATTGCTCCTCCTCTCTCTTTCTCTCTATTGCTCCTCCTCTCTCCCTCTCTATTGCTCCCCCTCTCTCTTTCTCTCTATTGCTCCTCCTCTCTCTATTGCTCCCCCTCTCTCTTTCTCTCTATTGCTCCTCCTCTCTCTTTCTCTCTATTGCTCCTCATCTCTCTTTCTCTCTATTGCTCCCCCTCTCTCTCTCTATTGCTCCCCCTCTCTCTTTCTCTCTATTGCTCCTCCTCTCTCTTTCTCTCTATTACTCCTCATCTCTCTTTCTCTCTATTGCTCCCCCTCTCTCTCTCTATTGATCCCCTCTCTCTTTCTCTCTATTGCTCCTCCTCTCTCCCTCTCTATTGCTCCCCCTCTCTCTTTCTCTCTATTGCTCCTCCTCTCTATTGCTCCCCCTATCTCTTTCTCTCTATTGCTCCTCCTCTCTCTTTCTCTCTATTACTCCTCATCTCTCTTTCGCTCTATTGCTCCCCCTCTCTCTCTCTCTATTGCTCCCCCTCTCTCTTTCTCTCTATTGCTCCTCCTCTCTCTTTCTCTCTATTACTCCTCATCTCTCTTTCTCTCTATTGCTCCCCCTCTCTCTCTCTATTGCTCCCCCTCTCTCTTTCTCTCTATTACTCCCCCTCCCTCTTTCTCTCTATTGCTTCTCCTCTCTCTTTCTCTCTATTGCTCCCCCTCTCTCTCTCTATTGCTCCCCCTCTCTCTCTCTATTACTCCCCCTCTCTCTCTCTATTGCTCCTCCTCTCTCTTTCTCTCTATTGCCCCCCTCTCTGGTTCTCTCTATTGCTCCTCCTCTCTCTTTCTCTCTATTGCTCCCCCTCTCTCTTTCTCTCTATTGCTCCCCTCTCTCTTTCTCTCTATTGCTCCCCTCTCTCTTTCTCTCTATTACTCCTCCTCTCTCTTTCTCTCTATTGCTCCTCCTCTCGCCCTCTCTATTGCTCCCCCTCTCTCTTTCTCTCTATTGCTCCTCCTCTCTCTTTCTCTCTATTGCTCCTCCTCTCTCCCTCTCTATTGCTCCCCCTCTCTCTTTCTCTCTATTGCTCCCCCTCTCTCTTTATCTCTATTGCTCCTCCTCTCTCCCTCTCTCTATTTCTCCCCCTCTCTTTATCTCTATTGCTCCTCCTCTCTCTTTCTCTTCTCCTCTCTCTATTGCTCCCCCTCTCTCTTTCTCTCTATTACTCATCCGCTCTCTTTCTCTCTATTGCTCCTCCTCTCTCTTTCTCTCTATTACTCCTCCTCTCTCTATTGCTCCTCCTCTCTCCCTCTCTCTATTGCTCCCCCTCTCTCTTTCTCTCTATTGCTCCTCCTCTCTCTTTCTCTCTATTGCTCCTCCTCTCTCTTTCTCTCTATTGCTCCTCCTCTCTCTTTCTCTCTATTACTCCTCCTCTCTCTATTGCTCCCCCCCCTCTCTTTCTCTCTATTACTCCTCCTCTCTGTTTCTCTCTATTACTCCTCCTCTCTCATTCTCTCTATTGCTCCCCCTCTCTCTTTCTCTCTATTGCTCCTCCTCTCTCTTTCTCTCTATTACTCCTCCTCTCTCATTCTCTCTATTGCTCCCCCTCTCTGTTTATCTCTATTGCTCCTCCTCTCTCTTTCTCTCTATTACTCCCCCCCACTCTTTCTCTCTATTGCTCCTCCTCTCTCTTTATCTCTATTGCTCCTCCTCTCTCTTTCTCTCTATTGCTCCTCCTCTCTCTTTATCTCTATTGCTCCTCCTCTCTCTTTATCTCTATTGCTCCTCCTCTCTCTTTATCTCTATTGCTCCTCCTCTCTCTTTATCTCTATTGCTCCTCCTCTCTCTTTCTCTCTATTGCTCCTCCTCTCTCTTTATCTCTATTGCTCCTCCTCTCTCTTTATCTCTATTACTCATCCTCTCTCTATTGCTCCTCCTCTCTCTTTCTCTCTATTACTCCCCCTCTCTCTTTCTCTCTATTGCTCCTCCTCTCTCTTTCTCTCTATTACTCTTTCTCTCTATTGCTCCTCCTCACTCTTTCTCTCTATTGCACCCCCCTCTCTGGTTCTCTCTATTGCTCCTCCTCTCTCTATTGCTCATCCTCTCTCTTTCTCTCTATTGCTCCCCCTCTCTCTTTCTCTCTATTGCTCCTCCTCTCTCTATTACTCCTCCTCTCTCTTTCTCTCTATTGCTCCCCCTCTCTCTTTCTCTCTATTGCTCCCCTTCTCTCTCTCTCTATTACTCCTCCTCTCTCTTTCTCTCTATTACTCTTTCTCTCTATTGCTCCTCCTCACTCTTTCTCTCTATTGCCCCCCTCTCTGGTTCTCTCTATTGCTCCTCTTCTCTCTATTGCTCATCCTCTCTCTTTCTCTCTATTGCTCCCCTTCTCTCTCTCTCTATTGCTCCCCTTCTCTCTTTCTCTCTATTACTCCTCACCTCTCTCTCTCTATTGCTCCCCCTCTCTCTCTCTCTATTGCTCCCCTCTCTCTTTCTCTCTATTACTCCCCCTCTCTCTTTCTCTCTATTGCTTCTCCTCTCTCTTTCTCTCTATTGCTCCCCCTCTCTCTCTCTCTATTGCTCCCCCTCTCTCTCTCTCTATTACTCCCCCCTCTCTCTCTCTCTATTGCTCCTCCTCTCTCTTTCTCTCTATTGCCCCCCTCTCTGGTTCTCTCTATTGCTCCTCCTCTCTCTTTCTCTCTATTGCTCCCCCTCTCTCTTTCTCTCTATTGCTCCCCCTCTCTCTTTCTCTCTATTGCTCCTCCTCTCTCTTTCTCTCTATTGCTCCTCCTCTCTCTCCCTCTCTATTGCTCCCCCTCTCTCTTTCTCTCTATTGCTCCTCCTCTCTCTATTGCTCCCCCTCTCTCTTTCTCTCTATTGCTCCTCCTCTCTCTTTCTCTCTATTACTCCTCATCTCTCTTTCTCTCTATTGCTCCCCCTCTCTCTCTCTATTGCTCCCCCTCTCTCTTTCTCTCTATTGCTCCTCCTCTCTCTTTCTCTCTATTACTCCTCATCTCTCTTTCTCTCTATTGCTCCCCCTCTCTCTCTCTCTATTGCTCCCCCTCTCTCTATTGCTCCTCCTCTCTCCCTCTCTATTGCTCCCCCTCTCTCTTTCTCTCTATTGCTCCTCCTCTCTCTTTCTCTCTATTACTCCTCATCTCTCTTTCTCTCTATTGCTCCCCCTCTCTCTCTCTCTATTGCTCCCCCTCTCTCTTTCTCTCTATTGCTCCTCCTCTCTCTTTCTCTCTATTACTCCTCATCTCTCTTTCTCTCTATTGCTCCCCCTCTCTCTCTCTCTCTATTGCTCCCCCTCTCTCTTTCTCTCTATTGCTTCTCCTCTCTCTTTCTCTCTATTGCCCCCCCTCTCTGGTTCTCTCTATTGCTCCTCCTCTCTCTTTCTCTCTATTGCTCCCCCTCTCTCTTTCTCTCTATTGCTCCACCTCTCTCTTTCTCTCTATTGCTCCCCCTCTCTCTTTCTCTCTATTGCTCCCCCTCTCTCTATTACTCCTCCTCTCTCTTTCTCTCTATTGCTCCTCCTCTCTCCCTCTCTATTGCTCCCCCTCTCTCTTTCTCTCTATTGCTCCTCCTCTCTCTTTCTCTCTATTGCTCCTCCTCTCTCCCTCTCTATTGCTCCCCCTCTCTCTTTCTCTCTATTGCTCCCCCTCTCTCTTTATCTCTATTGCTCCTCCTCTCTCCCTCTCTCTATTTCTCCCCCTCTCTTTATCTCTATTGCTCCTCCTCTCTCTCTCTCTCTATTACTCCTCCTCTCTCTATTGCTCCCCCTCTCTCTTTCTCTCTATCACTCATCCGCTCTCTTTCTCTCTATTGCTCCTCCTCTCTCTTTCTCTCTATTACTCCTCCTCTCTCTATTGCTCTTCCTCTCTCCCTCTCTCTATTGCTCCCCCTCTCTCTTTCTCTCTATTGCTCCCCCTCTCTCTTTCTCTCTATTGCTCCTCCTCTCTCTTTCTCTCTATTGCTCCTCCTCTCTCTTTCTCTCTATTGCTCCTCCTCTCTCTTTCTCTCTATTACTCCTCCTCTCTCTATTGCTCCCCCTCCCCCTTTCTCTCTATTGCTCCTCCTCTCTCTTTCTCTCTATTACTCCTCTGCTCTCTTTCTTTCTATTGCTCCTCCTCTCTCTTTCTCTCTATTGCTCCTCCTCTCTCTTTCTCTCTATATCTCCTACCCTCTCATCCTCCTATTTTCTACACCACCTCCTCCCTGCTCAGTACCTCCCCTCCTTTACTCCCCCTCTCTCTCACTCCTTCCCTCCCTCTGAATATCTCAACATGGCTGACTGCTGAACAGTGGGAAACTGGTGGTTCTTTTTATTCCATGGAGGGCTGTGAAGAAAAGTCAAGTCAAATGTTGGTGTGAATAGATAATGCATTAAAGAAGGTCTGCAGGGGGGAGATAGATAACATGGAGAGGGGGGTGGATTGTGCAAAGAAGACCAACGTGACCCAGGATCCATCACTGTAGGAACCCTAACAGGGCCGTGAAATAGGTTCTGTCCCATGTAGGTACTGGGGGGACAGAGGAGGGGAGAGGTAGATTATTACCACAGTTCACAATAAAGGAAAAAGTCATCCCTGCAGTATACCATCTCTCACACAAATAATACAAAACTCACACATACAGTGTGTAATTAAAACAATAGACCAAACAGTTAACCAACTGGAGTCAGGCCAGAAGAAATACCCTTGCTATAATGTTTAAGCTGGTCTATGTTTGTCAACAGGTGATATTGATTTCCTGTTTCACCTGGCTCAGTTGATAATGGCCACCATCTACAATCAAAGGAGATTCTGCCTTCCTACATTCAAAGCAGCCTCCAAAAAGGACTAGCACTATTTATTCTGACTACAGTAGCTAGTTCTGGTGTCACAAAGAAGTTTCTGCACTCTGTATTGTAAAGCAATCTCAACAGGCATTTCTTGCATGGTAAAAATGTCAAACCGTACACATGGGGACATATACTGACATTTAAGAAAGCAGTTCATCACATTTAAGCAGTCTTTGATGAAACTTGCTTTCATATGGTTAATAATGGCAGCACGCAGGGTACACTCCAAGGGGAATCACACATTACCAAACATCCCAACTACAACACATAATGAAGAATCCCTGGGCTGCCTAGTGTGGAAATAGCACAGGTCTGGCATTAAACTCCAGGGCAAAGGGATACTCTCTAAACCAATTAAAATAACATGTCATCGCCACCACAGACAGACATGAAATGCTTTGAAAGGCTGGTCATGGCTCACATCAACACCATTATCCCAGAAACCCTAGACCCACTCCAATTTGCATACCGCACCAACAGATCCACAGATGATGTCATTTCTATTGCACTCCACACTGCCCTTTCCAACCTGGACAAAAGGAACACCTATGTGAGAATGCTATTCATTGACTACAGCTCAGCGTTCAACACCATAGTGCCCTCGAAGCTCATAACTCAGCTAATGACCCTGGGACTAAACAGCTCCCTCTGCAACTGGATCCTAGACTTCCTGACGGGCCACCCCGAGGTGGTAAGGGTAAGTAACAACACATCCGCCACGCTGATCCTCAACACGGGGGCTCCTCAGGGGTGCGTGCTTAGTCCCCTCCTGTACTCCCTGTTCACTAATGACTGCACGGCTAGGCACAACTCCAACACCATCATTACATTTTCTGATGACACAACATTGGTAGGCCTAATCACCAACAACGATGAGACAGCCTATAGGGAGGAGGTCAGAGACCTGACCATGTGGTGCAAGGACAACAACCTCTCATTCAACGTGATCAAGACAAAGGAGATGATTGTGGACTACAGGAAAAAGAGAACCGAGCATGCCCCCATTCTCATCGACGGGGCTGTAGTGGAGCAGGGTGAAAGCTTCAAGTTCTTTGGCGTCCACATCAACAACAAACTAATATGGTCCAAGCACACCAAAACAGTCGTGAAGAGCGCACAACAAAACCTATTCCCCCTCAGGAGACAGAAAAGATTTGACATGGGTCCTCAGATCCTCAAAGGATTGTACAGCATTACTGACTGGTATGGCAACTGCTCGGCCTCTGACCACAAGGCGCTACAAAGGGTAGTGCGTACGGCCCAGTACATCACTGGGGCCAAGCTTCCTGCCATCCAGGACCTCTATACCAGGCGGCGGTAGAGGAAGGCCCTAAAAATTGCCAAAGTCTCCAGCCACCCTAGCTGATTCCGCACGGCAAGCGGTATCGGAGCGCAAGGTCTAGATCCAAGAGGCTTCTAAACAGCTTCTACCCCAAGCCATAAGACTCCTGAACAGCTAATCAAATGGCTACCCATTGCCCCCCCCCCCCCACACACACACACACGCTGCTGCTACTCTCTGTTATCATCTATGCCTAGACACTTTGACAACCCTACCTGCATGTACATAAATATCTCCAATAGCTCGACACCGGTGCCCCCAATACCTTGACACATTGACTCTGTACCGGTACCCCATGTACATAGCCTCCACATTGACTCTGTACCGGTACCCCATGTATATAGCCTCCACATTGACTCTGTACCGGTACCCCATGTATATAGCCTCCACATTGACTCTGTACCGGTACCCCATGTATATAGTCTCCACATTGACTCTGTACCGGTACCCCATGTATATAGCCTCCACATTGACTCTGTACCGGTACCCCATGTATATAGCCTCCACATTGACTCTGTACCGGTACCCCATGTATATAGCCTCCACATTGACTCTGTACCGGTACCCCATGTATATAGCCTCCACATTGACTCTGTACCGGTACCCCATGTATATAGCCTCCACATTGACTCTGTACCGGTACCCCATGTATATAGCCTCCACATTGACTCTGTACCGGTACCCCATGTACATAGCCTCCACATTGACTCTGTACCGGTACCCCATGTATATAGCCTCCACATTGACTCTGTACAGGTACCCCATGTATATAGCCTCCACATTGACTCTGTACCGGTACCCCATGTATATAGCCTCCACATTGACTCTGTACTGGTACCCCATGTATATAGCCTCCACATTGACTCTGTACCAGTACCCCATGTATATAGCCTCCTCATTGACTCTGTACCGGTACCCCATGTATATAGCCTCCACATTGACTCTGTACCGGTACCCCATGTACATAGCCCATGACTCTGTACATAGCCTCCACATTGACTCTGTACCGGTACCCCATGTATATAGCCTCCACATTGACTCTGTACCGGTACCCCATGTATATAGCCTCCACATTGACTCTGTACCGGTACCCCTGTATATAGCCTCCACATTGACTCTGTACCGGTACCCCATGTATATAGCCTCCACATTGACTCTGTACCGGTACCCCCTGTATATAGCCTCCACATTGACTCTGTACCGGTACCCCATGTATATAGTCTCCTGTACCGGTATTGACTCTGTGACTCGGTACCCCTGTATATAGCCTCCACATTGACTCTGTACCGGTACCCCTGTATATAGCCTCCACATTGACTCTGTACCGGTACCCCCTGTATATAGCCTCCACATTGACTCTGTACCGGTACCCCATGTATATAGCCTCCACATTGACTCTGTACCGGTACCCCCTGTATATAGCCTCCACATTGACTCTGTACCGGTACCCCTGTATATAGCCTCCACATTGACTCTGTACCGGTACCCATGTATATAGCCTCCACATTGACTCTGTACCGGTACCCCCTGTATATAGCCTCCACATTGACTCTGTACCGGTACCCCTGTATATAGCCTCCACATTGACTCTGTACCGGTACCCATGTATATAGCCTCCACATTGACTCTGTACCGGTACCCCATGTATATAGCCTCCACATTGACTCTGTACCGGTACCCCTGTATATAGCCTCCACATTGACTCTGTACCGGTACCCCTGTATATAGCCTCCACATTGACTCTGTACTGGTACCCCATGTATATAGCCTCCACATTGACTCTGTACCGGTACCCATGTATATAGCCTCCACATTGACTCTGTACCGGTACCCCATGTATATAGCCTCCACATTGACTCTGTACCGGTACCCCCTGTATATAGCCTCCACATTGACTCTGTACCGGTACCCCATGTATATAGCCTCCACATTGACTCTGTACCGGTACCCCATGTATATAGCCTCCACATTGACTCTGTACCGGTACCCCCTGTATATAGCCTCCACATTGACTCTGTACCGGTACCCCATGTATATAGCCTCCACATTGACTCTGTACCGGTACCCCATGTATATAGCCTCCACATTGACTCTGTACTGGTACCCCCTGTATATGGCCTCCACATTGACTCTGTACCGGTACCCCATGTATATAGCCTCCACATTGACTCTGTACCGGTACCCCCTGTATATAGCCTCCACATTGACTCTGTACCGGTACCCCATGTATATAGCCTCCACATTGACTCTGTACCGGTACCCCATGTATATAGCCTCCACATTGACTCTGTACCGGTACCCCTGTATATAGTCTCCACATTGACTCTGTACCGGTACCCCATGTATATAGCCTCCACATTGACTCTGTACCGGTACCCCATGTATATAGTCTCCACATTGACTCTGTACCGGTACCCCATGTATATAGCCTCCACATTGACTCTGTACCGGTACCCCTGTATATAGCCTCCACATTGACTCTGTACCGGTACCCCATGTATATAGCCTCCACATTGACTCTGTACCGGTACCCCATGTATATAGCCTCCACATTGACTCTGTACCGGTACCCCATGTATATAGCCTCCACATTGACTCTGTACCGGTACCCCATGTATATAGTCTCCACATTGACTCTGTACCGGTACCCCATGTATATAGCCTCCACATTGACTCTGTACCGGTACCCCATGTATATAGCCTCCACATTGACTCTGTACCGGTACCCCTGTATATAGTCTCCACATTGACTCTGTACCGGTACCCATGTATTTCGCCCCGCTATTGTTATTTACTGCTGCCCTTTATTTATTTGTTTTTCTTATCTCTTACTTTTTTTGTACTTTAAATTATTATTTTTTGTTGGTATTTTCTTAAAACTGCATCATTGGTTAAGGGCTTGTAAGTAAGCATTTCACTGTAAGGTGTTGTATTCGGCGCATGTGACAAATAACATTTGATTTGACAGAAAGAGACAGGTTTTCCCAGAGTTGTGTCAGTGTGCTATCCTTGATCCCAAAGCAGTAGCAAGGTAAGCATACTTGTAGGCCTCTGCTCTGCTTGCAAACCATCTATGCCTATCTAATCTGTGAAGCTCAGAGAAACACAACCCATTCAATTTCTACTGCTGATAGATGGCGGTGCTCTTTGAGCCCTGAGAGAATATTAAATCCCTCCATTTCACCACGGTCCTGACTGTGTTTCTTGTACAAGCCAACTCTAAACACATCAGAAGGGCATTCTTTTGTACAAAGCATAAACCAGCATCACCAGTTCTCAAAAGTCAAGAAAAAAGCCTATTAAACTAATATCCATCTAATTCTAGTTTAAAAAAATCTTAAGTCTAGTTGACACCATCTTAACAAAGACAGAGACTTACATTTTCCTGTTGTAATCTTAGTTCTTAACTAGATTCGACACATCAATGTGAAATGTCAATCAGTTTTAAGCGTGTCTTATATTAGCCTCAGTTCATCAATGTAAGACAAGCATGTACATTTCTGCTCATGAATTAACTTGCTCATGTCTTGTCAAGTACCCCTAAAATATGGTACTGAGTGTACAGAACATTAGGAACACCTGCTCTTTCCATGACATAGACTGACCAGGTGAATCCAGGTGAAAGCTATGATCCCTTATTGATGTCACTTGTTAAATCCAGTTCAATCAGTGTAGATGAAGGGGAGGGGACAGGTTAAAAAGAGACAATTGAGACATGGATTATGTATGTGTGCCATTCAGAGGGTTAAAGGGCAACACAAAAGATTCACAGTGCACTCGGAAAGTATTCAGACCCCTTGACTTTTTCAAAAATTTGATGCGCTACAGCCTTATTCTAAAATTTATTAAATACATTAAATACATAAATCTCCACAAAATACCCCATAATGACAAAGCAAAAACAGGTTTATATAAAAAAAAAAAAAACTGAAATACCTTATTTATTGAGGTCAGGTGCATCCTGTTTCCATTGATCATGCTTGAGCTGTTTCTACAACTTGATTGGAATCCACCTGGTAAATTCCATTAATTGGACATGATTTGGAAAGGCACACACCTGTCTATATAAAGGTCCCACAGTGCATTGAAGGAATTGTCCGTAGAGCTCCGAGACAGGATTGTGTCGAGGCACAGATCTGTGGAAGGGTACCATCTCTACATTTACATTTAACATTTAAGTCATTTAGCAGACGCTCTTATCCAGAGCGACTTACAAATTGGTGCTTTCACCTTATGACATCCAGTGGAACAGCCACTTTACAATAGTGCATCTAGGTCTTTTAAGGGGGGAGGGGAGAAGGATTACTTTATCCTATCCTAGGTATTCCTTAAAGAGGTGGGGTTTCAGGTGTCTCCGGAAGGTGGTGATTGACTCCGCTGTCCTGGCGTCGTGAGGGAGTTTGTTCCACCATTGGGGGGCCAGAGCAGCGAACAGTTTTGACTGGGCTGAGCGGGAACTGTACTTCCTCAGTGGTAGGGAGGCGAGCAGGCCAGAGGTGGATGAACGCAGTGCCCTTGTTTGGGTGTAGGGCCTGATCAGAGCCTGGAGGTAGTGAGGTGCCGTTCCCCTCACAGCTCCGTAGGCAAGCACCATGGTCTTGTAGCGGATGCGAGCTTCAACTGGAAGCCAGTGGAGAGAGCGGAGGAGCGGGGTGACGTGAGAGAACTTGGGAAGGTTGAACACCAGACGGGCTGCGGCGTTCTGGATGAGTTGTAGGGGTTTAATGGCACAGGCAGGGAGCCCAGCCAACAGCGAGTTGCAGTAATCCAGACGGGAGATGACAAGTGCCTGGATTAGGACCTGCGCCGCTTCCTGTGTGAGGCAGGGTCGTACTCTGCGGATGTTGTAGAGCATGAACCTACAGGAACGGGCCACCGCCTTGATGTTATTTGAGAACGACAGGGTGTTGTCCAGGATCACGCCAAGGTTCTTAGCGCTCTGGGACGAGGACACAATGGAGTTGTCAACCGTGATGGCGAGATCATGGAACGGGCAGTCCTTCCCCGGGAGGAAGAGCAGCTCCGTCTTGCCGAGGTTCAGCTTGAGGTGATGATCCGTCATCCACACTGATATGTCTGCCAGACATGCAGAGATGCGATTCGCCACCTGGTCGTCAGAAGGGGGAAAGCATGGTGGTGGCAGCATGATGCTGTGGGATTTTTCTTTTGCGGGAGTTACTGCGAGACTAGTCAGGATCAAGGGAAATATGAACGGAGCAAATTACAGAGAGATCTTTGATGAAAACCTGCTCCATAGCGCTCAAGACCTCAGACTGGGGCGAAGGTTCACCTTCTAACAGAACAAAGACCCTAAGCACACAGAAAAGACAAAGCAGGAGTGGCTTCGGGACAAGTCTCTGAATGTCCTTGAGTGGCCCAGGCAGAGCCCGGACTTGAACCCGATCTAACATCTCTGGAGAGACCTGAAAATAGCTGTGCCATGACGCTCCACATCCAACCTGCCGGAGCTTGAAAGGATCTGCAGAGAAGAATGGGAGAAAGTCCCCAAATACATGTGTGCCAAGCTTGTAGCGTCATAGCCAAGAAGATTCGGGGCTGTAATCGCTGCCAAAGGTGCTTCAATAAAGTACTAAGAAAAGGGTCTGAATGCTTATGTAAATGTGATATTGTTTTTTGCTAATTGTTTTTCCTTTGTCATTATGGGTTATTGTGTGTAGCTTGGGGGGGGGGCTATTTCATCCATTTTAGAATAAGGCTGTAACGTAACAGAATGTAGAAAAAGTCAACGGGTCTGAATACTTCCCAAATGCACTGTAAATGCTTTTGAACATGGTATGGTAGTAGGTGCCAGGCGCACTGGTTTGAGTGTGTGATGAACTGCAACACTGCTGGGTCTTTCACACTCAACAGTTTCCTGTCTGTATCAACAATGGTCCACCAGCCAAAGGACATCCAGCCAACTTGACACAACTGTGGGAAGCATTGAAGTCAACATGGGCCAGCATCCCTGTGGAACGCTTTTGACACCTTGCAGTCCATGCCCAACGAATTGAGGCTGTTCTGAGTACAAAAGGGGGTGCAACTCAATATTAGGAAGGTGTTCCTAATGTTTTGTACACTACATTGCTCCCTCTCAAGGACCACAAGTTCACAACACGATTATCATGCAGTCATACCTTCACCGCGAAGATAAAACCTAATAAAGGGGACAACAAACATGTCAGCATGCCCTAAAAGTCTTCCACCAACCCTGTATGGAAACGTTGGTCACTGAACCACCCCTGTGGATCCACCAGAGACTAGAGTTGTTCTGAGAGACAGCATGAAGGACAATGACCATGGGGCATTATGGGAACACACAGGGGGTAGATGAGGGTTGGGGTAGGGGGTCAACAGCGTGGAGGGGTGAAATATATTATAATAAAAAGAATGTCAGACTCAGCGACTATCCCCTTGTCTCTGGGGCATCCCCCACCTTGCCATGTCCCAGGACCTTGGGCTGGGCTGTGGGCTGGTGAGTGTGCGGGTTCTAATTTATTGGCTTAGTGATTTGCTGAGCGTGTCAGAGACTTCATGCGGCTCAGTGCGCTAGTGTGGAACATCCGGGCCTTGCTTCATTAGCTAGTCATGCCCTTAGCGCTGACATTTTCAAACTTGTTACACATCTTTCTAATTGGTGTGAAAAATTGGCCACAGCTACAAACATTAATGGCTGCATGGTAAATCTGGCTTTGACACCAAGTTCTGTGCCACTTGGACTGTCATTTTTCTCTCCTGCTGTTAATATGCAGCAACATTTTTTTACAGACATGCTTTTGTCTTAGCTGAATTGTAGTGGTAAAACTACAAGAAACAATATTATCCATTACAATATTTATTTAAGCTAAATGTCAAGAGTTACGAATGAAAGTATTCAGAGTTGTATACTTTACATCTGATGAACTGTAATTCATATGCTGTTTTGTTATTGAAATACTGAATAGGAATGATGGCATTTATTGCTGAGTATTCTACCCAATCATATTAACTTTGGATACAGTCCTTCAAATACAGTCCTTCCAGTTAGCATCTTAAAACAATAAATCCATCTTTAAAAGAAAACAAACAGTTTATGCAAATCTACAGCCTAGACATGAATTACATTGTCATCGTAAACTTCATTACAGCTGAATCCGTGTTCATTACATTCATTATATGATCTGTTTGGGAACATTTTAAAGCAGACACTTCTTTTGGTCATATAAGTGAAAAATGGATCCTGAACAAGACGCATAACATGACATCATAATGTCAGTAACAGTGCATTCCTCATCCACCCATTGTAACATCAATACAGGCAGAAGAGTAAAATGTTCATGACTACCACAAGGCTGAAATATTACATCCTCGTCATGGATGTGACAAACCTCTCAACTGCAAATGTTTGTTCACAGTTTCATCATTGATATCAAGTATGTATTTAATGGTCATAATTCACAGAGTAACACTCGATGTAACTTTACATTGATTTATTAGGTATTTTTTTGTTTCTAATGAATTATTAGAGCCTGGAGTTGTCCCTGACCACGAGAAACTGGATACTAGCTGGGACTGCTCAGGGGGGGTGGCACACCTGGCTGCTCAAATAAATAACGTTCCCGGAAAGGATTACACTGCTATTTGATCTCATACAGCCAGAAGTAGTTCTCCCCAAACAGCCTTTGTCAGCATGGGGAAACAGCTACAGGAGTGTACTCCACCAAGGTTAGTAGTAGAGTTAACACATTAACAGGAACCAACATAAACAGAATCAAATAGGATGTGTGTGCGTGGGTGGAGGGGATATGAGATAGGCCTATACATTGATGTACTGAAATCAATATAGTGTGCTTGTATACACTGTTGTGATGGATAGCATGTTTCAGTCTCCCTGGGTGTCTTGTTCCTTCGTAGACTCAGGCTCTTCTGCTCTTTCCTCCGAGGAAGCCTCTCCCCTCTCACACAGCCACATACCCTGCTCCTGGTTCTCACAGCCCTCCTTCACCTGTCCCTCCTCCTGCCTCCTCTCCCGCTCCAGCATCCTGTAGTTGTAGACGTTCATAACAAAGAGGAAGAGTCCTGCGAACACCATCACCGCTCCACACATGAGGTACAGGTATTTGTAGTCACCAAAGGTGTCCACCAAGGCTCCTGCAGGGGAGCAGAAATGATACGGGAGGTTAAACAAAGTCTCTGTTCCCTTTTTCCGATCAAAAGTTCACTTATAGAAAGTATAGTTAGACAAGATCGCCACAAAAATCCCCCCTGCTTATAGTATCTTTCCATCAACAGGTTGTTATGGGTTTAGGGAAGCCTTTCCCCATCTCGCTCCACGAGGTGAATCAGGAGGTGTAACATGGGTATGGTTTAATGTGCTTTTCAAACTCTGTTCTGTAGAGAAGAAGATAGGACGATCCTACTGGAGACATGCAGGAAATAACATGGAGCCATTACACCTGGCCACGCTCCACACTGCTCTCTGGGAAGGCAATTTTGTCTGCTGCACAAGAACGAATCAGGAGTGTGGCCATGCCCATTCTGAAAACGATCAAAAACTAGCCCGCTTCAGAGGGAAAAAAGTGACAAATGTAGTTTATATCAGATTGGAACCATAAGCTTTTTGAGCCTCCATCCTCCCCTGGATCGTTCTGCAGTCCTCCCCATCTCACTCAGCCTCCACAGGGTGTATCTAATTATCTGTCTGTCCACCCCTCCGCCTGTGTATACTGTATAACACTCTGCAGGGTTATGCATGTCAGATGTTTGTCGGATCTGCTAAATTGATTAACGAAGGTGAAGATCATCTGTGACAACGGTGTACTATCCCAAGCTGTACTATCCCAAACTGTACTATCCCAAGCTGTACTATCCCAAGCTGTACTATCCCAAGCTGTACTATCCCAAACTGTACTATCCCAAACTGTACTATCCCAAGCTGTACTATCCCAAGCTATACTATCCCAAGCTGTACTATCCCAAGCTGTACTATCCCAAGCTGTACTATCCCAAGCTATACTATCCCAAGCTGTACTATCCCAAGCTGTACTATCCCAAACTGTACTATCCCAAGCTGTACTATCCCAAGCTGTACTATCCCAAGCTGTACTATCCCAAGCTGTACTATCCCAAACTGTACTATCCCAAACTGTACTATCCCAAGCTGTACTATCCCAAACTGTACTATCCCAAGCTGTACTATCCCAAGCTGTACTATCCCAAGCTGTACTATCCCAAACTGTACTATCCCAAGCTGTACTATCCTAAGCTGTACTATCCCAAACTGTACTATCCCAAGCTGTACTATCCCAAGCTATTGTATGGGGAGTTTATGGTCATTGACTAATTCAATCACAGTGAATACATTTAGAAAGTTTTTACAGCTGAGCACCACAACATGATTTAAATCCATAAACTTTTTATGTATCTAATCTAACTTCCATGTGTTTGTACAAGGAGACATTGCCTTTGATTGCCCTCTGCATTTCAAACTTTTATAAGAGTATTTACCTGTAATGGACTAATGTCTGGCAAACTCAGTTACTAATGGTCAATTACCGAGTCTGACATAATCAACAACACTAAACACCCACTATACATAAACACAAAGTTAGGTTGTTAAATGGAGGGGCAGTTTTCAGGTTAGGTAAACCAATTAAAAGACTGTTCTTAATGAGTCAATTTTCAATGAAGCTGATATGGACGGGGCCATTCATTTATCTCTCTCTCTCATGCGTGTGTGTGTGGGGGGGGGGGGTCACTTTGCCCATGGTTCTGTATAAAGGGAGGGGATGGGTCACTTTGCCCATGGTCCAGTATAAAGGGAGGGGATGGGTCACTTTGCCCATGGTCCAGTGTAAATCAGCATCAGGGCCATGGTCTGATTGAGGGTGTTCTGTCCTGTGGGCATATGCAGATAACCGTCACCCTAATTAAGGCAGCCCTTGATTGGCTGAACGGTAACTAAGTCCATCTGGCGTAGTCACCTCTTTTCTAAATGCATATTCATGGCTTCCAAGTTACGGGAGTCTGATGAGTGAAGTGAGGTCTGAACTGAGATTCCATTAAACACGAAAGCAAAAGGATAATTACACCAATTACATCACTTCCTCCTAATTAGGCTGACCCCCAGGTTAGGGCAGAGGCACGGCGCAGCACAACGAGGCTGGCCGTAACGAGGAGACTTGTAATGGGAAACGTAAAGACTCTCTGGAGAAGAATGCTCAACATGCAGAGAGATGCATTTGCCTCCATTAAACGAGCACCTCAGAACGGGATCGCTCAATACAACCAGGAGGGCTATACATTTACACCTCCTTACAACTCTGCAGATGAGAGAGAAGCATAGGAATGACTACAAAAGGATCCTACCTACCTGACAGACAAGACCATAGGATCTCTATGGACTAGGCAGAACACCAGTTTGTCTGGGGAAGAGAAGTGTGTTCTACCATTTCAGAGACTGAAATGAGATTATCTCCAGGAGAACATTTGTATTATGTATTATTATGAAGCACAAAGACCATAAGCAAGTTGATTTCCATGAAAATGTGTTATTTAACAGTTTGGGCTGAGCAGAGAATGGTAACATTATTAGTTCTCCTCTGTGCTAAATAACATCAAGGTTGACTGTAGAAGATTACATTTTGAAAAGTTGTGTTATCCCTGGCAATTTCAGGGAAATATGGGGGGAGAACTATCCCTTTTTGATAACACACAAAAAAAAGCATGAAAGCAAATGGTCCTGTCAGAATAATCTTACACAATGATGCCTAATCAGTAGTAAGCTATTATGTGGAAATGTCTCCTCTGAAACCTTAGAACCAGAGAGAGATCTATGACATTGTTTTAATAGTAAAGTCTACTAGATTGTGCTTTTGCTAATTAGGATTTGGGGTTAACCACTTACAGTGTATCTTTAATCTTCCATGAACGTATCGTCAGCTAATCAAATTAAGTTGGGAACACTGCAATGGTCAAATGTTTCTGTAACGCCAATAACTAACTCTCCAAGCTTTTGTTTGCAGCCAGTGATAGTAGAGGTCTAATGGCCTTGTACTCTAGGCCGAGGGGACCTGGGAAAGAGAGAAGGGAAAATAGACAGCGAAAGAGTCGCAGAGAGACCGTCATTACCCTTACGGCTTCTTAGCTCCGAAAAATGTTCCATAATTTGCGTGGAGGATGAATCCTCTAGCGGGCGTGCCCTGAAAGCCGGAGCGGCGCGGCTTATTTACAACAGTAAATAACCGTGACCAATTACTGCTTTTCTCTAGGAGGGCCGTGCGCTCCAGGCCGCCCTGCTCACCGATGATAATCCAATTCTACTGGAATGTCTTACAATAATGACACCCTGGAAAGAAGTTGGGCTCCACTCCACCACCATACAGGCCGTGACAGAGGAGCAGAGTGAGAAAGAGAGCAACAACCGACTGCCTGCTTTTTCTGCTTCAAATAAATTCTTTTTTATTTTTTAACCTAACGTCTTCTAAAGTAGGACTCCTCCTTCTCTCAAGTGCATGTGTAATACTGGGATAGTACTGAATGCCATGTACTGAACGACGATGGAGAGGTGATCTTAGAAGAACTGGAGGGAGAGTGGTGACTCGAGTAAAATAGTGCTTGTCCTTTTGTCAATAGGTTCTGTTGGCTAAAGCCGTTAGCTGTCTATGATCTGTATGTGTATTGGCTCTGGAGAAGGAGGGGGACTGTGGGCTGTGTTCAGTGTGTAGGCTTACCTCCTATAGGTGGTCCCAGGAGCACGGGGCCGCACTCTATGATGGTGGCCAGTCCCACTGCACTGGAGAACCGCTGAGGCCCCACCAGGTCCATGAGTGTCTCAAACAGCAGGGCACACACCATGCCAAACGCTATACCAAAGAACACTGAGTAGGCCGCCAGCCCCCAGTACCCACTGGCCAAGGGGCACAACAGGTGGCACATACCATTATAAATGATGGCAAAGCTGAAGAAGTACTGGATCCTGGGCCTGATCCACTTAGTGTTAGCTATCAGCCCAGTCCCCGGCCTGGCAAACATGTCCACGAAGCCCATGATGGAGAGGAGGAAGGCGGAGGAGTACTCATCAAAGCCATGGCTCCGGGCGTACGGGGCCAGGAACACTACAGGGGCGAAGAAACCGAAGAACATCATTGTGTTCCCTACGATGTAGATCAGAAAGCCCCTGTGCTTGAAGAGCGAGAGGTCCAGAAACTTGTTGAAGTTTTCCATACAGCCTTTCTCAAGCTGTGTGTTGTGTCCATTCACCTGGGCCTCAGACCGGTCCGTGGGAGGTTTCTTCGGGAATCCGTTTGTCTGCGTGAGTTGGCCTCCAGTTGGCTTTGGACAAATGGGCCTCATGAGAGAGCCGGCAACACAGCAGTTGAGCAGCAGAGCTCCCAGGATGAAGAAACTGCCCCTCCAGCCAAAGTGGTTAAACAGGAACTGGTTGATAGGTGCTAATGTACAGAGGAAGACTGGACTTCCTGCCATGGCCAGCCCATTGGCTAATGGCCTCTTGACCTGGAAGTACTTCCCAATGATTGTGAGGGACGGCTGGAGGTTAAAGGAGAGTCCAAACCCTGCAGGAAATACAAGAGAGGAGAGTAGTTACGTTCACATGTCACATTTTCAGAGGATACAATTTAAAACGACTGGTACTACAGGATTAAATGAAGACCATTCTACTTTGTGCACATTAAGGTTCCATCTCATTTCACATTGCCAACTAAAATCTCATTTGAGGAAGCTGGAACATTTTCAGATTTTTTTTCTACATTTTAATGGCAAATTAGAGACTCCAGGTAATTCATTCACTACCACCTCCTTTCCCCAAAATCCAATTTAGTAACATTTCAGCCTGTAAATGAGCATCTTATTCTCTAAATGAGTCTCCACTTTAAGATGAAGAGCTCCAGGTAGCAACCTCGACTGAACCATTCCATCATTCTAACGACTGCTAAATGTCTGCTGCTCACAATCCCCCACTGAACAATGCCCACTGAGCTGCACAAATTCCAAAGTCTAGTTTTAGTTGACAGATATAAATAGTTCTCAGTATTCATTCTTCCTTGATTGAAAAGTACATGCTAACACAAGACTTAATGCAAGGTAGATATCCCAGCTCCACAGGGGATTTTGATTCGTTTTCATCTTCATTGTTTTAAGAGTTTTGGTCAACAATTATCTCTGTCTCAACTTGATTGAACTGGGATGCTCTTTAAAGCACAATGATTAGAAATAAATACTCCTTGTATGTGTTATTTGTCTCTGAGATGGTACAGAGGGAGGACATCTCTTCAACTTAACTAGTTGTTGCATACAGAAATAATATATAATTGACATAAGTATTCACACCCCTGAGTCAAAACATGTTAGAATCACCATTGACAGCAATTACAGCTGTGAGTACTTCTGTGTAAGAGCTTTGCACACCTGGATTGAACAATATTTGCACATTATTATTGTTTTTAATCTTTAAGCTCTGTCAAGTTGGTTGCTGATCATTGCTAGACAGACATTTTCCAGTCTTGCCATAGATTTTTAAGCAGATTTAAGTGAAAACTGTAACTAGGCCATTCAGGAACATTCAATAGTGCTATGTTATATATGAATGCTTCCGCTCAGTGTTTGAGATCAATTGACACCCTTCATGATGGAGCATTGAGATGTATTTTAAAACTGCAAAACCCCTTATACACCACTGCACCTTATATACCAGGGTTGGCTGGCCTTCTTTAGTCACTCGTATGCTCAGTCACTGGTATACTTGTATTTACAAAGCCATTTTGGGTTTATTACCATTTTCTTTGGGCATTTTTATTCTTCAGAAATGTGGTGGGTACTCTCTTCGTTCACAAGACTTTATCCTGCTAACTGTTCCAAATGTCCAAACTGAATTTGGTAAAAGGGCTTTTATGTACTCTGCACCATCGGCTTGGAACTCCTTACAAAATAGTTTTAAACTTGACCTGTCAATGTTTTTAATTTGCTGTTTTATGATTTCGTTACACTTCTGTGATTTCTATGGTTTTTACTAAATTACGTGTAGTTTTTCACGTTGTCAGTCTGTAATGGGGTAATGACTTGGTGCTGCCTATCTTGGCCAGGACACTCTTGAAAGGGAGATTTCAAATCTCAATGAGCCCTTCCTGGTTAAATTTAGGTAAAACAATATATAATAATAATAATCTTGGTAAGCAACTCCAGTGTAAATTTGATCTTGTGTTTTTAGGTTATTGTCCTGCTGAAAGGTGAGTGTCTCCCAGTGTCTGTTGGAAAGCAGACTGAACCAGGATTTCCTCTTGCCAGTGTTAAGCTCTATTTCCTTTTTTTTGTATCCTAAAAAAACACCCTAGTCCTTGCTGATGACAAGCATACCCATAACATGATGTAGCCACCACAATGCTTGAAAATATGAAGAGTGGTACTCAGTGAAGTGTTGGATTTTCCCCAAACACAGCACTTTGTATTCTGGACAAAAAGTTCATTTCTTTGCCACATTCTTTGTAGTTTTACTTTAGTGCCTTATTGCAAACAGGAAGGATGTTTTGGAATATTTGTATTATGTGCAGGCTTCCTTCTGTTCACTGTCATTTAGTTTAGTATTCTTGAGTAACTACAGTGTTGTTGATCCTTCCTCAGTTTTCTCCTATCACAGCCATTAAACTCTGTAACTGTTTTAAAGTCATCATTGGCCTCATGGTGAAATCCCTGAGAGGTTTCGTTCCTCTCCGGCAACTGATTTAGGAAGGACGCCTGTATCTTTGTAGTGACTGGGTGTATTGATTTACCATCCAAAGTGTAATGAATAACTTCACTTTGTATGTGTGGGGTACAGAGATGAGGTAGTCATTCAAAAATAATGTTAAACACTATTATTGCACACAGAATTGGTCAATGCAACTTATTTTGTGACTTGTTCAGCAAATGTTTACTCCTGAACTTATTTAGGCTTGCCATAACAAAGGGGTTGAATACTTATTGACTCAAGACATTTCAGCTTTAAATTTTTGTCATTTGTAAACATTTATAAAAACATAATTCCACTTTAACATTATGGGGTATTGTGTGTACGCCAGTGACACAAAATCTCAATTTAAAATAATTAAAATTCAGGCTGCAACACAACAACATTTTGAAAAAGTCAATAGGGTGTAAATACTTTCTGAAGGCACTGTACGTGTATGTGAGAGAGGGATGTGTGTCTTAGTGTGTCTCAGTGGGCCAGGGCAAAGAGGAGAGGATAGAACACAACACAAATCCCTCCTCCCTCTATTAATCCTCCAGGCCTGCAGCTCAGTGGCTGGTTAATGAGTCTCGCTGGGTGGCGTTTGGCAGCCACTGCCATGTGGGGGCCTGGACGGTAGCCTGTGGGAGAGAACAGGGAGCCCTGGTAAACAGTGCTCTCCTGGAACCAGAATGGCACCATTCTAATTACACCTGCGCTGGCCCCCCCCCCCCCCTCCCCACTCCAGTGCACCGGACACAACCCAGAGGCTGAGACTCCCCGGCCTGAACCCAGACAGACAGCACGCCAGCCCAGCCAGGGAGACCAGGGCCACCCAGAGAGTATGTGTAGCCCCATAGGAGCACCGCCAGGGCTGGTTGAGGGCTGGGGGAGGGCTGGTCTATCGGCAGGGTAAAATTTAAGCCCGTGTCGAGACTGGTTCATTTACACAACACATCGTCCCAGATGTCTTTCCTGAACCCTTATATCTAACGTTGTGTTTTAGGTATAATTAATCAACTACATTATCTTCAATAGGACCACAATTAGAATTATTTAGGTTCACACATTTAGAGCATAAAGTAAACTTTTGGATTAGGCCTACAGAAATAGTTGTCAACTTTCCTTCAATTAAAAACAATAGATTTTTGTTACTGTTGAGTATGATTTGGCGCACACATAAACATAAAATCACAAAACAAGCCACGTCAATCAAATGTATGAAATGAGTGGGTACCTCCAATGATTCCTACGCATATGTACAAATGCGTAATGGTATTGCCGAAAGAAGCAGTTACCATAGCAACGCCACACATCACTCCACCAGCTATGACCACAGGCCGGCTTCCATAGCGATTCACCAGAATACTGCTGATAGGTCCTGCAAAGGAAAAGAGTAAGAGAGTAGAGAGGAGAAGGGGAGAGAAAGTGTCAGTCTTAGGTTCATGGATAGGCAGTTGACACCCGACCGGTAGATCTCTACCAAAACCTAACCCTTCATCCCTATTCATTACCCCTAACGCACTGCCGGTCAAATATCCATACATAGGAACTCATGTTTAAAAGGGCTTGAAGAGGTAACTGATGTTCTAAATAGTTATCTTATCTACATAAGCAAAGCAAGCCAGTGACTCATGAGCATTTCTCCTGACAATGTTCCCGCAAAAACAGCTAGTGTGAGTGATCAATCAGTAATTAAAGAGCCTTCTATATTTCGGTCTCTCTTTATCCTTCATTCATAACCCTGCCACAGAGAACACGTAGAACAGTCCTTTAGCATCACACAACGCTAAATCATTCCCCGCAATTCATTAAATAAAATAAAAGGAGGGAGCATCAATCAAGAAAATATGTAGGCTGCCACGATTATTGAAATCTCAACATGCTGCCTTTCTAGTCAGTGCTAGAATGACAATCTGCAAGGAGGGTGGGTGATAATTGAAAATTCCTAGTAAAAAAATAAGCGGATTAGTTTGGCAGACAGCGGCTATTTCAATCGCAAGTTTACGACTGATGATTAATCTGAATAAAATAATGGTGTTATTTTTACCACTCTGAATCCATTCTCCAAAATTGATTACATGTGTTAAAAAACACATTTTAAATAATTGTTGTTTACTTACATAGCTCGTGATTTATGCAAAAAAACAACTAAAATGTCATTTAAAAAAAATGAAAAAACATTCCCGCAGCCTGATGCTGCCACCACCATGCTTCACTGTAAGGATGGTGCCAGGTTTCCTCCAGACGTGACACTTGGCATTCAAGCCAAATTCAGACCAGATAATCTTGTTTCTCATGGTGAGAGTCCTTTAGGTGCATTTTGGTAAACTCCAAGCGGGCTGTCATATGCCTTTTATAGAGGAGGGGCTTCAGTCTGGCCACTCTACAATAAAGGCCGGATTGGTCGAGTGTTGCAGAGATGGTTGTCCTTCTGGAAGGTTCTCCCATCTCCACAGAGGTTCTCTAACAGAACTCTGGAGCTCTGTTAGAGTGACCATCGGGTTCTTGGTCAGCTCTCTAGGAAATCTTGGTGGTTCAAAACTTCTTTCATTTAAGAATGATGGAGGCCACTGTTCTTGGGGACCTCATATGCTGCAGAAATGTTTTGGTACCCTTCCCCAGATCTGTGCCTCTACACAATCCTATCTCAGAGCTCTACAGACAATTCCTTCGACCTCATGGCTTGGTTTTTGTTCTGACATGTACTGTCAATGGTGGGCACTTATATAAAACAGGTGTGTGCCTTTTCATATCATGACCAATCAATTGAATTTACCACATTTGTAGAAACATCTCAAGGATGATCAATGGAAACAGGATGCACCTGAGTTTAATTTCGAGTGCCATAGCAAATGGTCTGAATACTTCTGTAAATAAGGTATATTTTTTATTTTTAATAAATTTGCAAAAATTTCTAAAAACCTATTTTACCTTTGTCATTATAGGGTATTGTGTGGAGATTGATGAGGGACATTTAGTTTTAAATCCATTTTAGAATAAGGCTGTAACGTAACAAAATGTGGGAAAGGACAAGGGGACTGAATACTTTCCGAATTCACTGTATATTCTGACAATGACCTTGACGTAATACTTCTTGTAAAAGCAGCTGTACGCTACACAGGTTCAAAGAATAAATCAAATTCTCATTTTATTTCCCTTTGTTTTTTAATCAAACCCTGCTTCTCATCCCGTCCCACAGGTCCAGCGGAAGTACACCATATCAGGTCTTATTTCCCTCTTTTCATTGTTAAAAAATGCTATGTTTAGTAGTGGCAGCATAGATATTTTAAAAAATACACTTGTGCATGTACAAATCTACAACATACCGCAATAATTTCTGGATGATAAAAAAAAAGACATGTAATCTGAGCAGTGACCTAGCTAGAACAGATTCATCCAGCCTAGCAAACCCCAGTGAGGATAGGGACTAGTGGTGTGTATTGCATAGATCACATCCTCCCAGTTCCTGTGTTACTTTGGGGTTGCATCCCAGACATCACAATTTTCTCTCCCATTATAACTTTATCACTCTGGCTCCCTAAGTCATAGGTCCCCTGAAATGCTGTCACGTTTGTCCCATAGGGACTTGGTGCGAGGCCCAAATGTGCTGAACCCATGACTGATATATTTTCCCTGTCTTTTTTCAACTGGGTGACATTACAAAAGCTGAGCCAAGGACAATATGATAAAGCCATGTGCCTCTGCCACTGAGAGCAGGAATATTTCACAGGATTCTCTGTGCTGGTGACTGCAGGTGAGTCAGGCTCCCTGTCATCTTTTAACCTTGCAGCCACTGATTGATTTATCTCAAACTTCAATTGGATCATTCTATTATAATATCTCAGTGTCATCTAATGAGTCATGTAAGGTGCCTAATCGTTAATAAATTCAGGCCCAGGCGTTGAGTAACAACAGGGATTTCTAAGACGGTAGTTTTTTCTTATTGTGACATGGAACACTCGTGTTGGCCATTCATCACACCAGGTCCCATCAAGGCTTGCGGCACAGACTGACAATTGTAAATATAAATGCTCATGCAAACAGAGCAAGGGTAAACAAAACAAAAAAACAGCATTTTCAACTGACAGACTATATATGTGTGCCCTGGATCAACACTCATGTTGGCCAACTGAACATTCCCCAGGGTGAATCCCCTGCCGCCTCACGTCCCCATTCATAAGTGAAAGAGTGGCTTTGTTTAAATACACAAATTTGTGTCAGGTGTAAAAATCACATGACTAACCTATGCCAAACCCTTCCATATAAAGCCTAACACTAGATGCAAGATGCAGCCACTGGTCAACGAGTTTCTTTAATTCAATATATTTACGGGTTTCCAAAATGAGAGGTTGCTTTGTGAAAGCTCATTAGAGTTAAGTAAGACAGCAAGCTTCTTATTCTCTGCTTACTCTATCAGCATGATAAAGTCGGTTGGAATTGCTTGGCTTTCATCTCAAATAGCCTACTACTGTATTTTCTTCAACTAGTAGACTTACTAAATAAACTACAAACATCTATGTATTATTCAGGGATAATAGCATCTAACTTTAGAGAAGAGTCTGATGACTGCACAAAGACTTCACTTCTTAGGCTGTCATAGTCATTTGAACACAGTAGTACTCATTCTTCTTGATTAGTTCCAGCTATTACACTCAGCGGTCACATGCAAGACACAGGCCTACAATTTGGGGATGAAAAAAAACAAGCAACGGCAAAGCTCCATACAAGACATGCATCCGTTAATACAATCTGTGCATTGTGGTCCTCATGTGACTTGATGCTGGCTCAGAGCTGCTTGATTTCATGAATGCCTACTCACCACCGGCATACATGGCTGCCAGCATAATGGAGGAGATCCATGCTATCTGGCTGTAGGAGGCACCGAAGATCAGCTGGATGTCTTTGAAGAAGACTGTGAGGGCTTTGGGGAAGGCATACGAGAAGCCAATGGAGATGAAGGCCCCAAACACCACGACCCAGCCCCAGCCCCCGTCTGGTGGGATGTACCCCAGAGGAGATTCTGGTGCAGGGGACATGTTTCTGTCGATAGAAAAGAGGATGAAGTTCACAATCCGGATCAAAGTGTTTCATGACAGCAAAAACATGATCTTGAATATACCTTTTTTAAGTACACGCACAAATCACTACAGAGAAAAACAGTCAAATCATCATTACATTTACATTACATTTAAGTTATTTCCCCAAACCAAATAATTGTTTGACCCAGGTATTGTTACACACATTTAAAGTGACAAATTACTGCTGTCACAGAGAGGAGCATACAGGCCTAACCTCTTTTGTGATTTGATTAGTTTCAAGTCAGTCGGGATTTCAACTTAATGCTGTTGAGAGTATGGGCAGTTTTCCTGTTATGTCATTAACTGAGACCTCCAATAGCTATTTATAACCTGTCAGAAATGTCCAGTTGATCAACATATTAGCTAGGTAGGTAAGTTAGGCTAACATATTGAACGCTTGTAGACTAGTTATCATGGCATGATTACGTGCCTTGAGGCCTCAACCCCCAGGGAGCCCCCACTGACTTTTTTGAGATACTTAGCTATCATATAAACACATAAGACAGGTCATGAACTGCAGAAAATTCATCTTAAAAAGACAAAATAATCTCTATGCCCCATGGCAAAATGTGTAGAATTGCAAAAAATTAGCTTTAAAAAAATGTATCTGCCAAGAGGGGTGTGAACAGTTTGAGGTTTCATGGGTTGTGAGGTAGGGGTTTGTTCCTACGCCATTAAATGGCAAATCCACCTGGACTTTTGCAACCTAGGGCATTTGTGTGACCGGACCTTCCCAAATAGTATTTGAGTAGTCATGGGCTATACAATAAAACCTTTGATGCATGCTACACATATTTTTACTCCTGGTTCCAAATGAAAATGGTGTATAGGAATTGTACATTTTTTCAGATTTTTCACATTAAAATATATGCCATACAAAAACGATTTATTTCAAAGTTTAACAAACCATACAACTCTATGCTAAATGAACACTTTTCACAATTTAGACTGACCATTTTACAAAAACACATTTACGCAAAGAACAGTAACTGAAATTTGTCAAATCTCCCTCCGTTTTTTATGTGACCATGGTTTCAAAAAAACAATTGAAAATCTGCTCAGAATTAAGATTCAAATATGTCTGCAGAAAGAATGGGATGTCAGCTATTATAATGACACCTTGGGTTTAAGAAAATCTATTTTGGTGATGAACTACAGTAAGTGAAGTAGATTTATACCCAGGAACAGAACTGCAATAATGGCATGTCATCATTAGTCCCTGATCTGTGCTACACAGAAATGCATAATGATGGTTATAAAAAAAATTGTATAGCGCTACTGAATATATAAAGTACTGTGCTGAACCGTACTCAAAATCTTTTAACTTTACTGTACTCCCCCAATTTGTGAAACATAGCGTCTATGATTGGTTCAGATTTGGTCGGGGGGGAGGGTAGAGACAGCGAGAGACAGAGAGAATGTTCTCCAGACTGTTTTCACACTTGTGTTGACCACCAGATGACTGAAAGAGAAAGTAAACAGTTATGAGCTGAACAAAACAGTATGCCAGTGGAAGGGTAGAATGTAGCAGGTGACTCAATGGTGGTTTGTGTGACCAGTGTTCAGGGTAATGCGTTACAGTAATAATATTACTTTTTGCGGTGACGAGAAATATAACGGAGTTACTGCTATATTGAGCAATAATATTACAGCTACTGATCAAATATTTAAAAATCCTCCACCCTAATTGTTTTTTGTCCTATCACAAGGTTTTTGTTCACACACACACACACACACACACACACACACACACACACACACACACACACACACACACACACACACACACACACACACACAACTATAAACTGCTTTAGTTAGGGAGATAAAAATATTTGAGATGCTTCTGCAATTCGACTTTCCCAGCGTGGAAGTACTCGTTGACCAGTGGCTGCATCTTGCTGCCTAGTGTTAGGCTTTATACGGAAGGGTTCACTTCCTTGGCGGGAAAACAACTGTGGTGAACCTGGTGAGTATTACATTTTCATCATTATATGTCGGTGATGTGATGTGAGAAAGCATAACATGTCCACCCTGTTAAGCAAAAACACAAAAAGGCGTTCATTGAATTCCATAATTTCAAAATATATTTGTCAAACAATGCAAATTCCTTTTCAAGTGGCAGCCATTATCCTAGCTTCATCACGATCACTTGGAGCTAATTGTAGCTCAAAATGTCCACCCTATTATCGTAAACCCTGTTATCCATGTACACGTAACAGGGTGGACATACACTCAATAGGGTGGATAAATGGATATCTTGCAGTAGTGTGTTGCAAAATATGTGTTTTTGTTCATAAATTGTATTACATATTTACAGTATATTTAGCATGTATAGTATTTTAAGAATAAGTAAATATCAATTGAATCAGGTCTTTCTGAAGGAATGGCACCTCCTCTTAGTGCAGCTGAAAGACAGCGGCAATACAGAGAATGATGTAATGCTGACCCAGAAAGAAGGAGATAGTATTTAGAGAAATGGAGGAGACAGGGAAGAAGAAGACAATAGCTGAAGTCAGTGACAGAGTGCAGAAAGGAAGAAATGGAGAGATTCCAAAAGGATACTCAGAGCCAGGGCCAAGGCTAGTGCGATACTGCAGTCCCAAACACCCCCCCCCCCCCCCCCCCCAACTCCTGAAAATCAGCCTGGGCCTTCAAGGTTAGAATATGCTTAAAATAAGGCATTTAAGATTATTAGTTGCTAAACTTTCTACTAACTCTAACCATAATCCCTAACCACAACCCATAACCCTAATCCCGATCTACTAAGAAATCCTTACCTTTATCTCTGACTCTACCTCTATAATCCTAACCATTCATTTAATGTGTTTTAGGCAACTCCAGCAAGTGGAACGCATTAGAAGAAAGAAAGAAAAACACAGTAGACTCCAAAAAGAGATTTTACAAAGGAGAGGAGAAAAAGGAAAAATTCAGGAAGAGGTATGCAAGGACTAGGGGAGAACAGGCATCTGTATCGCCTCGTTCAACAGTCAAAGCATTGCTGAGACATCAGAATGTGACATAACGTATCAAGAGGGCTCTTCTCTTTCACACATCTCTCATTAAAGATGTCAAAACAAAATACAGAAATGCAAGGAAACAGAAGAACAAGCAAAACATTACAAAAGTGACCTCTGTGAATATACTGAAGAAGTATTAACTTCAGAAGTATGCCCAGACAGTGTTGGGCTTTTCAAATAGGAGCGTGAAGTTGGAAGGGGACCTTTGCTCTTTTTTGACGAGGAAGGAAAGGAAGCAGAACAGAAACAGAAATCAAAAGTTAAGGATTTCTTCCTCCGTGATGATGCAAACAAACCACCACACGACCACCACAATGAAAATCTGCACATGAAATTCCAGTCTGAGGAACTAGGTCAGTTGTCCTATACCTCCTTCTGCTACTGTTACGCCCAATGACACTGATCGTGAAACTTGTCAGTGCAAAACCCATGATAATTTACAGTTTATGGCAAATTCTCTTCACAGCCTTGGCCTTCAGTCCACCAAAAACCTTGAGGACATGGTCGACTCAAGTATGTGTGACCCGAAATCGAAGCTATGTGCTTTTGGTGAATGTAAGGATTGCTTCCTCACCACTCATCCAACTCTGAAACCTCCTGTGAATGTAGAAGTTCCTCTGACAATGGACCTTGGAGAAGATCCAAAAAGATGAAGAGAAGTGCTCAATGCTAACCGTGAAGAGGGAGGTCACAATAAGAGAAAAAGAACTGATCAGTCAGTTATAGGCTCGCTAATTTGATTTGAGGAGATGGGAGAGGCGGAACTTGCAGCGCATCAAGCATCACAAATAGAACCAAGTTCGATCAGTGTGGGTGCAATAATTGAATTTTATTTTAATCACCTTTATGTAACCAGGTAAGCCAGTTGAGAACATGTTCTCAATTACAACTGCGACCTGGCCAAGCAAAGCAGTGCGACACAAACAGCACAGATTTACACATAAACAAACGTACAGTAAATAACACAAAAGAAAAATCTATGTACAGTGTGTGCAAATGTAGAAGATTGGGGAGGTACGGCAATAAATAGGCCATGGAGGTGAAATAATTACAATTTAGCATTAACACTGGAGTGATAGATATGCAGATGATGATGTAGAAGTAGAAATACTGGGGTGAAAAGGAGCAAGAGGATAAATAACAATATGGGGATGAGGTAGTTGGGTGGACGATTTACAGATTGGCCGTGTACAGGTACAGTAATCAGTAAGCTGCTCCGACAGCTGATGCTTAAAGTTAGAGAGGGAGATATAAGACTCCAGCTTCAGTGATTTTTGCAATCCGTTCCAGTCATTGGCAGCAGAGAACTGGAAGGCGGCAAAAGGAAGTGTTAGCTTTGGGGGAGCGCATGCTACGGGTGGGTGTTGCTATGGTGACCAGTGAGCTGAGATAAGGCGGTGCTTTACCTAGCATAGACTTACAAATGACCTGGAGCCAGTGGGTTTGGCAACGAATATGTAGTGAGGGCCAGCCAACGAGAGCATACAGGTAGCAGTGGTGGATAGAATATGGGGCTTTGGTGACAAAAGGGATGGCACCTTGATAGACTACAGTCAGTTTGCTGAGTAGAGTGTTGGAGGCAATTTTGTAAATGACAATGCCGAAGTCAAGGATCAGTAGGATAGTTAGTTTCACGAGCGTATGTTTGGCATCATGAGTGAAGGAGGCTTTGTTGCGAAATGGGAAGCCAATTCTAGATTAGTTTACAGTCTAACTAGACATCTAGGTATTTGTAGATGTCCACATACAATTGAAGTCGGAAGTTTACATACACTGAGGTTGGAGTCATTAAAACTAGTTTTTCAACCACTCCACAAATTTCTTGTTAGGACATCTACCTTGTGCATGACACAAGTAATTTTTCCAACAATTGTTTACAGGCAGATTATTTCAATTATAATTCACTGTATCACAATTTCAGTAGGTCAGAAGTTTACATACAATAAGTTGACTGTGCATTTAAATATGGAAAATTCCAGAAAATTATGTCATGGCTTTAGGAGCTTCTGATAGGCTAATTGACATCATTTGAGTCTAATAGAGGTGTATCTGTGGATGTATTTCAAGGCCTACCTTCAAGCTCAGTGACACTTTGCTTGATATCATGGGAAAAGTGAAAGAAATCAGCCAAGACCTCGGAAAATAAATTGTAGACCTCCACAAGTGTGGTTCATCCTTGGGAGCAATTTCCAAATGTCTGAAGGTACCACATTCATCTGTACAAACAATAGTATGCAAGTATAAACACCATGGGACCAAGCAGCCATCATACTGCCCAGGAAAGGGACGTAGTCTCCTAGAGATGAACGTACTTTGGTGTGAAAAGTGCAAATCAATCCCAGAACAACAGCAAAGAAACTTGTGAAGATGCTGGAAGATACAGGTACAAAACTATCTATATCCACAGTAAAACGAGTCCTATACCAACATAACGTGAAAGGCCACTCAGCAAGGAAGAAGCCACTATTCAAAAACCACCATAACAAAGCCAGACTACGGTTTGCAACTGTACATGGGGACAAAGATCATACTTTTTGGAGAAATATCCTCTGGTCTGATGAAACAAAAATAGAATTGTTTGGCCATAATGACCATCGTTATGTCTGGAGAAAAAAGGGGGAGGATTGCAAGCCTAAAAACACCATCCAAACCGTAAAGCAAGTGGGTGTGGCAGCATCATGTTGTGGGGGTGCTATGCTACAGGAGGGAGTGGTGCACTTCACAAAATAGATAGCATCATGAGGCAGGGCAATTATGTGGATATATTGAAGCAACATCTCAAGACAGTCAGGAAGTTAAAGCTTGGTCGCAAATGGGTCTTCCAAATGGACAATGACCCCAAGCATACTTCCAAAGTTGTGGCAAAATGGCTTAAGAACAACAAAGTCATGGTATATAACCTTGTGAAGACTTACAGAAAACGTTTGACCTCTGTCATTGCCAACAAAGGGTATATAACAAAGTATTGAGATAAACTTTTGTTATTGACCAAATACTTATTTTCCACCATAATTTGCTAATAAATTCATTAAAAATCCTACAATGTGATTTTCTGGATTTTTTTTCTCATTTTGTCTGTCATAGTTGAAGTGTACCTATGATGAAAATTACAGGCCTCTCTCGTCTTTTTAAGTGGGAGAACTTGACTAAATACTTTTTTGCCCCACTGTATGTCCCATAAACATCACAAATGGTCCTTTTATTCGATTAATTCCGTCGATATATATCCAAAATGTCCATTTATTTGGCACGTTTGATCCAGAAAATACCAGTTCCAACTTGCACAATGTGACTACAAAATATCTCAAAAGTTACCTGTAAACTTTGCCAAAACATTTCAAACTATCAAATCAAATCAAATTTTATTTGTCACATACACATGGTTAGCAGATGTTAATGCGAGTGTAGCGAAATGCTTGTGCTTCTAGTTCCGACAATGCAGTGATAACCAACAAGTAATCTAACTAACAATTCCAAAACTACTGTCTTATACACAGTGTAAGGGGATAAGGAATATGTACATAAGGATATATGAATGAGTGATGGTACAGAGCAGCATACAGTAGATGGTATCGAGTACAGTATATACATATGAGATGAGTATGTAGACAAAGTAAACAAAGTGGCATAGTTAAAGTGGCTAGTGATACATGTATTACATAAGGATGCAGTCGATGATGTAGAGTACAGTATATACGTATGCATATGAGATGAATAATGTAGGGTAAGTAACATTATATAAGGTAGCATTGTTTAAAGTGGCTAGTGATATATTTACATAATTTCCCATCAATTCCCATTATTAAAGTGGCTGGAGTTGGGTCAGTGTCAATGACAGTGTGTTGGCAGCAGCCACTCAATGTTAGTGGTGGCTGTTTAACAGTCTGATGGCCTTGAGATAGAAGCTGTTTTTCAGTCTCTCGGCCCCAGCTTTGATGCACCTGTACTGACCTCGCCTTCTGGATGATAGCGGGGTGAACAGGCAGTGGTTCGGGTGGTTGATGTCCTTGATGATCTTTATGGCCTTCCTGTAACATCGGGTGGTGTAGGTGTCCTGGAGGGCAGGTAGTTTGACCCGGTGATGCGTTGTGCAGACCTCACTACCCTCTGGAGAGCCTTACGGTTGAGGGCGGAGCAGTTGCCGTACCAGGCGGTGATACAGCCCGCCAGGATGCTCTCGATTGTGCATCTGTAGAAGTTTGTGAGTGCTTTTGGTGACAAGCCGAATTTCTTCAGCCTCCTGAGGTTGAAGAGGCGCTGCTGCGCCTTCTTCACGACGCTGTCAGTGTGAGTGGACCAATTCAGTTTGTCTGTGATGTGTATGCCGAGGAACTTAAAACTTGCTACCCTCTCCACTACTGTTCCATCGATGTGGATAGGGGGTGTTCCCTCTGCTGTTTCCTGAAGTCCACAATCATCTCCTTAGTTTTGTTGACGTTGAGTGTGAGGTTATTTTCCTGACACCACACTCCGAGGGCCCTCACCTCCTCCCTGTAGGCCGTCTCGTCGTTGTTGGTAATCAAGCCTACCACTGTTGTGTCGTCCGCAAACTTGATGATTGAGTTGGAGGCGTGCGTGGCCACGCAGTCGTGGGTGAACAGGGAGTACAGGAGAGGGCTCAGAACGCACCCTTGTGGGGCCCCCGTGTTGAGGATCAGCGGGGAGGAGATGTTGTTGCCTACCCTCACCACCTGGGGGCGGCCCGTCAGGAAGTCCAGTACCCAGTTGCACAGGGCGGGGTTGAGACCCAGGGTCTCGAGCTTGATGACGAGCTTGGAGGGTACTATGGTGTTGAATGCCGAGCTGTAGTCGATGAACAGCATTCTCACATAGGTATTCCTCTTGTCCAGGTGGGTTAGGGCAGTGTGCAGTGTGGTTGAGATTGCGTCGTCTGTGGACCTATTTGGGCGGTAAGCAAATTGGAGTGGGTCTAGGGCAGGGGTGTCAAAGTCAAATGGACGGAGGGCCAAATAAAAAAATCAGCTACAAGACGAGGGCCGGACTGTTCGAATGTTCATTGAAAAATTTTTAAATGACGCATATAGTCTAGTGAACCTAATTGAACCTACTGAAAACCTAACAAATATATTACAATATGATCAGATAAATAAAGCAATATTTTCTTATGGCTCTGTCAGTAATCTTTAATTTTCAACAGACACAAAAGACAAATTTCCTTTATATAAATATCCCCATAACATGAACATTAAATGAAAGAAACCGGTATTCAAGGCACCATCAGTAGACTATATTTTCTATTTTAGCAAAAGTGGGCTAAATTTACTTCAAAGAAAAAACAATAATAGCAATTTTCTATCATCCACTCAACTGAAATATTTTTAAAATATAATTGGATTGAAATACAAAAAAATAAAGTGCAAAAATCTATTAATCAAAAACAACACTTTGTTTAAGGAGAAGTAACATGCAGTGAAAACAAATATTAAATTTTAACTTTTAAACTTGAACTGAGTAAAAACTCTAAATATGTGATTGCACAGTAATGTTCACTTGTTTGAGGTTGAGGGTGATACTTGGTGGTGTCCCATCTTTTCCACAAGTTCATCAATGTTCGGGGTAAGGCTCTGAGCTGAAGAAATCCTCAGAATTGAGTGGAGGTGTTCAGCAGTATGTCGACTTCTGTGTGATGTTTTGTTCAGGTTCATCAAAGAAAACAGTTGTTCACACAGGTATGTGCTGCCAAACATAGACAACGTTTGAGCAGCCTGGATGCGCAGCTGGGGCATTGTGCCGGGAGGAAACGGGCGAACTCCGCAGCACCCACTGCCGCATATTTTGCCCTCAGTGCATCATTGCATTGGAGGTCAATCAACTCCATTTGGAGGTTTGGTGGTGAGCTTTCCACGTCAACAGCAAATGGGTTACCGAGCAGTTCCAACCTGCTTTTTTGTGCTTCAAAGTCAGCAAATCGGCGTCGAAAGTCAGCGGCAAGCATACCTATTTTATCAGCCAACTGTGTGCTCGGGAACGCACTGGTAGAGAGCTTCTCTTTCATGGTCTGGCAGCTGGGAAAGTGGCTCAAATTTTCTTTCCGCATCTGCGTCTCCCACAGAGTCAGTTTGGTTTTAAATGCCTTCACTGTACTGTACATATCAGAGATGACACGATCCCGACCCTGCAGCTGCAAGTTTATTGCATTCAGATGACTCGTAATGTCACACAGAAAAGCCATTTCACACAGAAACATTTCGTCTCGGAGTTGTGTTGTGTCTTTCCCTTTGCTGTCCAAGAACAGACAAATCTCCTCACGAAGCTCGAAACATCTTTGAAGCACCTTTCCCTGGCTTAGCCATCGCACCTCTGTGTGATAAGGCAAATCACCATGCTCCGTTTCTAACTCCGTCAGAAATGCCTTGAACTGGCGGTGATTCAAACCTTTGGCTCTGATAAAGTTAACTGTGCGCGTGATGATGCTCATTACATGCTCCATTTTCAAGGCTTTACCGCACAACGCTTCCTGGTGTATGATACAATGATAAGCTGTCAGCTCACCTGTCGCGTTTTCCTCTTGCATCTTTTCCCGTATCTTCGCCACCAGTCCGCTCCTGTGTCCACACATCACAGGTGCTCCGTCGGTTGTCAAACCCACGAGTTTTTCCCAAGGCAGCTCCATCTCATTTACACATCTTGACACCTCTTCATACAAATCATGCCCCGTAGTTGTGCCATGCATAGGACGTAAAGCCAAAAACTCCTCTGTCACGCTTAGGTTGGAGTCCACTCCGCGGATGAAAATTGACAACTGGGCAATGTCAGAAATGTCGGTGCTCTCATCCACAGCCAAGGAATATGCAATAAAATCTTTTCCCTTTTTCACAAGCTGCTCTTTTAGATTGATGGACAACTGGTCTACTCTCTCGGCAATGGTGTTTCTGCTCAGACTCACATTTAAAAAGAGTTGCCTTTTCTGGGCAAACTTCGTCACAAACTTTAATCATGCAGTTTTTGATGAAATCCCCCTCCGTAAATGGCCGGGCTGATTTAGCGATCTCTTCTGCCAAAATAAAACTGGCCTTGACAGCAGCCTGGCCTTGTGATTTGGCTTTTTTGAACAGAGCCCGTCGAGATTTGAGGCCTCGTTTTAATTCCTCTGCCTTTTGTAGCCTTTGTTCCATGTCCATATTCTTGTTTTTGTCCGCGTGTTTCGTTTCATAATGTCGTCTCAGATTATACTCTTTCAGTACCGCCACACTTTCTCCACACAGAAGACACACAGGTTTTCCAGCTACCTTCGTGAACATATACTCCGACTCCCACCTTGTTTGAAACCCCCGGTTCTCAGTATCCACCTTCCGTTTTGCCATTTTTGATGGGTATCTGAAAGTTAATTTTACTGTGATGCTGACGACTGCTGTGCCAATAAATATTGAAATGAAGCAGCCTACTGCTCGGTGCGTCACCTTTGCATTGTGGGAAATGTAGTATTGGTGCGTGTAAAAGATCTGCGGGCTGCCGGCTTGCTGCGGGCCGGTTCTAATAATAAATCAAGATCATCCCAGGGGCCGTAAAAAACCTTCTTGCGGGCCGGATGTGGCCCGCGGGCCTTGACTCTGACATATGTGGTCTAGGGTGTCAGGTAGGGTGGAGGTGATATGGTCCTTGACTAGTCTCTCAAAGCACTTCATGATGACGGAAGTGAGTGCTACGGGGCGGTAGTCGTTTAGCTCAGTTACCTTAGCTTTCTTGGGAACAGGAACAATGGTGGCCCTCTTGAAGCATGTGGGAACAGCAGACTGGTATAGGGATTGATTGAATATGTCCGTAAACACACCGGCCAGCTGGTCTGCGCATGCTCTGAGGGCGCGGCTGGGGATGCCGTCTGGGCCTGCAGCCTTGCGAGGGTTAACACGTTTAAATGTCTTACTCACCTCGGCTGCAGTGAAGGAGAGACCGCATGTTTTCGTTGCAGGCCGTGTCAGTGGCACTGCATTGTCCTCAAAGCGGGCAAAAAAGTTATTTAGTCTGCCTGGGAGCAAGACATCCTGGTCCGTGACTGGGCTGGGTTTCTTCTTGTAGTCCGTGATTGACTGTAGACCCTGCCACATGCCTCTTGTGTCTGAGCCATTGAATTGAGATTCCACTTTGTCTCTGTACTGACGCTTAGCTTGTTTAATAGCCTTGCGGAGGGAATAGCTGCATTGTTTATATTCGGACATGTTACCAGACACCTTGCCCTGATTAAAAGCAGTGGTTCGCGCTTTCAGTTTCACGCGAATGCTGCCATCAATCCACGGTTTCTGGTTTGGGAATGTTTTTATCGTTGCTATGGGAACGATATCTTCGCCGCACGTTCTAATGAACTCGTACACATAATCAGCGTATTCGTCAATATTTTCATCTGACGCAATACGAAACATGTCCCAGTCCACGTGATGGAAGCAGTCTTGGAGTGTGGAGTCAGCTTGGTCTGACCAGCGTTGGACAGACCTCAGCGTGGGAGCCTCTTGTTTTAGTTTCTGCCTGTAGGCAGGGATCAGCAAAATGGAGTCGTGGTCAGCTTTTCCGAAAGGGGAGCGGGGCAGGGCCTTATATGCGTCGCGGAAGTTAGAGTAACAATGATCCAAGGTTTTACCACTCCTGGTTGCGCAATCGATATGCTGATAAAATTTAGGGAGTCTTGTTTTCAGATTAGCTTTGTTAAAATCCCCAGCTACAATGAATGCAGCCTCCGGATAAATGGTTTCCAGTTTGCAAAGAGTTAAATAAAGTTCGTTCAGAGCCATCGATGTGTCTGCTTGGGGGGGGATATATACGGCTGTGATTATAATCGAAGAGAATTCTCTTGGAAGATAATGCGGTCTTACATTTGATTGTGAGGAATTCTAAATCAGGTGAACAGAAGGATTTGAGTTCCTGTATGTTTCCTTCATCACACCATGTCTCGTTAGTCATGAGGCATACGCCCCCGCCGCTCTTCTTACCAGAAAGATGTTTGTTTCTGTCGGCGCGATGCGTGGAGAAACCCGTTGGCTGCACCGCATCGGATAGCGTCTTCCCAGTAAGCCATGTTTCCGTGAAGCAGAGAACGTTGCAGTCTCTGATGTCCCTCTGGAATGCTACCCTTGCTCGGATTTCGTCAACCTTGTTGTCAAGAGACTGGACATTGGCAAGAAGAATGCTGGGGAGTGGTGCGCGATGTGCCCTTTTTCAGAGTCTGACCAGAACACCGCCTCGTTTCCCTCTTTTTCGGAGTCGTTTCCTTGGGTCGCTGCATGCGATCCATTCCGTTGTCCTGTTTGTAAGGCAGAACACAGGATCCGCGTCGCGGAAAACATATTCTTGGTCGTACTGATGGTGAGTTGACGCTGATCTTATATTCAGTAGTTCTTCTCGACTGTATGTAATGAAACCTAAGATGACCTGGGGTACTAATGTAAGAAATAACACGTAAAAAAACAAAAAACTGCATAGTTTCCTAGGAACGCGAAGCGAGGCGGCCATCTCAGTCAGGTATTTTTTTATGTAAATAATCAATACAATTGAAGACGGGATGATCTGTGTTCAAAACAGGAGGAAAATAAACTGTAGCTAGCTTTCTGGTCAAGCGCCTCTATCTAACAGTACACTTAAAGTGACCCTCATTCAAGATGGCCGAACTTCTTCATTACACAAAGGATAAACCTAAAACAATAGACTGTTGACATCCAGTGGAAGCGATAGGAACTGCAAGAAGGTCCCTTAGAAATGAAAACCCATTGAAAAAGGGACAAATCTGAATGGTTTGTCCTCTGGGTTTCACCTGCTAACTAAGTTCCGTTATACTCACAGACATGATTCAAACTATTTTAGAACCTTCAGAATGTTTTCAATCCAAATATACTAATAATACGCATATCTTATCTTCTGGGGATGAGTAGCAGGCAGTTGAATTTGGGCATGAATTTCATCCGGACGTGAAAATACTGCCCCCTGTCACCAAGAAGTTAACTTGGCTTTCGAAGATCTTAGAAAGGCAGGGCAGGATGGATATAGGTCTATAACAGTTTGGGTCTAGAGTGTCTCCCCCTTTGAAGAGGGGGATGACCGTGGTAGCTTTCCAATCTTTGGGGATCTCAGATGATACGAAAGAAAGGTTGAATAAGGCTAGTAATAGGGGTTGCAACAATTGCAGCGGATAAATATAGAAAGAGAGGGTCCAGATTGTCTAGCCCAGAATATGATTTTGCAGCTCTTTCAGAACATCAGCTGTCTGGATTTGGGTGAAGGAGAAGCGGGGGGGGGCTTGGGCAAGTAGCTGCATGGGGTGCTGAGATGTTGGCCGGAGTAGGGGTAGCCAGGTGGAAAGCATGGCCAGCCGTAGAAAAATGCTTATTGAAATGATCTATTATCGTAGATTTATCGATGGTGACAATGGTTCCTATCCTCAGCGCAGTGGGCAGCTGGGAGGAGGTGCTCTTATTCTCCATTGACTTTACAGTGTCCCAAAACTTAGTGCTACAGGATGCAAATTTCTGTTGTAAAAAGCTAGCCTTAGCTTTCCTAACTGACTGAGTTTATTGGTTCCAGACTCCCTGAAAAGTTGCATATTGCGGTGGCTATTCGATGCTAATGCAGAACGTTGAATGTTTTTGTGGTGAGATGGTGAGGAAAGCACATTTAAAGAGCAACCAGGCATCCTCTACTGACTGAATGAGGTCAATATCCTTCAAGGATACCCAGGCCAGGTCAATTAGAAAGGCCTGCTCGCTGAAGTGTTTTAGGGAGTGTTTGACAGTGATGAGGGGTGGTCTTTTGACGCACGCAGGCAATGAGGCAATGATCGCTGAGATCCTGGTTGAAGACAGCAGAGGTGTATTTAGAGGGCAGGTTGCTCAGGATGATATCTTTGAGGGTGCCCATGGTTACGGATTGAGGGATGTATCTGGTTGGTTCGTTGATAATTTCTGTGAGATTGAGGGCATCTATCTTAGATTGTATGGCTGCATACCTTTGTTCTCAATTTCCTCCTGAAGACATACCCAAATCTAACTGCCTGTAGCTCAGCCCCAGAGGTAAGGATATGCATATTTTTGGTATCATTTGAATGGAAACATTTTGATGTTTGTGGAAATGTTAATTGAATGTAGGAGAATATAACACAGTAGATCTGGTGGAAGAAAAGAGAAAGAAAGAGCATACGTTTTCTGTTTTTTATTGTTGTAGTATCATCTTTCACATGTACTAGAATAGCCACACAGTCAGATAGGATGCTGGAGATAATTTTGACGGATAACATCAGAGGGCAACTGTAGGTGTGCAAAGTTTCAGACTGATAACTTTAGGAATGGGTGAGCTACATTACATTTAGCATGAAGTCACCCAGGTGTCCCACACAAGTTGCCCAAATGTACCCAAGTGGCCGAATTGGTGAAATGACCTTTAACACCCACCTCTCAACAGCCAGTGAAGGGCGCCAAATTCAAAACAACAGAAATCCCATGATAAAAATTCATCAAAGATATAAGTATTATACACCATTTATAGATAAACTTCTCGTTAATCCAACCACAGTGTCCGTCTAGGACTTCATGTTACTCAATACATGTATGTTTTGTTCGGTAAAGTTCATATTTATATCCAAATATCTGATTTTACATTGGCACGTTACGTTCAGTAGTTCCAAAAACATCCGGTGACTTTGCAGAGAGCCACATACTTTTACAGAAATAGTCATCATAAACATTGATAAAAGATACAAGTGTTATGCATGGAATTTTAGATCCACTTCTCCTTAATGCAACCGCTGTGTCAGATTTCAAAAAAACTTTCCAGAAAAAGCACACCATGCTATAATCTGAGTAGAGCGCTCAGAGCCCATTCATATATCCGCCATGTTGTGGAGTCAACATTAGTCAGAATAGCATTATAAATATTCACTTACCTTTGATGATCTTCATCAGAATGGACTCCCAGGAATCCCAGTTGCACAAAATTTTTTGTTTTGTTCGATAATCTCCATCATTTATGTCAAAATAGCTCATTTTGTTAGCGAGTTCAGTCCAGTAATCCACATTCATAAAGTGCGTTCACTAGTTTCAGACGAAAAGTCAAAAAAGCTCCGTTACAGTTAGTAGAAACACGTCAAACGATGTATAGAATCAATCTTTAGGATGTTTTTAACATAAATCTTCAATAATGTTCCAACCGGACAATTCCTGAGCCTGTGGCACTCTGCCAGACCACTCACTGAAAGAGCTCTTATGAGCCCCTCCTTTAGATTAGAAGCATCAAACTCGTTTCTAAAGACTGTTGACATCTAGTGGAAACCGTAGGAAGTGCAAAATGACCAATATTCCACTGTGTATTCGATAGGGGTTAAAAAACTTCAAACCTCAGATGTCCCACTTCCTGGTAGGATTTTTTCTCAGGTTTGTGCCTGCCATATGAGTGTTATACTCACAGACACCATTCAAACACTTTTAGAAACTTCAGTGTTTTCTATGCAAATCTACTAATAATATGCATATTCTAGCTTTTATGGCTGAGTAGCAGGCAGCTTAATTTGGGCACGCTTTCATCCAAAATTTCTAATACTGCCCTCTACCCCAAAGATGTTTAGCATGTCCCAGTCAGTTTAGGTCACCTAATATTATGAAATCTGAACATAAATGGGGGGCAATCAATTCACATATGGGATCCAGGGCACAGCGGGGGCTGAAGGGGGTCTATAACAAGCGGCAACGGTGAGACTTGTTTCTGGAAAGGTGGATTTTTAAAAGTAGAAACTCAATATTTTGGGGCACAGACCTGGATAGTATGACAGAACTATGCAGGCTCTCTCTGCAGTAGATTGCAACTCCACCCCCTTTGGCAGTTCTATCTTGTCGGAAAATGTTGTAGTTAGGGATGGAAATTTCAGGATTTTTGGTGGCCTTCCTAAGCCAGGATTCAGACATGGCTAGGCCATCCAGGTTGTCGGTGTGTGCTAAAGCAGTGAACAAAACAAACTTAGGGAGGAGGCTTCTTATGTTAAAATGCATGAAACCAAAGCTTTTACGGTTACAGAAGTCAGCAAATGAGAGCGCCTGGAGAATGGGAATGGAGCTAGAGGCTGCAGGGCCTAGGTTAACCTCTACATCACCAGAGGAACAGAGAAGGAGTAGGATAAGGGTACGGCTAAAGGCTATAAGAACTGATTGTCTAGTGTGTTCGGAACAGAGAGTAAAAGGAGCAGATTTCTGGGCGCGGAAGAATAGATTCAAGGCATAATGTACAGACAAGGGTATGGTAGGATGTGAATACAGTGGAGGTAAACCTAGGCATTGAGTGACGATGAGAGAGGTTGTCTCTAGAGGCACCATTTAAGCCAGGTGAGGTCACCGCATGTGTTGGGGGTGGAACAATAGGTCTAGCTAAGGCAGGGCTGGAGGCTCTACAGTGAAATAAGACAATAATCACTAACCAAAATAGCAATAGATAAGGAAGATTGACATTAAGGAGAGACATGTGTAGCCGAGTGATCATAGGGTCCAGTGAGTAGCTAGGCGAGCTTGAGGCACGGCGATTTAGACAGCTAGCGGGCCGTGGCTAGCAAATGGGCCTTCGATGGACGTCGCAATGGAAGAGCCTATTGAAACCCCCTCGGATGGTTACGTCGGCAGACCAGTCGTGATGGATCGGCGGGGCTCCGTGTCGGCAGTAAAACGGCCCAGGTATTGGCAAAATAGGTACTGTAGCCCAATAATTGGATGATGGACCTCTTCTGCTAGCTGGGAGATGGGTCTAGCTCCAGGCTAACTGGTGCTTGCTTAGGGACAGAGACGTTAGCCAGGAGTAGCCACTCGCATAGCAGCTAGCTAGCTGCAATGTTCCGTTGTAAAATTTCAGAGCTTGCAGTAAGAATCTGAAGATGTGGTAGAGAAAAAGCAGTCCGATATGCTCTGGGTTGATATCACGCTGTGCACACTGGCAGAAATTGACCGGGCTGAGGCTGGCTGATGTCCGAGTTAACGGTGATGACCGCTAACAGTGGCTGACTACTAGCTAGTTAGCTGGCTAGCTGCTTATTGGGGTTCTTGTGCTAAAGTGTAAAAAATTGCATATCCATACCACATTGGGTGAGGCGGGAGAGTATGTTCAGTCCGTAGATGGAAATTGAGATAAAATAAATATGTAAAAAATATGTACGAAGAAAAATATATACATGGGACAGGACAAGACAAACAGACATTCGACTGCTACGCCGTCTTGGAATCAGAGTAACATGTATGTGTACATTTATTTTGCAACGCTTGCGCACGCAGTCAGCATGTGAGATCCCTTTGACTTATTCCTAACATTTAGGATAGAAAATTGTTGGACAATGTATATATGCCTTAAATTCTCAAAAATATACTCTTAGCTTTCATTTGAAACCACATTTAACATGCTCTATGAACTTCATGTTGGTGCTCATGGGTCCTTATATATGGAAATGTCCATTAGTAAATAGACTTTCAATATATGCTATTGTTGTAGATGGTGTAATTCCAATTGATTTGTTTATTTACTCTGCTTTTTAGAATCATACTCATAGGTTGCATGTTTTTATGTTGCTGTGTCAATCATTTCAACCTGGTCTCAAAGCATTTTGTATTATTCTGTACGTACATCAGTGAATCTCCATTTAGTATGATATGTTTCGTAAGGCATGTACACGTTTGTAGATGTCCATCAGTCATTTCATATGATATGTTACGAATTACAATTGGTACAATATGTCACAAATTAGCAAAAAAAAGTATGTTACGAATTCTAACTACGTGAACTTTAGCTAGTTTGCTAACGTTAGCTAAAATAGGGTTTAGGGTTAGATTTAGGAGTTGAGTTCAAGGGTGAAGTTTAGGGATAAGGATTGGCTAACATAGTAAGTAGTTGAACATATGCTAATTAGCTCAAATTGTCCGGGATGAGAATCGAAGTCACAACCTTTAGGTTGCTAGACGTTTGCCCTATACACCCACACCAACCAACCATCCTACGTTTGTTTTTGCCTTAAGTAACCATACCAAGCGCACTAATTTGAGTGCACGAGATTTACGTGTACTATGTTATGTCTAGTCTGAGACCAGGCTGATCATTGCTAAGTTTAGTTAAGTAATTCAAACTAGCCGTTTTACGAGTTGCATCAAGACTACCTGATGAGACGCACAGAAGAACGTAAATAATACGTTTTAGCTGTTTGCTTGTGAAGGTGCATCATCTCCCCAGATCCTACATATGGAGTCAATTTAAAAATCCAAAGAACGTGTTTTCATTTTAAGGAGCTAGCATAATGACCATTTGCGATACACCCAACAAATTCAGGAAGCCTCGAATTTGGTTGGTACACGTGGATATCCGACTCGGTGTGCACACATACAAGTTGAAACGTTTAACATATTGGGTGCGAGACATAAATAAAACAATCTTACCTTGACCACGAAAATACAAAGCCCAGCACTTGAACTCCGAGGACAACCCTGAAAGTTTCTGAAACAAATCGATAGAACATTTCAGAAGCTTTTAGACACGTGTCACCTCATTTCCCCCTGGTGGTTCATTGAATGAATTCGAACAGTCTTCTACTCCCAAAAGGCTATGAATTTTATTTACTAGGCAATCGATTCTGGTCGTTATTTATATTTTATGCAAACCGACATTGATGGTCCCATCTTTCACTACCCAGGTCACTAGAATGTCCTTACTCAGTGACGTCATGTCAACTTGCTAGCTATATTTGTTACAAATGTTGTAACTTTATCTATTGAAAAGGTACCAAATTGTTTTGTATTCATCACATGCGCCGAATTCAACTGGGAGTTTTTTTTTTTACTAACATTGTACAATGTGATAAGTTACTTTTTATAAAAATAGCTAGCTAGACAAGGGTAGTACAAGGTTTGCTAATAATAATAAAGCACCAAATAATCATATGGCAAGTAGTCACCAATAGGTTATCAAATTTTATTCTCAAAATATGTGCAACGTGAATTTCACAGTTGAGCTCAACCACCACTATCCCCCCAAACCCTACAAAGACAAACCATCAAACAAAAATAAATACAGGAAGAGTCCACTGCTAGTTGCCATCTGTGGACAATACTTACATACAGGTCTTCAATGAGCGTCGATATGGCTGCACAAGGCCAACTACGGCTGTTGCACAGAAAGCACATCGATTGTCTGATTCATTTTAAGATTTGCATCGTGTTGGAGATTAACTCAACATTGAAGTTACATATCTGTAATGCTTACTGAGAAGTTATGTTAAAGAAAAACAAACAAGAAAATCAAATAATGTGCCGATATCCATGTGTGGGATACAGAACATAATCACCACCATAACTAAATATAGAAAATAGAAATACAGCCATTGAAATTAAATCACATTATTTTAAGTTACAAAAGGAAAAAAAAAGTTTGTAAAAACTGTGCAAGTACAGAAAACGTATAGTTCAGTATATTACACAAGACATTTAAATACAGTACTCTATCAATAGAAATCCTGAGAGTTGTCCATTCCTGGTTCCCAAGTGACTGAGTTCAGGCATTCGGGCAAACCCCCTTTCACCTGTGAGGCTTCAGGAGGGCATTGCTCTGACCAGATCAAACAAGCACCAAATGAGCTGCAATCATTTTCTTTACAAAAGTTTATCATGGTCACCTCCACACCTAGAATGTGGGTTTTCATATTATTCCCCATTTCAAATTCTTTGCAAGCAGAACTGTATATCCCAAGATTGCTTTGTTGTTGATTGATTTTAGGGAAAATCATATGTAGTGCAAAGATGACACGGCAACCTGCATGAGGAAATTATTGACATCATTGAAAATGTTGCAGTTCCATAGGGAACCGTCACTCAATGGCTGTGTTACCCCAATTATTACATACAAGACTGTCAAAAAAGCAGGGCCAAGTTCTTGTTTTTCCTCCATGTGATAGCATGTACAGATGGATTCATGTGTAAAAGATGTAAAGTTGTGCCCAACACTGGTAGTTCTGTCCAGGACGGTGCTTGGTAAAGTTTGCAGTGACTGACTATTGGAGAGTGATTCAGTGCAATGATGAGTAAGACTTGAGACACTGCCTCGCCAGGCTAAACACACAGGACTACTATCCGATGCACCCACCCACAGGCACAATGACAGCCATTGGGATCTGCGCCAAGTTACACACCAACAATCTCCATTTTACTCCTCAAACTACTACTGTACATCAGCTAGCCACACAGCCAATATTGAGCAGTTTCACCTAAAATACACAAATTGAGCTTGAAAAGTTAATGCACTTCCACAAGGGTAAACCTAATTGTATCAACGTTTCCTTAGTTATTGCTACTAGAAACTTTATCCACTTTTCAGATGAACCAAGTTCTGAAATGCATTTTGGCATTTAAGAGGTAGGTTATTCCAAACACTTCTAATCAATAGACATGCTGAATTTTTTTTTTATATCCACAGAAAACTGCTGCAGCAAGCTGCCCACACTTTGGACAAATCAATGCATCTGACTGAACCACGTCCCTTCGCTCCTTACCTGACTGCTGAGTTGCTATCAAAGCAAACGGTTGCATGGTTCAAAATGTCTCACTTATGCTAGCCACACACACACCTGACGCCATGCTTGTTTCTCCAATGTGGAGAGTGAATAGTCTAACTTCGAGTTGTCTTGGCATGTGAAACTTGTTACAAAAATATGGATGTCAGCTGCGAGTGTGAAGCTGATCTACGAATGCAAAAATTATGAATCCAACTACAACAAAGCCAAACAGCACATTGGTTGACACAGCGAAGGCCTTCTCTTAAAAGCAAAGTATGCATTTCACAAAATAACATACCTTCCTCCTACCACCGATTGAAATAAACCTAAATCACTAGCACACACACAAATAATAAACACTTCCAAAGACGAGCTTGCTGTAGGGCGCAATGAGCAGACAAAACCCCATCAATTGAGCATCACCGCCCATCTTACCCGTATGAATAAAGACTAAAATTATTAATAATTCTCACTTTATGCTGACATGACAATAAGAGGGCACTTCATATTGATCCCGCAACTGCATGCATATCAATTGTAAAAATTCTAACCTATATATCCTTTTAAGAATGGTATTTTATTAGGATCCCAATTAGTTGTTTTGCGAAAGCCGCAGCTACTCTTCCAGGGGTCCACACAATAAAATGGAACAAAATGGCTCAAAAAACAAAACAAGATAATTGCACTTATGATTCATTGTCCTATACTGTAAAACAAGTATCAGTATGGGTATTTGGTTCCGGACTGGAGAAAAAAATAAAAAAATAATTCTGCAATCTTTTAAAACCACCCCAATTTGATCGTGTTGAACCATTAACGCTTTAAGACTAAACTCAACAGTCCTTGTGGTGCAAACACAGGACAGTACCAGGCACGCAGGACAACGCACCAGCCCTCTTCGTGGAGGAGGGAACCTGTCACCTACGGCCCTCAGAGCACTTTCTGAAGACACTGTGGGTACAGTTTGGCCACCACACACTCAAAATGGCGACCAAGGTCCCAGAGGCGGTCGGGCGTCTCGTAGACTTTGGTCCATGTGTCCGCCTCGTCGTCGTACTGGTAGAGGGAGTTCTTCCTGCTGGTACGGAACACATGTTCCTCCACCATGACCTGTGTGGCGCGGACAAACAGCTGCAGCTTGCCCTGGAGGAGCAGGGCCTTGATGTAGGGGCTGGTGGCCTGGTCAAACGGAAGGTCTCTCTTGCGGGCCCAGGTGTTCTGCTCGATGTCGTAGACCTCCATGGTGAAGGTGCGCTGGTGGTTCCTGCAGGTGCCAGCAATGTAGTAGATGCAGTTATTGTGTAAGGCAGCCAGGCCCTGGCTCCGGGGGACTCTCATGGGGGCCAGGTGGCCCCAGTAGTTCTTGCGAGGGTCAAAACAGAAGAAGTATTCACCTGAGAAACAGAGAAAAGAAGCACCATTGAGTGTTAAGAAAAACATAAACATAGTGTCTCCACTATTCCGCCTCACCTTGGAGGATGTAGATGCGGTCTCTGTACTCCACAGCACTGTGGAACTCCATGGCTACAGGCATGGGGCTGACGGCGGTCCAGTAGTTGTCTCTGGCATCGTAGCACTCCACTGACTTCAGTGCATTCCTCCCATCCCCCTCATACACACGGCCCCCCAGGGCGTACAGCTTCCCGCAGCAGTGGACCAGCCTGCAGCTGATCCGGGCCCGCAGCATGGGCGAACGCCACAGCCAACGGTTCCCTGCGTGCTCGTACTGCCAGAAGTCACTCTCCGCGCGGTGGTCGATGCACACCTCATTGTTGCTAGGGCGGTAGCCCCCGGCGATGAAGATGTCATTCTCAGATGACACCAGGATGCCCACCTCCCGCAGGTCATTGGGGGGCTTGCAGAGCTTGAACACCTTCCCAGCAGTGGTATCCAGGCAAGGCACAGTCTGCTTCTTCCCTGAGTGTTTGTGTTCCGCATCAAAACAGATGACCATCTCAGAGGCGGTCATGCCCAAGCGCTGGGGGCAGCCGTTGGTGCCGTTGAGACGGGCCATGGCAGAGTCTCTGGAGAGGGCGCAGGCAAAGGGGGGTGGGATGCGGCTGAGGAAGGAGTTATCCAGGAGTGGCAGGCGGATGCATTGAGAGAACACTTCAGCCAGGTGGGCCTCCCTGCGGGAGCGGTCGTGCTCCAGCCAGCGCACAATGCTCTCATACACGTGCTCCTCCTTCTCCACGTTCAGGTCATCGTTGTTCAGGATGCTCACCAGCTGCTCTTTGGTGAGCTGGAGGAACTCCTGCTCCCGCGCCACACACAGGAACTACAACAGCACAACACCACATGTCACATTTCACCTAGACCTCAGTCATTTGTCGCAGAATGCTCAACTAACAGATAAAGACCTGGAATGCTAGCCTAAAATATAAGTGTCAACTACTTTATGCTACTTGTGTTTTCACATTATTGTAATTATAAGGCCATTTTAATGATATATTGATACATTAATCCTTCCCAAATGGCAAGCCAAGTGAAGCACAATAGTGTAATAGAACAGCTTTTTCTTAGAATTAAAACCCACCTTCTTGCGTATGTAGTCCTGGGAGCGCTCCCTCAGCAACTGGTGGCTGTAGGCGTCGGCGAACATGTAGACCCCGGTGCAGTTCTGGGGGTCCAGACGACTGATCATGAACAGGGCACACTGGTCCTGCAGGGCTGGGATCTGGAAGATGCTGGCTGCCGTGAACAGGGCCTGGATGTTGGACTCTGACAGCGTGACTCTGGACGTGTAGGCATAGTCCAGGACAAGGTGCATGGACTCAGACTCCACCCCGACGAGCCGCACCTCACTTTGGCTGCTTTCTGTAAGGCCACTGGTGAACATGGACCTGGAGGGAAGAGGAAATACACATTTTCTTTTAAATAAGCTTGTTGCAGCATTGCCTGGTCCCAGATACTACTCCATTGCCATCATTGACATGACAATGAGTGACAGGAAGCTGGTATGATGGCACAAACGGACTGGCACTCAGGCTAGTTGAAGCATTGGTCATTTACATTTTTAGATAACGACTACAAACAAGCTGCTCACATCAGACCTACCTAAAGTAAGGGCTGATTGCTGCAAGGACATTTCGGTGACACGAGAATGTCTTGCCATGGTCCACTTCAACAACAATATCTGTGAGCTGTGCTTCATCATACAAGACTTTGAGCTGCTGGAGGATGTTACAGGCATGAACAGCATATACCCCACTGTAGTTTGTGCTTGACGGACTCCCATTCTGTACTTGAAACAGCTTGCCTATGGAAGAAACACATGAGAGAAACATACCCTTTTTCCATGATGGACATTAAACAGACACTATGATGAAATTGTGGGAAACGTTAATAATATTATTTAGTAGCATATGCACCACAACAATTGAGTCAAGCGTACTGGCTACAATGGGTAGAGAAAAATATTCTAAAACATGTGGAGATTAGTAAACTGACTAGCTATGGCTATACTAAATTACTATTCGACACACTAGATAGTCTTGTATAGTAACGTTAGCGAGCATGCAATCAGTGTGCCATGGATATCACCCCCTCAGCACAACTTGTGTGCACGATTTATTGACAGAACAAAGACCCGTTCCGAAACAACGATACCTTTCTTAACTAGCTAGCTAACTCATGTTGACATGGAGCTAGTCGGTTAGCTCATTACACAAGTACCGTCAAACTGGCCAACAACTAGCCATGTTTCATCAGGACGAGACGTGGGCACGTTACGTTAGCTAGCCGGACATACGTTAGTTAGCTTGTTACATACCTTATTGACAGCTATTAATAAAAGCTCAGATAGTACACATGAAATGTCTAACAGTATCATTGGCATACAAATATAGGCAATTGTTTAGACTTAGTTCTACTAACAGACAAAATGTGGTTAAAACTAGCCATCTGATAACGTTATAGATAGTAATGCTAGCTAACCAGCATACACTTTGGAAGCCATTCGCTTACTGCTTCACTTGTAAAACGAAGAGACAATCTTAAGTGTCTAATACTTTTGTCAGGGTGTAATCTTGGTGGTTATATACCATTCAATATGAATTAGGGAACTTTAAAATTGGTTTTAAAAAGTCTGCCTCGTTAACACAAACAATCAAGAAACGCTAACCTCCACTGGCAGCCATTCTCCTCAGTCTGTTCTCAGAGCACACGGTGAAACGGAAACAGCCGACAATGACACCCAATCAACATAGAGCCAATGGAATTGATGATCAAATTAATCACTAAAGGAACATCTAGGCAACAATTTATACGTTCTCTTTTAATCAGGAATAATTTGAATATAGATTTAAAGGCCCAGAGCATTTAATTTAGAACAAGGGCTCTGTATAGGCCAACACTGTGTTCTATTTAATGATATGATTTACACACACTATCTTGTCATGCATCCGAAGTTTAATGTAGGACAACCCTTACAAAAACACAAATTCTTAGCATCCAAGTAACTCCAAGGTCTGTCTAGCCATTACCTTGCATCTATGAAACTACACTACTTTGATTGTCTCTATGCTGCTAAAGGCCCATACCAAGCTTGTTATCAACATTACAATTGGTGAATGGCCTTTCAGTAATTAAGAAGAATGTATGAAATGCAATTCATTTAAATTTGAACTCTCAATCACAAGAGAGAGTGGTCAGCATTTTGATGTGGGCCTCTTGAAGTTCAGCACATACAGTCTGGTCTCATAAACTAGGCATAATATAGTAAATGTAAATCCTGGCCACTCAAATTACTGTAGAATCATATGTTACGTTTAGTATGGCTACATAAGACAGAAGGTTGCTTAAGGCAAAAGCTAGTAGCGTGGTTGGTCGTGGGGTGGATGGGTAAGTGTATAACGCAAATGTCTAGCAACCCATAGGTTGTGTGTTTGAATCTCATCACATCATTTGAGCTAATTAGCAACTTTGCAACTACTTACAACTTTGTATCTACTTTGAAAATACTTAATATGTTATCTAACCCTTCCCCTAAGCCTAACCATAACCCTTAAACCTAAGTTCTAAGTTCTAACCTTAACCTCTAACTTAACTCCTAACCCTAACCCTAACCTTAACCCCTAATCTAGCTAACATTAGCCACCTAGCTAATGTTAGCCACAACAAATTGGAATTCGTAACATAGCATACATTTACATATTGTTACCGAATTCAGATTTGTTACACATTGTATGAATTGCAATTCATAACATATCATACGAAATGGATGATGGACATCCACAAATGTATACATACCATACGAAACACAACATATGATACCAATTTACATTTTCCAGATTTAAATTTACTATGTTACTTCTAACCCTGAGTCCAGGTTGGCACATGGGGTGCCACTTGCAATCTAATTGTGTCAACAGGGTATTTGCTGTAACAAGGCATGCAATTGGCTTGTAATTTCCATATGTTAATGCAGTGTGTCATTTAATCTGTATTGCTCTTAATTAGAATGTATATACTGGCAGCATTATTAGATTAATTACATCAACATGCAAGAGTACATTATATTTTATTAATGACTATAACAAGTAATTGACGCTGGCATATTTTGTTGTTCTATTCTATGGTTAGACATTTGTATTCATTTGTGTAGGCTCAATGTACATCTAAAAATGAATTAAACTGGATTCCCCCCCACAGATCTACAAAACTGAAAATGTCTTGAATGCGTGTCTTCACTCCCCAGAGTTAATATTTGGTGGAAGCACCTTTGGCAACCATTACAGCTGTGAATCATTTTTAATAAGATTCTACCAGCTCTTAGGGCAACATATATCCATTGTTTTTGTCAAAATTCTCAAGCTCGGTAAATTTGGTTGTGAATCATTGATGTACAGCAATTTTCAAACCATGTCTCTGATTTTCAAGAATATTTAAGTCAGGACTAAGACTAGAACATTCAGGAACACGCAATACCTGGAAAGCCATTTTGGTGTGTCTTTGGCATAACATTTTGTGAAATTGTCCCGCTGAAAATTAAGACTCAATCACTGGGTAAGGTACTCAGAAGTTTGAGGTGGATTTTCCTATAACTTCTTACCTGGGCTTTGCTTCTTTCATATTTATTTTGATCCCGACAAACTCCACAGTCCCTGCTGGTAACAAGCATACTCATAACATGATGCTGCCACCACAATACTAAAAAATACAGAGGGTTTCACACTGTGTCTTGTTGGATTAGATTTGACAGAAGGAATACTGCAAGACAATACGGCAAAGACATTTTCTTTTTGGCCTGAGTTAAAAACTACAGCTGTAAGTCCAAATATGTCGTTTTTATCTCAGGCCAAAAAGAAAATGTCTTGCCGTGTTGTCTCACAGTATTACTTGACGACCTTGTTGCAAACAGAGAGGATGATTCAGTGTCTATTTTTAAAACACAAGCTTCCTTCTTTTAACTTTGTCACGCAGACAAGTAATGTTGAGTGAATGCAATATTGTTGATCCTCTGTATTGTCAATTATTGTGGTGAGAGCATCATGTTATGGGTAGTCTTCTTAAAACCTAACCCTGCTATAGTTTTTTTTTTCAGCGGGACAATTACTCAAATTGTAATGCCAAAGACACCGCAGAATGGTTTTCCAATAGGTGTTGAGTGTTCCTGAGTGGTCTAGTCTCAGTCCTGACTTAAATCTGCTTGAAAATCAGTGACAAGGTTTGAATACAGCTGTCTATCAATCATTTCCAACCAAATTTACTTGGTTTGAGTCATTTCTACAAAAACAATGTATACATGTTGCCCTAAGAGTTGTGCAAGGTTGGTAGAATCCTACAACAAAATATTACCAGCTGTAATGGCTGCCAAAGTATTAACTCTGGGGTGTGAAGACATACGCAATCAATACATTTTCATTCATTTTCTATCATTTTTCTTTCACTTTGGAAATATGGAGTAGGTTGTGTATATCGGTAGGGGAAAAAATCTAATATAATCACTTTTTAGATTTAATTTTAAGGCAGCGAAATGTGAAGTCTGTGCAAAAGGTTTGTGGACTTTCACTAGTAACTGTATATTTTCTGGTCGGAATGTTTGTGTTTTGCAATACTACAGTAGAGGCAAGAGTCTGATCATTCTTTTTGCCATTATCAGCATAGTGCAGCCTGGAAAATGACTCTAACGCTGCATAACATTGTAAAATGATAGGAGGAGAGTCAAATAAAATAACTGCAATCCGCACAATCGATTTTTTCTCTCCAATTTGTTCCCATTCAGCTACAGTGCAGGCTGTTAAATTGGGCCTAGCTGCTCTGGAATGAAGGAAAGAGGCTTCCTGGGGTTTCTGTTATTTAATGATACCTTTAGCTTATGTTTACCCCTCTGCAGAATGCCCCCTTTTTGATACATTGAAACCATCTCCTGATATATTGGCTCTTTATAGCCTAATACTTTTTTACTTTTTGCACGTAGAACTGCATCTTCAGGTTACAGTAACAATGAAAAAAGGATTCCTTCTTTTTGGTGCACTTTCAAAATGTATAGGCTACTCTGTCTCAACTTTAAAAACAGTGGGATTTGCTACAATCCATGACATGTGGGGAAATGTTGACTGAGAGAAAATGGGAATAGATGGGGTCATCTTTTGTGGTTTATCCTCAGATTGCAGTCTAAAATTTTCGGCCCGTGTTTTTCTCCGAAGGGAAAATGCTTGGATGAACTATATCATGTAGTTATAGTCTTACAGAATGATACTATATGGTTTAAAGACTGCAGTCCTTTGACACACATTGTTAAGCTACAATTATTTTACGAATAAAAGTGTCCCAGAGCTTCTTTTGAGTGGGGAGCAACAGAAATGCTATAAAATATTTTTCTGGAAGAAATTGCAATGTCATCATTTAGCCCAGCCCTTTTCTCAGATTCTTTAACCCTTAGCACCAGAAACCTGCTGAGTAAATGAGCACTATTGTCCTGTGGAATGCAAATGTAATATTTGGTACGTACTGTACGTTGATTGAATTACACACCAGATGTTCACTTCCAAAAAATGACCAAGGTGTACATGAATGTGAGAATTCATATTCAATGTGTTTTAATGTGTGTAGGTGTGTGCGCGTGCCATGGAGGGATTGCACTTTATGATGAATTTCCCCATCCTGCCTAAAAGGCCCCTCTTCAGTTGTAAGACAATTTTGCACCGTCTGCCGGGCATCGGAGAGAGAGGGATAAGCGGAGGAGCCTTGGGTCGGGAGCGATTGAATTGCAGAACAGAAGAGAGGATGAGATGGAATGCATGAGGGAGAGGACACAGGGGGTGTAATTGTAGTTTAAATGTGTGTTTTTGTCAGAGATGGAGGTAATGGGTTATAAAATGCCTCTAGGGACCTGTGGGAGAACGCCTGCAGATGTTGTGAAGAGCCTCTCGGTCTGTCTGTGTCTCCTCTGCCACCCAGGAGGAGACAAATAGGAGCACGATGGGAGGCTGCTGTAAATACAGACCTGGAGTCCCTGCTTCATGTTTAAAAAGTGCCTTTCTAACCCCATCTATGGGGCTGGGTGAATACCTCATCATATGCTCTGAGCCTACCTAGCTAGTCTCAGCACAACCCCATGATGCCACTTGGAAAACTGCTGATGATGTTTCTTAATGACTACAATGGCTAATGTTTATGAGTAGAATTACAGCAGAATTGGAAAACACCAGTGGCGGAAAAAGTAACTAATTGCCATAATTGAGTAAAAGTTAAGATATCTTAACAGACAATGACTCAAGTAAAAGTCACCCAGTAAAATACAACTTGAGTAAAAGTCTACAAGTATTTGGTTTTAAATATACTTAAGTATCAAAAGTATATGTAATTGCTAAAATATACTTAAGTATCAAATAGACAGCACCGTTTAAAAATATATATATTATTTTTAATTTAGAGATAGCCTGGGGCACACTCCAACAGTCAAACATAATTTACAAACAAAGCATGTGTCTTTAGTGAGTCAGCCAGATCAGAGGCAGTAGAGATGACCAGGGATGTTATCTTGATAAGTGAGTGAATTGGCCCATTTTCCTGTCCTGCTTTTGGGTGTCAAGGAAAATGTATGGAGGAAAAAGTACATTATTTTCTTTAGGAATGTAGTGAAGTAAAAGTAAAAGTAGTCAAAAATATCAATCGTAAAGTATAGATACTCCAATAAACGACTTAAGTAGAACTTTAATGTATTTTAAGTACTTTACACCACTGGAAAACACTTTAGTTCATTGAAGGCCTCTTTGGTCAATGAGTCAAAAACAATCCTCTTGGGCCTCCTGAGTGGTACATCGGTCTACGAGTACTACAGACCCAGGTTCAATCCCAGGTTATATCACAACCGGCCGTGATCGGTAGTCCCATAGGGCGGCGCACAATTGGCCCAACATCGATCTGGGTTAGGGAGGGTTTGGCCAGGTGGGCTTTACTTGGCTCATCGTGATCTGTTGACTCCTTGTGGTGGGCCGGGCGCCTGCAGGCTGAACGTCTGTTGAACGATGTTTCCTCTGACACATTGGTGTGGCTGGCTTTCGGGTTAAGCGGGCAGGTGTTAAGAAGCGCAATTTGGTGGGTCATGTTCCTTTGGCCACCTTTCCTTCCAGTTCTCTGCTGCCAATGACTGGAACGAATTGCAAAAATCTTTGAAGCTGGAGTCTTCTATCTCCCTCTCTAACTTTAAGCATCAGCTGTCAGAGCAGCTTACCGATCACTGTACCTGTACACAGCCAATCTGTAAATAGCACACCTGACTACCTCATCCCCATATTATTAATTACCCTCTTGCTCTTTTTCGCCCCAGTATCTCTACTTGCACATTCATCACCTGCACATATATCACTCCAGTACTAATGCTAAATTGTAATTATTTTCGCCTCTATGGCCTACTTATTGCCTTACTACTCTTCTACATTTGCACACACTGTACATAGATCTGTCTATTTCTCTTTTCCTTTGTGTTATTGACTGTAGTTTTTTTTTTATGTGTAACTCTGTGTGTTGTTTTTGTCACACTGCTTTGCTTTATCTTGGCCAGGTCGCAGTTGTAAATGAGAACGTGTTCTCAACTGGCCTACCAGGTTAAATAAAGATGAAATAAATTACAAATTAAAAAAATGTTTTGGCGAGTCATGTTGGGGAGAAAAACAGGGTAAAATACAGATGGGCATCTTTATTATCTGCTGTCTGTTGGATACTGCACAAATATTGGGAAATATTGTTCGGTTTGTAGCTAGCATATTTGGTGGTCTCCCCTCTTTGGTGTAATTAGCCATTCATCCTTTTATGGTCTGAGGTTATAACCTCAATTTAGCAAAAGAGTTCCCCACAGAAAACCACATTTTCATCTCTTCAGAATTTGAGATTATAGAACAATGGATGAAAGCACTTCTGTACTGTAGGTCTATGAATACATATTTTCTGGGTAGTATCCCAAAGTGACTGAATTGGAGTAAGCAGGAGTACAGTTTTCCTTTATAACTTTGGGGACAGTTCATTGGGCTGGGTGACCGTGCATTGTCTGCCCTTCAAAAGAAAACAAATAAGGCTGCAGCTCCCCACTGTGAGCTCGAGTCATTTGTTCCACTTGTCCGGCTGATGGATTCTGTTTGATAAAATCTGGCTTTTTTTTAGCCGCTCTCTAATTACTGAAGGAAAAAAAATACATATTTCAGCAATTTTTTTGGTCTTCACAGGCGGTGCGTCCGCACTGAGGCACTATTGAGGTCTCTCGGTGTGAATGGAAGCGGGCCGGGAGACACCCAGCTGGGAAGTCTGAAGCTCTAATAGCAGAATCGGATTAGAGGACTCCCCCGGCGTGTCCGGCTCACTCGTGTGTGAAGGCTCTGACCATCATCAATATTGAGGTGCTTGCGCGGGGGTGATCCATCAGCAAATCCGATTGCACACCCAGAATTCTGAGATACTGGCAGAAAGCTGGGATGGGCTTTTCTTCCCCTTTGACATTATTCCGGGAGAGTATCCATTAATGTAATCTAGCACGCAGAGGCAATCATGCAGCCTTCCAGCCCCAGGCAGGTTACTCTGAGGAGAAAGTGCAACTTTAGCACTTAATCATCTCACCCATGCAGACCATACCAGTCTATATGATCGTTCTCCCAACAATATGTTACCACATTCCCCATCGGGTGCACTGTTGTAATCTCCAGCTCATCTTAGGGTTTCTGACCCTCCATTTGTCCCTCTCTCATTTAAAGTACCAGCAACCAATGCACCGGCTGATTTCAAACAAATTATGCACCAGATGAAACCTTGCCATATACTGTAAATTAAGTTATGCCATTAAGAAAATAGCTGAGTAGGGTGTGATGTTATACAGTACCTTCTGCAGAATTTACATTTACACACAGAAATCTAATTAATTAAGTGCTGAGCGTTTTCAGTCGAAAACCATTGCATTATGGATACCAAAGAAAATGAAACACCTAGCAGTGTACAAAATACTATATGTTTGCCAAAAACATTTGGCTATGGTAATCCCTAGAGGAACAGTTAATGACAATGACCTGCTGGTCTGAAAAGATAGGAAGATGGATATACTGTATTGTTGCATCCCCATGTGGTGTGGTCTGAGAGTGGCCCTGTTCCCAACTAAGTGTACCACGCCCTCCAGCCTGCTACATTATGATAGCAAGGAGAGGGACCAGACAAGTACTAGAGGCAGTGTTGTGTGCCTGGTGAGGTCATGAATAGTGAGGTGTGTATTATCATGTGATTGATTCACTGCATGCATGGCTCCAGGGGAAGACTCAGTGAGAGGTCAAACAAGACTGTTCCAAATAGACCTGTCTGAATCAACCTTAGGGGGCCTAACCGGTTAGACAAGGGCCTTTTACTGAGAGTGGCTTTGGTTTACTGTGGTTGGGCTGGACAACCGCATGTTTTATTCACTTGCCTTAGAAGGTGACAAATGCTGGACCCTAATATTCAAGACTACCAGTATGCGTGCCCACTTTCTTAGTCTTTCTAATCTCATGACCAGAGTCTAAGGACAAGTCAGTAACATTAATTAGTTAACAAGGCATTCACACTAAGGTACTTCTATATGTTGCAAGGCAATTATTATCGAACAAGTTCTTATAAATCAATAAACTCAGCAAAAAAAGAAACAGCCCTTTTTCAGGACCCTGTCTTTCAAAGATAATTAGTAAAAATTCAAATAACTTCACAGATCTTCATTGTAAAGGGTTTAAACACTGTTTCCCATGCTTCAATTGTTCAATGAACCAATAACAATTAATGAACATGCACCTGTGGAACGGTCATTAAGACACTAACAGCTTACAGACGGTAGGCAATTAAGGTCACAGTTATGAAAACTTAGGACACTAAAGAGGCCTTTCTACTGACACCAAAAGAAAGATGCACAGGGTCACTGCTCATCTGCGTGATCGTGCCTTGCGCATGCTGCAAGAAGGCATGAGGACTGCAGATGTGGCCAGGGCAATAAATTGCAATATCCGTACTGTGAGACTCCTAAGACGACGCTACAGGGAGACAGTACAGACAGCTGATCGTCCTCGCAGTGGCAGACCACGTGTAAGACTGTCTGCAATAGGCTGAGAAAGGCTGGATTGAGGGCTTGTAGGCCTGTTGTAAGGCAGGTCCTCACCAGACATCACTGGCAACAACGTTGCCTATGGGCACAACCCACCATCGCTGGACCAGACAGGACTGGCAAAAAAGTGCTCTTCACTGACAAGTTGCAGTTTTGTCTCACGAGGGGTGATGGTTGTATTCACGTTTATCGTCGAAGGAATGAGCGTTACACTGAGGCCTGTACTCTGGAGCGGGATCGATTTAGAGGTGGAGGGTCCATCATGGTCTGGGGAGGTGTGTCACAGCATCATCGGACTGAGCTTGTTGTCATTGCAGGCAATCTCAATGCTGTGCGTTACAGGGAAAACATCCTCCTCCCTCATGTGGTACCCTTCCTGCAGACTCATCCTGACATGACCCTCCAGCATGACAATGCCACCAGCCATACTGCTCGTTCTGTGCGTGATTTCCTGCAAGACAGGAATGTCAGTGTTCTGCCATGGCCAGCGAAGAGCCCGGATCTCAATCCCATTGAGCACGTCTGGGACCTGTTGGATCGGAGGGTGAGGGCTAGGGCCATTTCCCCCAGAAATCTCCAGGAACTTGCAGCTGCCTTGGTGGAAGAGTGGGTAACATCTCACGGCAAGAACTGGAAAACCTGGTGGAGTCCATGAGGAGGAGATGCACTGCAGTACCTAATGCAGCTGGTGGCCACACCAGATACTGATTGTTACTTTTGATTTTGACCACCCTTTGTTCAGTGACACATTATTCAATTTCTGTTAGTCACATGTCTGTGGAACTTGTTCAGTTTATGTCTCAGCTGTTGAATCTTGTTATGTTCATACAAATATTTACACATGTTAAGTTAATATCCAATTTGACTTAATATAGGCAGTATAAGCAGACAACCTAGTGAACTTACAATTCTGCTGAAAGTCCATCCTATTATGCATATGAAAACAACATTAGGTGTTTTGGGGATTGGATCCATGTGGCCTCTTGTACATTTGCTTGTGCATAACCCCAACCAATACAAACATATACATATTTGGCTTCTTTCTTTAACAAGAAAAGGAAAAGTACTAAAGGACATGTATGTGTACATGTTTTTTTTCTCTTATTGTCTCTGAATTAAATGTTGGAACATTTAAATAATTTCTCATGGTGAGTGTGTCTAATGGCTAATCCACAAAATGTTCCCCTGAAAATACATCTCAAAACGCCCTAAAGTGCCTAAATGTATGTAGCTCATTTTGAGCAGTAATTCATTTAGCAGCTATTCACTGTATACACATTCCCTGTCACTGTTCCATTTCAGCAAAATATTTATCTAAAAAGCCAAACCCCACTGAGATATTTGCATACCTAAAAACGGGATTTATGAGAATTTTCAGAAGCATAACGTACAGTCATTACTTAGTGTTCCTGCAAACATTAATCCTTCAATATGGAGATTTTCTTTCATGCAGACTAGTAACGTTAATTTAGCTAAATGTCATTCCGTTGACATCATGACAGCTCAGTGTGTGTGTGTGTGTGTGTGTTTGTGTGTGTGTGTGTGTGTGTGTGTGTGTACATGCGTGCGCATGTGTCATCAGTGCCTCCGAACAACATAAAAGTGGCTAAAACACCTGTTTCTGGTAGTTTTACTCTTTTTTTTTTACTAAGATGTCTGAGAGTATCTCACTTTCTCCTCAACCCTTAGTGTTGATCTCTGGAATATTATGGCACATGGGAAGTGAATCCTACAATGACACAAGCCTTGTTTTTTTTAACCCAGAAACAGGGTGTCTGCTGTGGAGCTTCTTGGAATACTAATGAAGGTGCGTAGTGAGTCAAAGTCACTGACCTGAGGTGGCGAGACACAGGAGCAGCAGGGGCTGGGGACGGGACCATCGTCTGTCTGCCTGCCTGCTTGCATTGTAGACAGAGGAAATGTCACGGAGTACCTCCTCCCTCACTCCTCTCCTTCATCAACTCAGCCTAATCACAATGCACACACACATCACATCCCAACACTGAGTGGGAGTGTGTGGAGGCAGACATGATGGTGAAATATACACTCCAATGCTCTCCAATACACACTCCGATATAGTACACGTGAAGTGACACTTACAAAATCAATATGAAAACACACTTTGATACATCTTGAATAAATCTTTACATCAGAATTGAGACGGAACACCTGTCTGCTTGACATATCCTAGCCACACTGTTGGTTGGTGTGTGTGTGTGTGTGTGTGTGGTAATTAAGTGTTCAGTCTCAGAAGCAGCCACCACACAGGGGAGCAGTGCTGAAGCCTCCTCAGTGGCACTCAGTGGAAAGAGGAGATTTGAACAGCATCTGGAGCTCTGTACTGAGATCATATTTTCTCTCTGTCAGACTGTGTTTCTCCCTCCCTTACTCCCTCCATCGCCCCTCCTCTCTCTTAGCTCTTTCTTCATCCCCTCTTGCCCTCTCTCCAACTTTTCTCATTTTATTTAACTCTTTCCCTCTCATTTTCTTTCTCTCACTTTTTTCTTTCTCCCTCTCTTCATTTGTCTCTCTTGAACTCTATTCTCTTCCATTTTCACAATGGGTAAGGTGGGGTGCCAATAAATAAAGGACTGTGAATTATTGGCTCCTCTCCTCTCTCTCTCTGGTCGCTCAGCCTCTTCCCTCTCTATGGGCCTGATCAGTGTTGGGCTGTCAGCCGATTAATGTAGCAGTCTATGGACTCCACGGCTTAGTAAAACAAAGCCTATTCACTGCCACAGATATGAGGCCAGACATTCATTTGCAGCAGGGAGAGAATAAATCACCCAGTGGAATGAAACTCTCTTCCCCATTGATTCATTTTATATTTGAGATGATAAGGCAATCTGTTAAGAGACGCCCATTCTCTTTTCTTTTCTTTTCACATACAGATTTTTCTTTATGGATTATAGTCCAAATACATAGACCCCCTGTGAGCAATGCAAATTCTCCCCCTTCCCCAAAATCAGCAGTAGTCTGTCTTTTTTATCATCTATGAATCATGTGCAATGATTCACATTGAACTTGTCAAAGAGAAGAATTTCATGGTTAGGATGGAAGGAAATGTCTGGGCAGGGATTCAAATGATGTTGTCCATGATGGCAGCTATGGTGAAAGAAAATATGTTTTCAACTTTTATGATGATGTATGCCTACTGTTGAGCCATCAAACTCAACGTTGCTCACAAAATGTATGCATTTATTTTGATGCTTTCTATAAACACATTGTTGAAAAAAGTTACCTGTTGATTTAGTTGTAACATTGAGTGTCGTAAAGTCAGATGTGTTGCATTATGGTGTTGTATTGTACCTAAACTAAATGTTCTCTCACAAGAGCAGTCATTTACATTAGCAAAGGGACAGAGAGGGAACACCTAGTCACATTATTGGCACCAAACTTGACTGGATGAGATTCTTAGGAAGAACAACATTGCCATCTATCATCTAGAAAGGGAATAACATGTTTATCAACAGGATAGTATTTGAGGATAGGCTACACCCGGGGTATTTAACCCTGGTCCTGGAATGCCGCAGCCACTTGTTTTGGATTTAACCGACCTGGAAGACCAGGTGTGTTGAATTTAGGCTGAACTGATCAATTAGTTCAGTTGGTAAGGTGTGGTGCCTAGTTGGAACAAAATCCTGCAGTACCTTGCAGCACTCCAGGAACAGGGTTGACTACCCCTGGGCTACACAGGGTTAATGGGAGGAAAAACAGCAGGCATAATCACTGATAGGCTGTATTACTCCAATAATCAGGCAACAATGGGCATAAGGAGAACTATGCAGGTTCTGACACCTTTAGTCTCACTGCTCTATCTCATGTCAGAATTCAGACAGTCAATCAAAACACATCAGGGCTAATCAGACAGACAGGGGACTAAATATTAGGACCCTAAACAGGAGATAGCTCATCTAGAATGCTCCCTAGTTGTCTCTCCGTGACTGCCGTTTTGCTCAGACTGTCCTACTGTGACACTTACCATGCACATAATAATACAACCATGGCCTTGGCTATGTGTAGCAGTGCTGAGATGTTTTCTTATGGCCTGCATTGAGCAGACATATCTGAGGTGGTACATTTACATGGGATGCGGTGGCGCTTCCATGAAGTGGAATAATAATCCTTTGCTTATGTGTCCCACTGGTGCCTGCCATGAATCTTATGTACATTCTGCAGGCTAATATGGTGGCAGTGCATCACAAAGACAGAGGGGCCAGACTCAGTAATATATTACGGCGATAATGTAAAACACCCCTTGTGGTGCAAGTAATTGCACATGTGTCTGACATGGCTGTGTGTTAGTTCAGCTACCGCATGCCTCCATAGCCCACCTGACTCAAATCTGGCATATTCTCTCTCTAAAACACACACACACACACACACACACACACACACACACACACACACACACACACACACACACACACACACACACACACACACACACACACACACACACGAGGGAGGGAGGGAGGGAGGGAGGTTTTTATTTTAAACATAATTTAATGCATAATGTCACATATCTGGATGTTTCCTGGCCTCGCTGTTCTCTGATGAATCCTAATTTCACATTCAGATTGGTTTATTTCAGAGGCGCAGCAGCAAATCATGCCCCTAATTAATCGGAATGATGCATCGATTCAAACTACCTTCCTCTCCAATCTGCTGTGGCTCACGAGGATTACATGGGGAAATAACAACAATGCCATTTGAGGTGAGGGGCCAGTAAACCCAGATGAGGCATTTTATTACACATAAAATTGCTGTTCAGCATCCTTTTTGCTTTCAATGTTTTACTGTGTGAGGTGTGTAGGGTCATGTTTGAGTGTATGTGTATCCATTTGTGTGTGCCTGTGAGTGTAGGTGCATGTCCAAAGCACAATCTAACAATCTAATTGAGCTGGGTTAGGATTTTCAGGAGCAAGTAGATATTCTCAAAATCCAATTGGTTTACTATTACAGGAATAATCAGGTAGTCTGCATTCACATTCACAGTACCAAACTGTCTTCCTCAAACTAACCATTTGCAAAACACATTCCGATAACAAAAAGAAACACTCAGCAAATGACAAGCTTTTTAGCTTCTATTCACCGAGTACACTGAATACACAGAGCTCTCCTCTCTCTCGTTCTCTTTCCCTCTATCTTTCTCCCCTCCCTCTCTCCCTCCTAACATACCCTGACAGCTGGAGATGAAATAGAAATTTCTATATCAAACACCTACACAAAGGAGAGCTGACCTTTGATCAGATGAGCGTTTGAGGTTGTGACATGAAATTTGCATCAGAGTTGCTGGTGTGCGGACGCCACTGCGAGTGGCTAATGCTTCACCCTGTCAGGGAGCCGCAGAGGTCAGGGGCCTTTTAGGAAATAACAAGCACTCTAAACCCAGAACAGGGTGCAGCACTGTCGCTACTGGTGTTAAACAGACAGAGAAAAACACATTAGGCTGCATTCAATCAAACATGGATTACGGGATAATACAAAAAATATTAAGCCACTTGCTGCAATAATGATCATGTGGATTCATGTACACAACTGACTAATGTTTACAAGAGGGAAATTGCAGTAATGGAATTGATTGGCTATAAGAGACATACCAGTACAAGCCCTGGCTGATGTAAAGAGCTCCCAGTCATTACATTGAAGGGAAGTGTATGATGCCCAGTCTGGGTACTGTACCTTTCAGTTATTGGTTGTTTGGATATTAGAAAGGTTAACTAAGATAAATCGAATCCGTGTGGTTGTGATGTCGAGTTTTAGAGGACATATGGCACGATCCATCTGAATAGTGTCTATTGATCTGTGGACGGATCAGTAGAACTGAGAGCTGCTGAATTATTCAGCTTGGCACGTCATTTTTCAAGCCTGCTCCTGTATGAGCCCCAAAATAAACCTGTCACTCTCACTGACTATCCTTCATCTCGCCATCAGCACACAGCCTCATTCATTAACCCCAACCATGTGAGGAGAGGAGAGCATGTTGGGTGTCAGCCAATCATTTGAAACAGGCTGTTGTATTGATGTCCTTATTTCATCATTTTGAATTGATATCAAATCAAATCAAATTGTATTAGCCACATGCGCCGAATACAACAGGTCACCTTACAGTGAAATGCTTACTTATGTTGAGTGTGATATGTTAAGAGTATGTACAGGGTAGAAGTGTTGAGAAGTTACTCCTTGAGGTCATTTTAAGGTCTCAGTGAGTACGTTGGACTACTGTTTATTCTATTCTGCTAGCCCATTTTGGATCATTGATCGTGTCCAGTGTGTGACTCCATTTCATCAGTCAAATAGGAAACACTGGCTATTTGTTATGCAGAACCAATAGAGGTCACCAAGGAGTCCTTCACAAGTTCACAGTCACCTCACACATGAAACTTTACCAGCGGCTTTACTGTAAACTTCAATGCTCTTTTAATAATGACTCGGCCATTTTTAAACAAGAATGACATCTACTATGATTGCCGGGTGGCTTATGGCACTTTAACAGTATAATAAAGTCACTTCCTCAGCACAGCAATACAGTAATCATTCTCCCCAGTTCAGACACTTTCTCCTAAATGGAAAGAAGTGAGAGTTCAACTAAGAACCTGTCTCTTCTCTGATTGTGTGTTCTTTATCCATCTGAATAATGCTTTACTGCAATAAAATAGTCAGAGGTATAGCATGACCTCATGCCATATTTCCTGAAACATGGATGAGGTAACTGCTGAGCGCGCACTCCTTTTTGTAAGACTCGGGAGTTCTTGGCCCTGATCAATATGTTTGTTCGCCAGAATTATCTCACCATTACACTCATTAATTACACTTTCAAGGATTTTTCCAGTATTGTTTGCAGCTGTCCAATCTGAGAGGGACTCTGGGGGGCTGCTGAGGAGGAATGGAGGAGGAGGAGGAAAGCCTGATTAATAAGTTGTCTGTCTGTCTGAGGAAGGCTGCCACTAGCTGGGCGAAAAGGCAGCGTCCAGTCATCTAAGAGGCATGTGAAAGGGAGACAAATGAGGCCTCAGCTCAGCTCTGGCTGGATTGATAAGTTCCTCTGACTATCCAAATGTAGAGAGTGCCATTCGCTTCTAACATGCCAACCTCACCAGCCACATTGTGTGTGCGAGCGTTGCAAAATAAATGTACACAGACATGTTATTCAATCATTTCACCCACACCACTTGTGCGCGTGAACGAGCGTCTGCTTAGCCAAGTGCAAAAAAAAGAACTTCATTCTACTGTAATTGAGATGCTCCACACACTGCAAGTCCCCCTCCTTACTGGATATCAGGAAGATACAAACCCATGTGGATGTTTGAAAGACAAACTAGAAGATATTCATTAAAGATAACAAAAAACAAACTAGGTTTCCCTTTTTATCTGTGGATGAATCGTCAGAGTACAGAAACACACGATTCTGTATGACTCCTCGTCAAAATTCTAGGAAGAACCAGTTAAAAAGAGGACTATGTGTATGTCAGGTCAAATAACAACCCAGGTGTTCATCTCCCAGGACAAACTGCTAGCTAAATGTCCATGAATGTTTCATGTGCGCTTCAACCTGACAGAAATGAATATCAATGATTCACAGTTGATTTTGGTATTTGAACCTGTGTGTCATGATCACGTCTGGTGGGGATAGACACCAGACAAGCGATGGCGCATGCGCACGAGCGACGCACTCTGCAGTTACCTCGTTTCAGGAAATATGGTATGAGCTCATGTTGATTTTGTCTCCCGCACCAGATGCAATCATGACATGCAGATGAACTTCTTTTTTTTTATTACAAGGAGTCATACAAAATCGTGTGTAAATCATGTGTTTCTCTACTCTGAAGATGAATCCACAGCTAAAAAGGGAAACCCAGTAATATTTTAGTTAGTTATCTCCAATGAATCTCTCCTAGTTTGTCTTTCAAGCATCCGCTTGGGTTTGTATCTTCCTGATAGCCAATAAGGAGGGGACGTGCAGTGTGTGAAGCGTCCTCAATTAAAATAGAACTAAGTTATTTTTTTAGCGCTTGGCAACTCAGACGCTCGTTCACGTGCACAAACGGTGTGGGTGAAATGATTAATGGTTGTGCACTCAAGGTGGCCGGTGAGGTTTGCATGTTGCAGGGTTCTTCCATGCATAGGCATGGCCGGGGGAAGTCAGAATGCAACACTAAATAGTGTTGTGTAGTCTACATGAATAATATATGGATTTGGGAAATTGAGAAGCTCACTTGGATGAACGCCCAAATATGGAGAGCCAATAATTAAACATAGTGATAGTGACATAAAAAACAGTGAGGGGGTTGAAAAATACACACATAGTATATGCCATACCTACGGCAGGCTATTGAGGTTCAGTCGCTTGGAAATATACAGAGCTGATGCACAAAGTGTGCCCAGTCCAGCACACTCTAGATATTCTGATGTTAAACTGTTCAATGATCTGCTCAAACAGCTGTCTCCGTTCCTGTCCTCACAGCTCACAGCATCCCCTTCCCACGGCGTCAACACCTGGCCGGGGCACAAGAGTGACCTCACCACAATGTACAATGCAACTGTCTGTCATCGAGTTAGATGCAGAAGGTTTTGAGGTAAATCCACTAGGGGAAGAAACGTGTAATTAGTAGATTTGGTTTTGGATGAAGAGCCTTGTATAATGAATTACAGTGTCCAATGAATATAAATATGACAGTTGTCTGAAACATATTTTACAGGGATGGCTGGCTCATTTGTCAGATTCTAGTATCTTCTCAACACCCAACACTTTTATTGTCGTCTTCACAATACCATACAAACCACACATTGACTGGTACAATGCTTTAAAGAGAAATACATTACAAGCAAGTTATGGCACACTGATGCCATCTACTGGTTTTGGTTTTGTATGGTTTTGTATGATTTGTATTGTTTTGTATGATTTTGTATGGTTTGTATGGTTTTGAAAGGTTTTGTATTGTTTTGTATGATTTTGTATGGTTTGTATGGTTTTGTATGGTTTGTATGGTTTTGAAAGGTTTTGTATTGTTTTGTATGATTTTGTATGGTTTGTATGGTTTTGAAAGGTTTTGTATTGTTTTGTATGATTTTGTATGGTTTGTATGGTTTTGAAAGGTTTTGTATTGTTTTGTATGATTTTGTATGGTTTGTATGGTTTTGAAAGGTTTTGTATTGTTTTGTATGATTTTGTATGGTTTTGTATTGTTTTGTATGATTTTGTATGGTCTTGTATGGTTTGAATGGGTTTGTGTCATTCTGATTGGTTTTGTTTGACTTGTATGGTTTTACCAATATTGTAAACCATAACTACCCAAGTTGCTATTATAGTATCTTCTCAACAATAACTAACTCTGTGCAAGTCATGTCTAACATATGAAATGGAGGACAATTCATTTACATTTTAATCATTTAGCAGACACTCTAATTCAGAGATACTTACAGGAGCAATTAGGGTTAAGTGCCTTGCTCAAGGGCACATCGACCGATTTTCCACCTAGTCGGCTCAGGGATTCAATTCAGCAAGCTTTCGGTTACTGGCCCAACGCTCTTAACCGCTAGGCTACCTTAAATTCCTTAGCATAGGAATACATGTGGATGCACTCTTATCCGTGTAATGGTTTTAGAGAGAGAGAGAGAGAGAGAGAGAGAGAGAACGAGAGAGGAGGGAGAGAGAGAGAGAGAGAGAGAGAACGAGAAGGGGTAAGTGCTTTAGCATGTTCCAAACCAAGGAGGGGGAAAAGAAGGGACAGCCAGGAGAAGGGGAGGAGGGATAAGGAGTAGGAGTTGCACCTTGAGTCAGTGTGCAGCTGCGTCATGGCCTTAAACACAGAGCAGTTTCACGCCTCAGCTGCAGAGAACTCAACTGGGAAACAGGGGGCTAATAAAGAGGCTGGAAGAAAACGCTTTTCTCCTCTTTTACTGAGACCCTTCCCAATACAAACCGGCCTTAAGGGTGTGCACACAGCATTATACAAGACCATATGGTAAAGGTAAGAGCCAAACAGCCTGACCATGACAACACAAAACACATGGGTTTATACTAGTTTGCACAGGCAAACAGGTAGAATACCTCAAAACAAGACCCTCACAAAAGGAACCTATAGCCTATAATGTATTACTTGTCCGTTGTACAAATAGCCCCAAATGTCAATTACATAGTATATCTCAATGAGCCTACCAGTGGTAAGCATAATGAAGGTATAAAAATCCACTAGACATTTATTGGGGGGCCTAACGCCGTGCAAAGCTGAAAACAAGTTTTTTAAATAATAATAAGGTGGGTGCTTATATACACTGAGTGTACAAAACTTTAAGAACACCTTACTAATATTGAGTTCAGAAAAAGCCTCAATTCGTCGGGGCATGGACTCTACAAGGTGTCGAAAGCATTCCACAGGGATGCTGGCCCATGTTGACTCCAATGTTTTCGACAGTTTTGTCAAGTTGGCTGGATGTCCTTTGGGTGGTGGACCATTCTTGAAACACACAGGAAACTGATGAGCTTGAAAAAACCCAGCAGCTCTGTAGTTCTTGACACAAACCATTGCGCCTGGCACCTACTACCATACCCTGTTCAAAGGTACTTAACCCTTGTGTAGTCTTAACATTCTGTATACTCCCCTTGCCCTGAGGATTAAAAAATGACCCGCCTTCATTAAAGCTCTAAAATAAAGCAGCTTAATTGAATTTTAAACCCCGAATCTATTTTGCATGAAGAAACAACCTGTGATTCATCACAAACTTTGTGAATATCTTGGTTTTCCCTCTTCACAATGCCGAAAGACAGCATTCAGTGGACACCACTCATTTATATTACAACACACCTGTCATAATTGTTTTCTTTACTAAAGTAAAAGTTTATTATTATTATTGCTGAAGGTACTGCATAGGTGTATCGGTGCAAGAGATAGCACTTGTATAGCCTAAGAAAGTAGCAGAAATGTGCAGAAAGTAGTATTGAATGCATTTTATTGAAGGGAAACAATAAAAGTCATGAACCTTTTTGGCAACATTATTATATACTGTACAATGAGGAATTCAACTACAAAATACTAGTCTATTCCTATTTTTTGAACCCACAAGGTGTATAAACATCAACAATAAATAGGAATAAAATAAGATAATAGCAAAAACGTGAAGAACATACATCAATCAACTCTAATTAGCACATGTAGGACAGTATGCAAGTGTCTGTGCATGATCTTTGCAGATGTATTTCTCACATGTGCAGCACAAAGTATTTGTTTTACAGTCCTTCTTTGGGGGGCAGAAATGGCATCTCCTCCTCTTGCCTGCCCCAGCTGTAGCCTCAGGTGGATCAGGACAAGATTCAGCCTCCTGAACAGCTTTCATAAGCGCTGCAGAAACTGCTGTTCCTCCTGGACATCTGAAATAAATCAGATCTACGACCTATTGGGCACTGAAACGTACACTCATGGTTCAGCAAAGAGAGAACTAGGGGGGCTGTCATCAGCAGCACCTTTATAGCTTCTGACTGCATTCCCCATTACTAAACAATGCTTTCAAGAAATGTTTAATTTGTCTGAAATGTTGTTTATTTTGTCTGAAATTGTTTTTATTTTGTCTGTGAACTTGAGTCATGTGTGGGGTCGTGGAGGGGAGATGCTGCACATGCACAAGAACATTTGAGTTTTGTCTGAGTTCAATCAGTAGCACACCTAATCTCAATTTCGCATTGTGTGTGTGTGTGTGTGTCTTTGTTTTTTTTTTTGTGGTGTGTAAATGATTTTATAACTGCCTTGTCAAAAATTACCCTTAGACAATATTTGTACCCTCGTGGTGTACTGCTTTCATGGAAATATGAACAAAGGCGATGTTTCACTTTTTCAAATGTTGGGGTCACTCTAGGAAAAGAAATGAAATTTCAAGTTGAAAAAAGATAACTTAGTGGGTTTTCTCTGCTGTTAATCATTGTGGCAGGTCATTTTTGACCCTTAACACAACACAAGGGTTAAATCTGTTGTCTTGCCCATTCACCCTTTGAATGGCATACATACACAATCCATGTCTCAATTGTCTCAAGGCTTAAAAATACATATTTTTAACCTGTCTCCTTCCTCCCCTTCATCTACACTGATTGAAGTGGATTTAATAAGTGACATCAATAAGGGATCATGATTTATAGCCTGCCTAACAGACCATGATCCTATCTAATGTGAGGCAAGCTGTGTGAATTTGCTTAGCGGCCTACTACTTAGTCTCGGCACAAGGGCAACTCAACATTGTTCACAGCTCCCACAAGGGGGCAATCTGTCTCCATTCACATTTCTAGTAATTGGGCTATAGTGTTTCTTTAGGCCCTAACAGATGCTCACACATACGTTTATCCAATTGTATATGGTGCTCAAACCAGAATAAGTTTTCATGCATAAATCCCAAAGAGTACATTTCCAATAGAGATATGCCTTCCTTTCATTTCAACTTGGGAATTAATTTATCATTCTAAATTACAACCGTTGACATTTTGTCCCTTCATTTTATTGTAGGCTATTTAGGAAAGGAAGACTGGGGTATTTGAGCCAGAGTGGGTGGGGGATAGAATCCCTGCAGAGACTCAACTTGACGTTGGAGATGAGACAGAAAACAGGTGTCACCCATGACCTTCGGTGTTCTGTTCAAACATTCAACTGGCCTCACAATAGATTGGCCTGCCCTGCCTGTACCTCCCCATGCACCCTTCACTACTGCAACGGCCTTGAATAATATTATTCAACAGGTAACCGCCCTCAAAGGTTTGTCATCGCAGATTATTTCCATCAAAATGAATGAGCGTTACGCACGGGTTGGGATGCTATATTTTACATCAACACTACATTATCCCGTTGTGCTACAATCCTTCAGTGTTCACCTCAGAGTCACCTCAGCCTCAAAAGTGACCCCTGAGACAAAGAATAGAACACAGGCAATAACCTTTAAATCCGGACGGTGGGATTATGTGAATTTGGAGATGATTGGGAAGTCTGCAGTGCGGTCTAATGTTGTGACCCGGACTGGTGTCTGTGTCTTACCGTGTCTGTCAGCGCCTGCTCGTATCAGTTGCTCTCCTCCGCCATTGTTTTCCTCATAAGAAAAATATGAATTCTACAGATTATCGTGGTTCAATAAAGTATTTACTGTTAACCAGTAATTAGTCAACGTTGATGGATTGTCTTGTCCTGACATGGGTCAAACAGAGATAGAGGGCACGACTCACTATCTGAACATAGACATGGCTTGAACCAAAGTTGTAAGAGTGTGTTAGGTCAGTTGATGCGTCCGTGTGTGAGAGAGAGAGAGAGGCATGCAGGCTTGTCATATTCCCAGTGCTGATGTGAGCCATAATTGAAGTGATAGGGACACACAAGTAACAGAGGCAGTACAAGCCCATCTGTCTCTGTGGCCTCAGTTTGAATAGTCATGATCACACCACAGCCACACAACCAGAAGATGACCACAATTAGTTTACAACTATATCCTGCCCTACAAAAATATTCATACATAAGTCAATGATCATGCTGTGGTGAAATTGCCAATGATGGTGAAGTCGCTTCCATGTGAGATATAAAGATGTGTGTGCTTGCGTACTCACGTGTGTTTGTGTGTGTGTGTGTGTGTATGTGTGTGTGTGTGTCCGTTGTGTTAAACAGTGTCATGTTGCTAGGTTATGTGCTGACACAGCGCTGAAAGCTACAGGTCACACCTGGTGTGTGAGAAGAGTTGACCAGCTGCTGACACTCTGATGTCAGTAACAGAACACAAACACACACACACACACACACACACACACACACACACACACACACACACACACACACACACACACACACACACACACGCCTGCATGTTTGTTCATACATACATCTTACACCTACATATTTGCACTCATGCTCACATGTGCTCTCCAGAGCCTACTGTATATCCCTAATGGTATGCACAAAGACACAATCCTGTACGCACAACTGCAACAAAGTACGAGATGCAATGCTGAGTCCCTGGACTGGTCTGCAACTGAATGTCTATGCATTTGAAATGCTGTAAATGTGAAATGTGTTTAGTATACCATACGGGAGTGCATATAACCTGCAGATTACAAAAACCTATTGAGTTGCTTTGGCAAACGATGAGTACGTGGAGAACAGCCCTGCAGTAGCAGATAGGCAAACTTTTATCATGCCTTTCAAAGTGAATTATCCACATTGCTTTTGTGCTACCTAACTCGGTCATGTTACTGAGGTTGTTTATTTTGACTCAGGCCAGAAGTGTCAAAGTTTGGACCAGTACACACTCCCAGCCTCTGGTATCACAACAAGGGAAGTAACGCTTTGTCCAGTTTAAACAAGACGGGAGAGATGAAAGCAGTCACAACGTCTCGCAAACTACAAAGTGTGAAATAAAAGTAGAGTAGCTTGACATTTTGTCAAGATAAAATAGATGTGTAATGAAGGAGAGAACATTTTTTGCAAAAGTAGATTGTTGAAATGTGAGATAAGGAATCAAAGTTGTGAGCTGGCACAACTTCTGTCACTCCTGTGACTGCGCCGGATGAAAGGTGACGCTTACAGGGCATTATCGCCGCCTCCCAATAGAGGCTATCTAATCAGCTTTCACAGAGTTCACACAGACTGAAGGTGAAGTTTTCAAGGGGGATTTCGACACAGGAGATTGCTCTGTCCAGGTTTTTTTCTTAAACCTAAAGTAGTATCTCAAATGTTCTCAACTAGCCTACCTGGTTAAATAAAGGTGAAATATTTTTTTATTTAAAAAATACTTATTTACTATACTAGATGTCAAGTTATGTCATTTGAAAATGTTGTGTCATTTTGTTGTTATATTGTTATATATTTTGCTTTAAAGTAAAGTTACCCTACAACTTCATCCGAGTTGGTAGGAGAGGGGGAAGGGGAGAGGCAAGGAAACCATCATACCCCCGTCTGAGATGGACAAGCCTCTATTATCCTTCTCCAAAGCAGCCCTCCTCCCTCCTCAGAGTTTGGGCTCATAATTGGACCTTTGTGCTGTGTGTGAATTCTTTGCCTGCACACACGTTCCCAGACTGTGTCCAGCCATCAACAGATGGGGTCTGTGTGTGAGGGACACACATGTCACACACACCCACACCAAACCCTACTTGCGGCCCCATTCACAAAAACTGCACAATGACAAGAAAAGTGCCAGGGTTTGAGGACCCCTCAGCCTCTGAGAGGAGGGCCTGTCTCTGTATTGGGATGCCTGTAATGCAGGGAACATACAATAATGTTTTTGTAGCTGGACCGTTTGAAGTCACTGAGGAAGAATGCATAATTTTTGGGGACAAAAGTCATGCCCAATGGCCCATTGTCAGGCTGCAGTTTGCTTTGTTTAAGCTATTTTGTAAATTACATTGCTCTGTCAGAAATGACATTGCCACGGCAACCAAAATCAGTAATTGTCTGTAAGTTTGTGGGTATTAAGGCTGGTTGCCTATTCTGAATGCACTGGGTGCGGTAGGAGCTGATACAGGTATGGGAGTCCCAAATAGAGGGCAAGGATAGGAGCAGAGAGACTTTCCATTTAGAGTTGCAGCTCCGGTTGATTTTCTCCACTCAATCATAATCCAGTTTCATTTCCGTTATTGACGTGTGTGTGGTTGGGTATTGGAAGCACAGATAACATAACTAAAAGGGATACATGCTGGAGAGTATTATCAAGAGACATTGATTGTTTGGCACTGAACTGAAAGACACAGGGAACTCAGGTATTCAATAAGGGAAATGCTCAGAGCATAGAGCTGTATAGACGTCTCTCGTGCCATAAAGCCTATGTTCACATGGGCAGCGCCATTGAGGACTGATACGTCGTTGCAATCTTTATGGCTTTGAGGTGCCTGCAGTTAAAAGGTACAGTTAACCAGAAAGTGCAATTAAAGGGACAGTTAACTAAAAAGTAGTAATAAAGATGAGAGCCTTTTCTATAGTTGGGAGTTACAGCTGTACGGCCTGTTCTCTTAGAGAGCTTTCTTGTGGCCGTTGGATTTTAATGGCGAAAGAGGTGAAAGCTCTCCCACTCTCTGCAATCCTCTAGCCCACTCCCTCCCTCCTCCATTCCTGTCTCTCATTCACTGTCACTCACTTATTCATTCACTCATCCCTTACTCACTAATTCATTATTTCAGTAAGTCACTCCCAGAGGAGGCTGGTGGGAGGAGCTATGGGAGGACAGGTTCATTGTAATGGAAGGATTGGAATCAATGGAATGAAGTCAAACAATTTCCATGTGTTTGGTACCATTCCCATGATTCCATTCCAGCCATTACAATGAGCCCGTCCTCTTATAGCTCCTCCCACCAGCCTCCTAGAGGGTCACTCCCCACTCTCTCACTCGCTCACTCACTCACCCAAACTGGTTTAATTGTTCGTAGTCACTCTCAATCTTTTTCAGGTATCTCAGTGTGAGGAGATAACAGAGCGCTGTAAGGCAGATTTGCTCCATAAGTCATCCACTTGCTTTTTATCTTTATTTAACTAGGCAAGTCAGTCAAGAACAAATTCTTATTTACAAGGACGGCTGTCATTGTTACGCTGTCAAACCGTACTTCTTCTTAACAATCACGTTCGTCAGCAAATATGCCCTGTGATCTATATCTTCAGACTGCTGCATATCACGCTACACCATCAACGAAAGAAGAGAAAGCACACTGTTCAGATGTAATACTGTACATTTGTATCAAGTCACAGAGGAAAAGAACCGTCATGAATTCCTTTCTTTGTATGAACATGTTTATATCCTTTCACTGGACTTACTGTAAATAAATACAAATTGACACATTGAATTACAAGAGTGTGTTTGTGTGTGTGCATGTGTCATAACATGACAGGAAACAGCTTTCCTGGCTTTGGGTGAGAGTGTTTTCCCCCGAGTTAATTTCTGAGCAGCACAGTATGGCACTGCAATGCTCCCACACCACAGCTCAAAGCAAACTCTATGATGGATCCTGACAGGGATTTCCTTCAAATCAATAGTCATGCCTTACTGCTGGTATGTGGCTGGAACATCTGTTTCTGACGGTTCTACCAACAGGTGCTGTGGAATGACACAATGTCGTGAGAACATGGACACAACCAGGTGCACTCTACAGCCGTGTCCAGCTGAATAGAGAATATGTGTGTTAAACCGGTCTGAACTGTAAACCCGACCCAGGGCAATGAGGGCACAGTCAGGGGCACGGGCTAGAGTGGATCTGCCTCAGAGGGCTCTTCACGAGCAGAGAGATAGAGTTAGATGTAACCATAGGATTTTAAACCCTTTTGAGAGAGAGTTTTGAGAGATGCAAAATATACCACTGACGTATGAATGATATCGTACAGTATTTATTGCAAAATCTCAATTGAAAAGAAGTTTAATTTCAGTATGCGACAGAAAGAGAAAAGATATCAAATCTGTTTTTAGTTTTCTTCTCACCCACGAAGCTGAAGAGTATAGGACTCTTATACAGTAGTATAGGAGAAAAATGTAATTGTCTCTTTTTAGATTACACTGATGTCTTTAGTCTGTGGCGCTGGAGGAAATGGCTGTCGTTTTACGGGCTCCTAACCAATTGTGCTATTTTGAGTATTTTTTTCGCTGTTTGTAACTTATTTTGTACATAATGTCTCTGCCACCGTCTCTTATGACAGAAAAGAGCTTCTGGATATCAGAACAGTGATTACTCACCTTGAACTGGACAAAGATTTGTTCTTTAATGAATCGAAGGCAAAGGATTTACTCCAGATACCCGACCAGGCCCAAATCCCTGTCATTTGCATGAAAAGAAGATGTCGATACAGGGGACGTAGGCCCGGGTGCCTTGTGTAAATTTGTCGGTGAGTGTGTAACCTGCCTCTACCATCCGTCCTACTGGCCAACGTGCAATCATTGGAGAATAAACTAGATGAGCTCCTTTCAAGACTATCCTACCAACGGAACATTAAAAACTATAATATCTTATGTTACACGAGTCGTGGCTGAACGACGACATGGATAATATACAGCTGGCTGTTTCTTCCATGCATTGGCAGGACAGAACAGCTGCCTCTGTTATTAAGAAAACGGTTTGCGGTCTGTGTCTATTTGTCAATAACAGCTGGTGTGCAAAATCTAATATTAAGGAAGTCTTAATATTAGTTTTGCTCACCTGAGGTAGAGTATCTCATGATAAGCTGTAGACCACATTATTTACCACGACAGTTTTCATCTATATTTTTCGTAGCTGTCTATTTACCACCACAAACCGATGCTGGCACTAAGACCGCACTCAACGAGCTATATAAAGCCATAAGCAAACAAGAAAATGCTCATCCAGAGGCGGCACTCCTAGTGGCCGGGGACCTTAATGCAGGGAAACTTAAAACCGTTTTACCTCATTTCTACCAGCATGTCACATGTGCAACCAGAGGAAACTCTAGACCACCTTTACTCCACACACAGAGATGCGTACAAAGCTCTCCCTCGCCCTCCCTTTGGCAAATCTGACCATAATTCGAACCTCCTGATTCCTGCTTAAAAGCCAAAACTAAAGCAGGAAGTACCAGTGACTCGCTCAATACGGTAGTCAAATATGCAGATGCTAAGCTGCAGGACTGTTTTGCTAGCACAGATTCCCGGGACTCATTCGACGGCATTGAGGAGTATACAACATCAGTCACCGGCTTCATCAATAAGTGCATCGATGACGTTGTCCCTACAGCAATGTACATACATGACGTTGTACATACACCAATCAGAAGCCATGGATTACAGGCAACATCCGCACTAAGCTAAAGGGTAGAGATACATCTTTCAAGGAGCGGAACTCTAACCCGGATGCTTCAAAGAAATCCCACTATGCCATCAGACGAACCATTAAACGCCGGCTCCGACTCTCATCGGATGTGGCAGTGTTACGATCAACTAGGAGTGGTGGATGGAATCAGGCGCAGAGAGCAGGGTTCAGTCTTTCTTTCAAATTTATTCCCCAGCGCAACAAAACAGTCACGCCAACACACAGGGCGTATATAAGTTGCCAGTCCAAACAACAGGACAAAATAGTCCGGAGAATAAATACATGAATAACTCACACCATCAAACACAGAGTAACACAAACAAGCCCGCACAAATACCCTGCAGGCCTAGTGCCCTTAAATACCCTACAAACAAACCCTAATACAAAACAGGTGTACCCAATTACCCAATAACCCGAAACAAACGGAAAGGGAATCGATGGTAGCTAATAGGCCGGCGAGACGACCGCCGAGCACCGCCCGAACAGGAAGAGGCACCATCTTCGGCAAGGTTCATGACAGGCAGGGCTTGCAAACTATTACGGACTGCAAAGGTAAGCCCAGCCGCGAGCTGCCCAGTGACACAAGCCTACCAGATATGCTAAATTACTTATAGACGCATTTCGGGGCAAGCAACACTGAAGCATGCATGATTGCACCAGCTGTTCCGGACGACTGAGTAAGACCTTTAAACAGATCAATATTCACAAGGCCGTAGGGCCAGACGGATGTGCATGAGCTGAACAACTGTCAAGCGTCTTCACTGATATTTTCAACCTGTTCCTGGCTGAGGCTGTAATAACTACATGATTCAAGCAGACCGTCATAGTCCCTGTGCCAAAGAACACCAAGATAACCTGTCTAAATGACTACCGACATGTAGCACTCACATCTATAGCTATGAAGTGCTTTGAAAGGCTGGTCATGGTTCAGATCAACACCATCATCCCAGAAATCCAAGACCCAGTTCAATTTGCATACCACCCAAACAGATCCACAGATAATGCAATCTCGAAATCACTCAACACTGTCCTTTCCCACTTGGACAAAAGGAACACCTACCTGGGAATTCTGTTCACAAACTACAGCTCAGCGTTCAACACCAAAGTGCCCTCAAAGCTCATCACCAAGCTAAGGACCCTGGGACTAAACATTTTCCTCTGCAACTGGATCCTGGACTTCCTGACTGGCCGCCCCCAGGTGGTAAAGGGTAGGTAACAACACATCTGCCACGCTGATCCTCAACACAGGGACCCCTCAGGGGTGCGTGCTTAGTCCGCTCCTGTACACAGAAAAGATTTGGCATGGGTACTCAGATCCTCAAAAAGTTCTACAGCTGCACCATTGAGAGAATCCTGACCGGTTGCATCACCGCCTGGTATGGCAACTGCTCGACCTCTGACCGCAACGCGCTACAGAGGGTAGTGCGTACGGCCTTGTACATCACTGGTGCCAAGCTTCCTGCCATCCAGAACCTCTATACCAGGCGGTGTCAGAGGAAGGCCCTAAAAATTGCCAAAGACTCCAGCCACCCTAATCATAGATTGTTCTCTCTGCTACCGCACGACATGCATTACCGGAGCGCCAAGTCTAGGTCCAAAAGGCTTCTTAATAGCTTCTACCCCCAAGCCATAAGACTCCTGAATAACTAACCAAATGGCAACCAGGACTATTTGCATTTTTACTCTGCTGCTACTCTCCGTTGATTATCTATGCACTTTACCTCTACCTACATATTACCTCAATTACCTCGACTAACCTGTACCCCCGCACATTGACTAGGTACCGGTGCTCCTTGTTTATAGCCTCATTATTGTTATCTTATTGTTGCTCTTTTATTTTTTACTTTAGTTTATTTAGTACATTTTTTTTTACTCTTATTTTTCTATAAACTGCCTTGTTGGTTAAGGGCTTGTAAGTACGCATTTCACGGTAAGGTATTCGGCGCATGTGACAAATAAAATGTGAATTGATTTGATTTGTGTGAGGGTGAGGTCTGTGTGTGTGAGGGTGAGGTCTGTGTGTGTGAGGGTGGGGTCTGTGTGTGTGTTTTTGTACGGGGGTGAGCTCCAGTAGAGGTGAAAATAACTGAAGTGACACTTGACTCAAAAATGTTTGTTTTTCCCATTTTGGCTGTATTGACATAGCTGTTCCTTCGTTCCAGCCTGTCATGTCCTTTCACAAACACATTCAGGTGCATGTTGGGAGCACAAAAGCCGACCGACCGTGTTTCTGCAAGCCTTCACCACGGCAACATGCCCACGGGAAATTATGATTTTCAACACTTCACCCTGGGGGAGTGTGGAGGGAGCAATGACTATGGGGAGGAAGGTGTGTCTCTTTAGGGGGGAAACGTTTCTCACATAGACAGAAGGAGGACATTTACAAAGACATTTACAAAGACATTTACAAAGGAAAGGTTATCCTTTTACAAACTGGACTTGTCAATGTGATTTAACAAGCAAGCATGATGTGGCCGAGCTGCAGTGCTTTTCACAGTACACCGCAAATCGGTTGTTTCCCACAACTTGGAAGGTTGACAAATCCTCTTTGTTAATTGTGATTTTTGGTGCCTGAAATGTGATGTGATATTTCACTGAGAGGGGAGAGGTGTTAAGCTGTTGCTCTCTTCTTTAAAGGTCCAGCTGGTGTTGCTCTGTGCTTTTTATCCACAGCGTTGTACCACTTTAGATCCATTTACTATTATCATGTTCACTATTTACAGTGTCTTTGTAATGACATGCAGGATCTAACAGTGTAGATGACATGAATACACGTTCAGGACAGGATGGTAACACGTTACATTACGTTTCTCTTGTACCTGTGTAACTAAACAGTAATTACTGTAGTTACAATATTGTGATGACACATTGTTTTATGGAAATGGTTTTACATTGTTTGAAAATATAGCACACAATTGACTTAGTCTTGTCTCATCCCAGACTCCTGTGGAGGTCTTTGGCTCCCATGGCATTGTCCATTGTGACACGGTGGGAGGCTGGTGAGAGAGGGGTCAAGGTAAGGGGGATCGTCCTGTCCCCTGGGGTGTGGTGTATTGTTTAATGATCCCTGCTCGTCTTCCCTGAGCTGAAAGAGAGCACAGTGAGTCCCAGACGCGTCTCCTTATCAGATCAGGCATCCGCTTCAATTTGCAATTCTAATGAAAATCAGACACCTGCACTTCCAACGATCACCTCTCTGTGGATCTCTGCCACAACAACAGAAAGAGAGGAGTATAGGACGAACGAGAGGGGGATAGAGAGAGAGGAAGGGAGTGATCGAGGAGAGAAGCAGAGAGCCATGGCTGAGGAGTAGTTAGGGGCAGGATAAGGAGGATAAGGAGGAGGAGTAGTGTATGGTTACCGTTGGCCCAGCATATTGGATTGTCAGATGGCCCAGACAGGGAGGAGAAGAAAGGCTCGCTTTCATTCGGGGTGCTGTGACAGAGGTCTTGTCACATGGTGAAAGAATCAGTAGATGATGTTGGCTGTGAGGGAGGGCGGCGAGGGGACCTGATGTACCCCCTGGGAGGTATGACACCGGGGTTATCCTACCTCTCCTACCCCTTCACCTGCATGGGAGCTATGGGAGTCAGCTTTCAGCTCTGCTCTGTCTGATGGCTGCATGGACTAGACCCCTAAAATTCAGCTCTGGAACTTCAAGCCAGTTCCACCGCGTTTTTTTCATTGTTCTCCTCTAATTAAGGACTGATTTAGGTGGGTGCAATGAATTATCAGGAAGAACAGAAAACCAGGAGGCTCCGGACCTCGTAGGGTCAGAGTTGAGTACCCCTGGGCTAGACTATGGGCTTGTTGAACTACACTAACTCATCCTCACTGATGTGAATCCCAATGGTTAGTTTTAGAATTGATATACCGTTTACATACTGTCATGTTATGTCTTGTCCCTGTGCTTTCTCTTCTCTTCGTTTCCCCCTGCTGGTCGTATTAGGTTACTATCTTTCTCTCTCTCTTTCGTTCCGTTCCTGCTCCCAGCTGTTCCCCATTCTCCTAACGACCTCGTTTACTCTCTCACACCTGTCTCCTCTTTTGCCCTCTGATTAAGTCTCTATTTCTCTCTCTGTTTCTGCTTCTGTCCTTGTCGGATTCTTGTTTGCTTTGCCCCGTCCTGTCGTAATCTGCCTCTTTATTAGATGCTACGTGTGAGCAGGTGTCTTTGTCCTCTACGGCCCGCGCCTACCCTGAGGGACCTGCAGTCTGTTGCCGCTAGCCCTGCAATTCTCCTCTACTACTAGAAGGAGGACTCTCCTGCAAAGATAGAGGATTTATGTTTTCCCTGTTTGGACATCTCCTGTAACGATTGAGGATTTATGTTTTCCCTGTTTGGACATTAAAAGACTGTTTCTGTTGAATCGCTGTTGGGTCCTCACTCATCTGCATAACAGAAGAATCCGACCAAGAATGGACCCAGCGACTTCGGATCCTCTCTACTCAGCCGTCGAGATCCAGGGAGCGATGCTAGGCAGACACGAGCAGGAATTGTCTGCTGCTCGACATGCCGTTGAGACCCTGGCCGCCCAAGTCTCCGACCTCTCGAAACATATTCACAATCTCCGCCTCGATCCACCGGCTACTTCCAGGGCTTCCGAGTCTCCGGAGCCCAGAATTAATAACCCACCGTGTTACTCTGGGGAGCCCACTGAATGCCGCTCGTTCCTCACCCAGTGTGATATTGTGTTCTCTCTCCAGCCCAACACGTACTCCAGGGGTACAGCTCGTATCGCCTACGTCATATCTCTCCTTACTGGACGGGCTCGTGAGTGGGGCACGGCAATCTGGGAGGCAAGGGCTGAGTGTACTAACCAGTATCAGAACTTTAAGGAGGAGATGATACGGGTTTTTGATCGTTCAGTTTTTGGGAAAGAAGCTTCCAGGGCCTTGTCTTCCCTATGTCAAGGGAATCGATCCATAACGGACTACTCTATAGAGTTTCGCACTCTTGCTGCCTCCAGTGACTGGAACGAGCCGGCGTTGCTCGCTCGTTTTCTGGAGGGTCTCCACGCGGAGGTAAAGGATGAGATTCTCTCCCGGGAGGTTCCTTCCAGCGTGGATTCTTTGATTGAACTCGCTATTCGTATAGAACGACGGGTAGATCTTCGTCACCGAGCTCGTGGAAGAGAGCTCGCGTTATCCGTTTCCTCCCTCTCCGCATCACTACCATCTTCCTCCACTGGCTCAGGTGCTGAGCCCATGCAGCTGGGGGGTATTCGCATCTCGACTAAGGAGAGGGAACGGAGAATTACCAACCGCCTCTGTCTCTATTGCGGTTCCGCTGGTCATTTTGTCATTTCATGTCCAGTAAAGGCCAGAGCTCATCAGTAAGCGGAGGCTACTGGTGAGCGCTACTACTCAGGTCTCTCCTTCAAGATCCTGTACTACCTTGTCGGTCCATCTACGCTGGACCGGTTCGGCAGCTTCCTGCAGTGCCTTGATAGACTCTGGGGCGGAGGGCTGTTTTATGGACGAAGCCTGGGCTCGGGAACATGACATTCCTCTCAGACAGTTAGGGGAGCCCACGGCCATGTTCGCCTTGGATGGTAGTCCTCTCCCCAGGATTCAGCGTGAAACGCTACCTTTAACCCTCACTGTCTCTGGTAATCATAGCGAAACCATTTCTTTTTTGATTTTTCGTTCACCTTTTACGCCTGTTTTGGGCCATCCCTGGCTAGTGTGTCATAATCCTTCTATTAATTGGTCTTGTAATTCTATCCTCTCCTGGAACGTCTCTTGTCATGTGAAATGTTTAATGTCTGCTATCCCTCCTGTTTCTTCTGCCCCCTCTTCTCAGGAGGAGCCTGGTGATTTGACAGGGGTGCCGGAGGAATATCATGATCTGCGCACGGTCTTCAGTCGGTCCAGGGCCACCTCCCTTCCTCCTCACCGGTCGTATGATTGTAGTATTGATCTCCTCAAGAAGCGTTTTACATCCGCTCCTATCCTTGTTACACCTGACGTCTCTAGACAGTTCATTGTCGAGGTTGACGCGTCAGAGGTGGGCGTGGGAGCCATTCTGTCCCAGCGCTCCCATTCTGACGATAAGGTCCACCCTTGCGCGTATTTTTCTCATCGCCTGTCGCCGTCGGAACGTAACTATGATGTGGTAAACCGCGAACTGCTCGCCATCCGCTTAGCCCTAGGCGAATGGCGACAGTGGTTGGAGGGGGCGACCGTTCCTTTTGTCGTTTGGACTGACCATAAGAACCTTGAGTACATCCGTTCTGCCAAACGACTTAATGCGCGTCAGGCTCGTTGGCGCTGTTTTTCGCTCGTTTCGAGTTCGTTATTTCTTATCGTCCGGGCTCTAAGAACACCAAGCCTGATGCTTTATCCCGTCTCTTCAGTTCTTCAGTAGCCTCCACCGACCCCGAGGGGATTCTCCCTGAGGGGCGTGTTGTCGGGTTGACTGTCTGGGGAATTGAGAGGCAGGTAAAGCAAGCACTCACTCACACTCCGTCTCCGCGCTTGTCCTAGGAACCTTCTTTTCGTTCCCGTTCCTACTCGTCTGGCCGTTCTTCAGTGGGCTCACTCTGCCAAGTTAGCCGGCCACCCCGGCGTTCGGGGTACGCTTGCTTCTATTCGCCAGCGTTTTTGGTGGCCCACTCAGGAGCGTGACACGCGTCGTTTCGTGGCTGCTTGTTCGGACTGCGCGCAGACTAAGTCTGGTAACTCTCCTCCTGCCCCTACCCCTGGCCTTGCTGTGTCTCAGTCTGTCCCCAGCCACCGCATCTCTCCTGGTCCTGCTCCTAGCCTTGCTGTGTCTCAGTCTGCCCCAAGTTGTCACTCTCCTGGCCTGTTTGGTCCTGATAGCTCTAACTCTTACAGTTCTCTACCCGTGTCTCATTTAAAAAATAATAATAGCACAATGATTCCCTCTTCATCGTTTTCCGGTACGGTCCTGAGGAAAGGAGTTGGGTTCCATCTCGGGACGTGCTGGACCGTTCGCTGATCGGTGATTTCCTCCGTTGCCGCCAGGTTTCCTCCTCGAGTGCGCCAGGAGGCGCTCGGTGAGTGGGGGGGTACTGTCATGTTATGTCTTGTCCCTGTGCTTTCTCTTCTCTTCGTTTCCCCTGCTGGTCGTATTAGGTTACTATCTTTCTCTCTCTCTTCGTTCCGTTCCTGCTCCCAGCTGTTCCCCATTCTCCTAACGACCTCGTTTACTCTCTCACACCTGTCTCCTCTTTTGCCCTCTGATTAAGTCTCTATTTCTCTCTCTGTTTCTGCTTCTGTCCTTGTCGGATTCTTGTTTGCTTTGCCCCGTCCTGTCGTAATCTGCCTCTTTATTAGATGCTACGTGTGAGCAGGTGTCTTTGTCCTCTACGGCCCGCGCCTACCCTGAGGGACCTGCAGTCTGTTGCCGCTAGCCCTGCAATTCTCCTCTACTACTAGAAGGAGGACTCTCCTGCAAAGATAGAGGATTTATGTTTTCCCTGTTTGGACATCTCCTGTAACGATTGAGGATTTATGTTTTCCCTGTTTGGACATTAAAAGACTGTTTCTGTTGAATCGCTGTTGGGTCCTCACTCATCTGCATAACACATACCTACCAATACAGTGCCTTCGGAAAGTAGTCAGACCCCATGACTTTTTACACATTTTGCTACTGTCACGTTCTGACCTTAGTTCCTTTGTTTTGTCTTTTGTTTTAGTATGGTCAGGGCGTGAGTTGGGTGTGTTGTCTATGTTAGTTTGTCTATGATTTTCTATTTCTGTGTTTGGCCTGGTATGGTTCTCAATCAGAGGCAGCTGTCAATCGTTGTCCCTGATTGAGAACCATATTTAGGTAGCCTGTTTTCCATTGTGTTTTGTGGGTGGTTATTTTCTGTTTAGTGTTGTGTTGCACCTTACATGACTGTTCGTTGGTTGTTTATTGTTTTGTTTTCAGTGTTCATTAAAATATTTAAAATATGAACACTTGCCACGCTGCGCATTGGTCCTCCTCTCCTTCCCCAGACGACAAGCGTTACAGTTACGTTACAGCCATATTCTAAAATTGATTAAATAGTTTTTTTCCCCCTCATCAATCTACACACAATACCCCATAATGACAAAGCAAAAACAGGTTTTTAGAAATGTTTGCAAATGTATAAAAATAAATTTAAAAAATACTTTATTTACATAAGTATTCCGACCTTTTGCTATAACACTCGAAATTGAGCTCAGGTTTAACTTGTTTACATTGATCATCCTTGAGATGTTTTCTACCTATGGTAAATTCAATTGATTAGATTTGGAAAGGCTCACATCTGTCTATATAAGGTCACATAGTTCACAGTGCATGTCAGAGCAAAAACCAACCAATGCGGTCGAAGGAATTGTCCGTAGAGCTCCGAGACAGGATTGTGTCGAGGCACAGATCTGGGGAAGGGTACCAAAAAATGTATGCAGCGTTGAAGGTCCCCAAGAACACAATGGCCTCCTTCATTCTTAAAATGGAAGAAGTTTAGAACCACCGAGGCTCTTCCTAGAGCTGGCAGCCACACCAAACTGAGTAATCGGAGGAGAAGGGCCTTGGTCAGGGAAGCGACCAAGGTGAAGCATGGTGATGGCAGCATAATGCTATGGGGATGTTTTTCAGCGGCACGGACTGGGAAACTAGTTGATGAAAACCTTCTCCAGAGCGCTCAGGACCTCAGACTGGGGCGAAGATTTACCTTCCAACAGGACAATGTCCCTAAGCACACAGCCAAGACCATGCAGGAGTGGCTTCTGGACAAATCTCTGAATGTCTTTGAATGGCCCAGCCAGAGCCCAGACTTCTCTGAAGCCCGAACATCTATGGAGAGACCTGAAAATAGCAATGCAGCGACGCTCCCCATACAACCTGACAGACCTGGAGAGGATCTGCAGAGAAGAATGGGAGAAACTCCCCAAATACAGATTTGCCAAGCTTGTAGCGTCATACCAGACTCGAGGCTGTAATCTCTGCCAAAGGCGCTTTAACAAAGTACTGAGTAAAGGGTCTGAATACTTATGTAAATGTGATATTTCAGTATTTCATTTTAAATACCTTAGGGAACAATTACATTTTTTTTTTGCTTTGTCATTATGGGGTATTGTGTGTAGATTGATAAGAAGAAGAAAAAGATTTAATACAGTTTAGACTAAGTGTCATGTCTCCTGCTCCACCCCTCCAGCGTGCGACGTTGCCGGAATACGAACCACCTCATTACCTCCCCTTTATAGGTCCCTTCCTTTTGTTCACTCCTCAGTTGGTATTGCACCTGTGTTCCTGTTACCTCACGTCTGTTACATTGTCTTGTTTCATGTTTGTTGTTTTCATGAAACGTTTTAACTGCACCTGCTTCTCGACTCACGGCGTCATCGTTACAATAAGGCTGTAACGTAACAAAATGTGGAAAACGTCAAGGGGTCGGAATACTTTCCGAAAGCACTTTACATCCCTTCTCTCAGCTGGCTCTGCCTGTCTGAGCCATTGGTTGAGATTATCACACACACAAAATGGGTCCGTTAACAGCCAAGATAGACTGCCAATAAGAGGAAGAAGAGGAGGAGGTCAGAGAGATCCTATCAGTCCATCAGACTCGTGTGGACAAAAGCAGGTGCTCTCTCTTTCACTGTGGCCTAGTTGTGGCCACAGCTAGCGTGCTCACAGGCACTATACAGTGCTGGTTCTCTGCGCTGCACATATGGTCACTTGGACAAAGAGGCCTTGATGCAGGTGTGTGGAGATGCCACTCACACTCAGAGGCCTCAGAGCTAAATTCACCTCGGCGACCAGGCCACAGCATCCCATTCAGGCCACCAACAATACACTGGAGGCCCCGCATAAAACGTCTTTACCTCCTCTGGTCAAATGAAGGAGTCTCTTCAACAGACCACCTGCGTCACGGCTTTCGTCGGAAGAAGAGGAGTATTTGGACCAAAATGCAGTGGGGTACGTGTTCATCTTTATTAGCGTAACTGACTGAACACTGAATACAAAATAACAAAAACAATAGCCGAAACAGTTCTGCAAGGTGCAACCAACACTAAACAGAAAATAACCACCCACAACTAACAGTGGGAAAACAGGCTACCTAAATATGGTTCTCAATCAGAGACAACGATTGAGAACCACACCCGGCCAAACAACAAAGAAAAACCAAAAGATAGAAAATGAACATAGAATGCCCACCCTAGTCACACCCTGACCTAACCAAAATAGAGAATAAAAACCTCTCTATGGCCAGGGTGTGACAACCTGACTTTATCACACTGCTTTGTGCGTTCACCAGATTATGATTTGTTTTTAAACAATTGTTCATTCATTTGGTAATATTCTGCAGTGATAATGTTGTGTCATTATGAATAGTAAACCCTCAATAAATAGTGTATTAATGTGTTTGTTGCAGCTACTGAATCGAAGGTCCAAAATCTTAGTTTGGATGTAATGTGTTGAAGGCCCTCTAGTCTTCACCAGGGACTTTAACTGGACCAGAATACAGTGGAACATTTCAAACTGTCTGAAGACCCCCTATCCCCTGTTCACCCTTCTTCCCCCTCACCGCCCTCACACTGACTCTTAACACCACACCTCCCCTCTGGTTCTGTGGACAGAGAAAAATGTGCTCCCCACTTGTGGGGGCCATGTATTTAAAAAAAATCACACACCTGTTTCTCCCCTGATGGGCAAGGACAGCAATATTGTCACCCATTTAGGGGGTGGTGGGGACACGTGGCTCGCCCTTTAGCACACTGGCAGAGGCATGGGCCAGGAGGGAGGCACGGGGTGCTGGCAGCTGTGGCAGGTGGCATGACGGATGTGCTCCCCACTGCCAAAGCAAACAAAGAGAGGCGAGGTGGGGCTGGGTGGGGCGGCCAGAAAAGGGTAGAGCGGGCACTGGGATATTAGTGGGCCACATCCCTGCACTTTACAGCACAGGGTCACTTCCCTGGCTACTGAATCATACCTTTTTCTGTGGACCAGGTGAATTACTGAATGAAATCTGCAGCAGAATAAACTTGATTTGCAGAAAATAGTGATCATGCAGGAAACTGTGCCAAAGAGTAGCTATAATTTGTTTCCGTTATTAATCACAAAAAGATTCCTAAAAGTATAGAAACAAACAGATGAAAAATGGAATCGCGATCTAACAGGTCCTCTAATGGCCAAGCCGAGTCAGACATGAACACTACCCAGAACATGTGCACAGGAAGTCTGAGGTATTCTGGTTGCACACAGAAACTGGATATGGCTTGTTCGCTAACCTTGGGTCGCAGTCAGGACCTCAGCCCCGGACCATTTTGATGGCGATAGAAGATCACATACAATGTGTGAGCCTCAACCTATTCTAGAGCTCAGTCTGTTGGTGGATGGGTCCACAGGCGAAAATAACCCAAACATTGTTTGTGGATGCAGGCAGGGTAGCAGGGAAAGTGCAGAACTACAGTCACAAGTCCCAGACACATCTGGAAAAACCTTTAAGGCTGTCCTAGCAACAGCACGTAGGGGGAATGGGAGTGGGATTAGGGGTGGCTGGGGGGGAACGATTGGCAGGGAGGGATTGGGGTTAAAGGTCAGTTGCTAGTCTGTGGTTTTGATTAAACAGGTCCTGGTGCCCAAACTGCTAGTGGTTGGTTGGTTGGTTGGTTGGTTGGTTGGTTGGTTGGTTGGTTGGTTGGTTGGTTGGTTGGCTGGCTGGCTGGCTGTTATTCAGCTGGGCTCAGTCAGTGACCAGGGTCAGAAATTAATCATATGAGAGCTTTAACATGAGCTCCATGGGGGAAAGTTGTACTGTAGCTAGCACTGCTGTACTGCTGCTCTAGCATTGCTGCAGGGCTGTTGTCGTCTGTAGGAATGAGAATCGCAGGTGCCTCCATAACTTCCTGTTCCCCAGACCTGGCCTCCTGGGAGCTCCCTGCAGCCCTCAGCCTTCAGCCCAGCCAAAGCTACAAAGCTATATTTTTCTCGTTCTGTCTGTGTCTGGCTCTATCTCTCCCTTGCTTTCTCTTTCTCCTTGCTTTTCTTTTTCTCTCTTTGCCTCCACCCCTCACTCTTTACTTTGTCTCTTTTCATCTCCCCGTGCTCCTCTCTTTTCTTTACATTCTATTTTTCTGTCTGTCCCTCCCTCTGTCCTGTATTAATCTAAACAGTACTGTTTCCAGGTTAGACCAGTGAGTGAGGCAGCAGTACTATAACAGTAAACATGATCCATTGCTCCTTCACTGATTCTCTGCTTCTGAATATCTGATAGGTCGGAGGTCGTCGGAAGTATGCCTTGGCAGGGACAGAGGGACATAGCCACCTGGTCATCTGTGTTAATTATAAATGGCTGTGAGGGGAGGATGAGCTGGACAGCTGTCTCCAGACCCTCGCCACTCCACCACCAACCCCGTCCCCATCAGAGCTCCTAAGCACCGGTGGCTCCCCATGGACCCGTCGTGGTTAAAAAGCCCTCAGATGCAGCCAGGTGAAACTGGGGAAAAGTTCACCAGGTACCGCAGTCAAACTCACTCTCCCTCACTCACGAAGCGTCCCACTAAAATAAATGATTGAACATGTTCCTTGGATTCCTGTCATGTTCTGGCGTTCTCTTCATAATTCTGACAGGAAATGGAAAGTGCTTCAAGATTGCAGAAGTCACAGGAACACAATGACTCATCAGTACTCAGAAAGATGTTCAATGTGTGATTAAATAGATATGGCAAGCAACACACTTGAGATAAAACTCAATCAAAAGGGAGAAATGTGTGCCACCACCACTTACTTTCTGTAAAACGAGATTGAATAGCCAATGAGAAGACGGCTGTATATTTCAGTGCTAGAATAGAGTGATTGGTAAACAATCCCTTCAAGGTGTTCATAACAAGGCTAGCCTTCCATACAAATGGCAATTTGTCACCACCTCCCTTGAGCTGTCCCCAAGGGGCCCTGAGCTAATAAGAGTCGCTCAGTTTAATTGTGAAATAAGTGCTTCTCCCGGAGCTCACAGGAATCTGAAACCCCATCGGTGGGGCAGCCGGCAGGCAGACAGGCAGGCAGGCAGGCTGATGAGCAGCTCTCAGAGGTGGATCCTGGCAGCAAGAGGGAGATACAAATGTAGACAGCTCATCTCTCCAGGCACTCAGACAGAAACATCAGCAAAACGCAGAGAGAGCAAAGTGACAGGTAGGAATGGAAGTTGACCCGTTCATACAGGCCATACATTCACCAGGATGGGATTCTAGCAGGGAAGCAGAAATGACACAGAATTATTCATGTATCATCTGCTGTAGTTTACTTCACACATATATTTTCAGCTTATATTTACGAGGGGAGCTGACACATTGTTTTGCATTTCTTAGCACGTACACATAGCTTTTTTATGGTCATGGTCAAATGAAATTACCTATGAGCTCTTGAATCTGAAAATGGTTCTTGGGAAGCTGAATCGAATCTGGTTCGAGACAAAACAATGTCCCTCTTTTCTGGCAAATGTGAAGGCTAAAGTAGAGAGAAACCTTCAGAGTTTGGCCTGTTCTCAGGTACTGTCCATTTTTTTGCTGACAGTAGAGGAACAGCACAGTATGAAATGAATGGACTGTATATGAGTGGGGTGTCCAAGAAAAGTTCTCTCTTCTAACTGGGGGAGTATCCCAAGCTGTCTTTTCACTTAGGAAACACATTAGAACCGAAGGCCCAAACAGAATGTGTCCCTTGGCACCCATAGATGAGATAGCAGAGACAGCAGAAGAGCCATGTTAGACAGTGACATTGATCCCAAGCCAATCACTCTCCAAGCATCATGAAAGTGTGTGTGTGTGTGTGTGTGTGTGTGTGTGTGTGTGTCAGTCATGCATTTAAGAGAAAGGGGAGAGTGTTGTTAAAGGGCTAAGGCATGCTTGTTTTAGTCCATTCCATGTAAAGTCAATATTTTCATTACATAGTGACTAGATCACACCTTGTGTTATTCGATTACCAGGTGGTAAGGGTAGTCAACAACACATCTGCCGCGCTGATCGTCAACACGGGGGCCCCTCAGGTGTACATGCTCAGTCCCCTCCTGTACTCCCTGTTCACCCACGACTGCATGGCCACGCACAACTCCAACACCATCATTAAGTTTGCCAATGACACAACAGTGGTAGGCTTGATCACCGACAATGATGAGACGGCCTACAGGGAGGAGGTCAGAGATCTGGCAGTGTGGTGCCAGGACAACAACCTCTCCCTCAACGTGAGCAAGACCAAAGAGCTGATTGTGGCCTACATAAAAAGGGGTGCCAGGCACACCCCCATTCAAATAGACAGTGCTGTAGTGGAGCGGGTAGAGAGTTCAAGTGCCTTGGCGTCCACATAACTAACAAACTATCATGGTCCAAGCACACCAAGACAGTCGTGAAGAGGGCACAACAACTCCTATTACCCCTCAGGAGACTGAAAAGTTTTGGCATGGGTTCTCAGATCCTCAAAAAGTTCTACAGCTGCACCATTGAGAGTATCCTTACTGGTTGCATCACTGCTTGATATGGCAACTGCTTGGCATCCAACCACAATGCACTACAAAGAGTAGTGTGTACGTCCAAGTACATAGCTGGGGCCAAGCTTCTTGCCATCCAGGACCTCTATACCAGGCGGTTACTGCAGCCACCCAAGTCAAATGCTGTTCTCTTTGCTACCACATGGCAAGTGGTACCGGAGAGTCAAGTCTAGGTCCAAAAGGCTTCTTAACAGCTTCTACCCCCAAGTCATTAGACTGCTGAACAGTTCCTAAAAAGACTCCTTAACAGCTTCTTCCCCCAAGACTTTAGACTGCTGAACAGTTCCTAAAAAGGCTACCCGAAGTATTTGCATTGATCGCCTTTTATCCGCTACTGCTACTCTGTTTATTATCTATGCACTTTACCACTAAATGTACATATTACTTCAATTACCTAAACTAACCTGTACCCCCCTCCCACACACACACACCTTGACTTAGTACTGGTACCCCCTGTATATAGCCTCATTATTGTTATTATTTAATGTGCCACTTTTTTTCTTACTTAATTTATTTATTATTTTCTTTAAAAAAATATGTATTTTCTTACTTATTTTTAAAAATTATTATGCATTTTTGGTTAAGGCTTGTAAGTAAGTAATTCACGGTAAGGTTGTATTCAGCGCATGTGACATATACAATTTGATTTGATTGGACTCTTAACACAGTACAACTCTGTCAGTATTTGCTTGATTTTAGGTTCAATCAACCGAGATTAGTACACTTCATTCTAATTCAGTTTATCAGGAGTATTAAGGAAATACTGACATCCATATCTTTAAGACCTGAACCACTCAGTGAAAGAGCAATCTGGTGTGTGTCAACAACAATGACATCTCTCTTCTCACTTTTGACTTTGACAAACAGCAATGTCACCTGTCACTCAAAAAGAGCCTTAACCAAAGCTGCCCTCTGGGAAATCTGATTAGGTCAGTCTGAGAGCATTTAGCTAAATCACTAAATGAAATGTCCTGTTGTTGCTCATGCCCTCTGTTTGTTAAATCCTGTCAACAGCCCTCTGAGTTTGGCCAGACCCAGAAAAAATATATAGCATTCACTGCCCCAATTCACCAATGCACTCTCAAATATTGATACAAATAGAGTAACTTTTCTCCACATTGCAAAAACAAGAAATAATTCAATATTAATATTTGTTTTAATCTTGTACCAAACTATAACGTAGAAGCATTTACATGTACTTATTTTAAGTGCAGACAATTATGTGGTATTTAGCTGTTTATAACCTGGTTAAAAACACTGTAAAATGATAAGTAGCGAGGACTTTCATTGAGTCATTGACCTCTATGGGACCTTAATTCAACTTTCACCCAAAGCCAATCTAAACAAAAGTTCTCATCAGCTGGAAGTTGAAGGAGTCTGAATGGAGAGAGATCGGGGTCAAACGTCCAGAGCAGGGAGAGGAGGACGGATGGATTAGGTGTGAAGTTATATCAGGGATTGAACAGTGTTTGGCTTGGGCTTGAGGAAGTATTGTATGCGACACCTTCATACGAGAAGGTTACTCCTGCATCAGTCACTGGATCCAGGTTCCTGGAAACGCTGATGGGCACACACACGCGCACGTACGTAAGCACGCGCAAACACGCACACACACACAGATGTATTAATCCTTATAGGCTAATATAAACAGCATATTTGAACAGCTGAGTGCTAAATTGAAGGGGTCCACCAAAACAAAGCTCAGCAGTCCACCATCAGTTAATCTCTCAGAAGCATGAGAATAAAGTAACTCTGTACCACTCAGACCTCATGCCCAAGTCCCAGACCTGTATTCATTCACAACGGCAATTACATTTACTGTAATGGTTTATTAATAGGGAGGGATGGATACATTGACATTCAGGGTTGGTGAGTAATGGGTTATATGTCATCCGTTCCATGCAATTGGTTACAACAAAACTGTAACTGTAATCCGTTAAGCTACAAGCAAAAAAAAGAATCAGATCACAGATCAAATTAAAATATAAAGTTGATTACCTCTAGGATTACTTCTAAATTCAGAAAGGATTCTTGCGAAACAGTTGTTTTCAATTGTTTTCGCAATGACAATCAAATCAGCATTGAAAAAAGGCACAAGTTTAAATTTGTTCCGCCTGAGCAAGTCTGACCACAAGTCAGAGAACACTATGATGACACACCATATGCGTTTTGATGGATTCCGGGAAAAGAGCAGGAGAAGACTTTTGTAGGCCACAGTCCAAGCTATCTCTTCCAATGGTGTGACTGCTGTCAGCAAAGATTATACATCCAACTTGAATAAACGCTTGGAAGTACAGTAAGGATGACAGCAGTGTTGTAGCCTACTGGCAATACGGATTTCACTTATTATTGATATCTACATAACGCAATGATGTGAATCACACTACTTCTCCCTTATTTAGCTATTTGCGCCTTACAGATTGTGGGTTTTGTGGATGACTGTTCACAAATGTACACTACTACTCAAAAGTTTGGGTTCACTTAGAAATGTCCTTGTTTTTGAAAGAAAAAGTGACTCCGGGTTGCAAAGAAAAAGCCAACACAGACACTGGACAGAGGAACTCTGCCTAGAAGGCCAGCATACCGGAGTCGCCTCTTAATTGTTGATGTTGAGACTGGTGTTTTGCGGGTACTATTTAATGAAGCTGCAAGTTTCTCAAACTAGACACTCCAATGTCCTCTTGCTCGGTTGTGCACCGGGGCCTCCCACTCCTCTTTCGATTCTGGTTAGGGCCAGTTTGTGCTGTTCTGTGAAGGGAGTAGTACACAGCGTTGTACGAGATCTTCATTTTTTGGGTAATTTCTCACATGGAATAGCATTAATTTCTTAAAACAAGAATAGACTGACGAGTTTCAGAAGAAAGTTATTAGTTTCTGACAATTTTGTGCCTGTAATCGAACCCACAAATGCTGATGCTCCAGATACTCAACTAGTCTAAAGAAAGATAGTTTTATTGCTTCTTTAATCAGACCAACAGTTTTCAGCTGTGCGAACATAATTGCGAACAGGTTTTCTAATGATCAATTAGCCTTTTATAATTATAAACTTGGATTAGCTAACACAACGTGCCATTGGAACACAGGAGTGATGGTTGCTGATAATGGGCCTCTGTACGCCTATGTAGATATTCCATAAAGAATCTGATGTTTCCAGCTACAATAGTCATTTAGAACATTAACATGTCAACAATGTATTTCTGATCAATTTGATGTTATTTTAATGGACAAAAAAAAATGCTTTTCTTTCAAAAACAAGGACATTTTTAAGTGATCCCAAACTTTTGAACGGTACAGTATATTTGTATTTTAACCCAATAATGGTTGAATTGGGGAAGTTTAGGCTGCCTATCAATCATTGTTTTTGTGACCAGCGGACAGCCAGTGAAAAAGGTGGTCTTGCAACAGCTGCATGGTGCGGATCCCAGCCTTTGGAATAAAAATTTGAGGGACTCCCTCCTAGTAAGTAATCATGGCCAAATACCAACCAGGCACACAGGGCACATGCCCAGGAGCCCTGCCCTCCAGGGGGCCCACATTGATTTTGTTAGTCACTCTCACTCAGATATCATAGTACACAGTAGTCATGGCAAAATGTGTAGGATTGCAGGTAATTAGCTTTAACATTTCAAAAATGTTTCTCCACCCCACGGAAAAGTGTGTAGAATTGCAGGGAATTCACTTTAAAATGTTATTCGTTCTCTGTCGTCAAGAGGGGGAACCAACCAGATCTAGCTTAGGGCCTCCAAAAGGCTATAGCTGGCCTGGCCCTGTGCTCCGCGTACTGTCAAAAACTAGTTCAATTTAAGAATACCACAAGTGGTGCTTTTATTGCTCAATTGAATTATTGCTGATACAATTAAATGTCAATAGCCTAATGGACAAATGCTCCCTTTTGATAGACTTAAACATCTGCAAATTATTGACATATTAAAGTGTCATAAAAAAACCCGTAAACAATAGACCTATTTTAAATGTATTAACATTATTTATGAACATTTGAACATCTTGGCCATGTTCTGTTATAATCTCCACCCGGCACAGCCAGAAGAGGACTGGCCACCCCACATAGCCTGGTTCCTCTCTAGGTTTCTTCCTAGGTTTTGGCCTTTCTACTGAGTTTTTCCTAGCCACCGTGCTTCTACACCTGCATTGCTTGCTGTTTGGGGTTTTAGGCTGGGTTTCTGTACAGCACTTTGAGACATCAGCTGATGTACGAAGGGCTATATAAATACATTTGATTTGATTTGCAAATGCCCCACATGCCATTCTTTTTAAAACATGAAAATAGCACTTTTTGGTAGCACTCACAGCATGCCATTCCATGAGAGCAGCATTTATTTTTCAACTCTAAGCAATGAGCTCAAATAGTCCTTCCTCCATGACAACAAAATCATAAACAACAGAGTAGGCGAATAAGTCCTTGTTCTTGGGAAATGCTCAGGTAAAACTACATTTCCATATTTCTAAGTTATATTCTTGAAGATCAAGGGGTATTACATTAATTGGAATGACTAGACTTCTGACTTTTTAATGTAAAGATACAGCCTAATTGTATAATCATCTGTATTGAATTAGAAAGCAATGTGTTTAAAGAAGCCTACCTGCATAAGACAAAATGTAACATCCATTTATGGCCAGTTATGTAAACTCTAACATTGATTTATCCTGTAAGTAATATACATTTTTGTCTTCTTCTAAAACAAAAAGTAGTCAGATTACGTTACTGAGTTTGGGTAATCCAAAAGTTAATTTACAGATTAGAATTTTAGACAGGTAACTAGTAACTGTAATGGATTACATTTAGAAAGTAACCTACCCAACCTTGTGACATTGAAAGGAAAACCATCAGATGCTATGTACTTTCCATTCCATCCCACATTAATTTACAATGCAACTAAAATCAGAGCAACAACTAAATTCAGACTTTCCACACAAACCCCGAGACATCTCATCTTCTTGTTTCATAGACTCAGTTGCCAGTTTATTAGATTCACCAACCCATTCACAGTTTTCTCCTACAGACAGTGAGTCATGTGGCCGTGGCTTGCTATATGAAGCAGGCAGACAGGTATCGAAGCATTCAGTTACTGTTCAATTGAATGTTAAAATGGGCAAAACGAGTGACCTAAGCCTCTCAGAAATGGCTGGCTGGCTTTTTCCCTGGCTTTTCAGTGTCTAGGGTTTACCGAGAATGGACCGAAAACATCCAGTCAGCGGCAGTCCTGTGGGGGCGAAAACAGCTTGCAGATGAGAGGTCGAAGGAGAATGACAAGAATCGTGCAGGCGGGTCACAAACAGGCAAATAATGGCGCAGTACAAAGTGGTGTGCAGAATGGCATCTCAGAACGCACAACTCATTGTTCCTTCTCATGGATGGGCTATTGCAGCACTCCTATTGGCTAAAAACAAGAAGAAGAGGCTGTAGTAGGCACGCGATTACCATCACTGGACAATTGAGGTGTGGAAAAACATTGCCTGGCCTGACTAACCCGGTTCCTGTTGCGTCATGCTGATGGCAGAGTCAGGATTTGGCGTAAGCAGCATGAGTCCATGGCCCCATCCTACCTGGTGTCAACAGTACAGGCTGGTTGCGGTGGTGTAATGGTGTAGGGAAAGTTTTCCTGGCACATGTTAGATCCCTTGATACCAATTGAGTAACGCTTGAACGCTACACCTTGTAGAATACTTGCCCCAAGGAATTCAGGCTGTTCTGGAGGCAAAGGGGCGGTCTGACCCAGTACTAGGTGGGTGTACCTAATAAACTGTCAATTGAGTGCATATCCCACTGACATACTATATGCATGTATGGCAGCAGTTAAAATCATGGAAAATATTACGTTTGCAGTGCTTGCAAAAATCTTCCAGTAGGAGTGTCAAATCAGCACGTGTGTTGTTGATTGATGCCTGGGTGAGATGCGATCACAGATATCCCTCCCTGGCACCGTGGTGCATCTCATCTCTATTCCACATGGACCAACAGGATGATTGACAACACTGTGATGAATTATTAATCTGTTCCTGGGTGTCTGAAGGTCACAAGATGATCTGCTTGGGCCGCCCACGTTGCAGGAGAGGTGGCACTGTCATCAAATATTAATTTACTCTCTGTACTCCGAAAAACACTCTCAAAATACCCCCGCTAAACACATCACACAGCTCCTCACTCAACCACTCAATGGAGTAGAAAAGGCCAAGAGTTTGGCTTGGGGCTGATTCATGTTGCTGTGTGTATGTGTGTGTGTGTGTGTGTGTGTGTTGTGTGTGCGTGCGTGCGTAAACGCGTGCGTGTCAGTATGTTTGTTTGTGTGGTCGTCTCTGTTTTCGAGTTCAGATGTTTTTCATGATTGTCAAAGGTGCTATAAACTACTCACAACTGTATTACCAGATGGTAAACCGCAGCGCTGGATGCCATCCATGACTGAGACCTGTCATAGTGTGATATACCACATAAAACACTCCTGCAGAGGGTGTGAGCCAAAACCTATATCATCCTCTGTTATCAGTTAATAGTGTGAGACAAAGACACAAACAAAGAGTACACCAAGTCCATCACTGTAGTGCTATGAGACAATGTGCTGTTGTGTTGGCCAGGGATATCCAAACTCCCTGTTAGCATGTATACACAGCAGAGAACAGCTGAAGATGCATCCACCCTCATGACCTAATCCCATCCTGCTTCATCATGTTCCTCCTGGCTCCTGTAGTGGTGGTACACACACACACATACAGTTCCAGGTGTTGGTGTTGTTTGTTTTGGTGTTTGGCAGAAGACTGATCAACGGGTCTGGCTCTGTACAAGGCTGCTTGCCTGGTTCTGTATGTGTGTTTGTATCTGCTCGATGAGATGTGTTATGTCCTCGTAGAGCTATGCTACAGATCAACCTTCAAAGGCCTACCTACTGCATCAGTTTTAGCATTTAGTGACTGTGGTCTGTATACTTTCACTGTCACATTGTGTAACAATGACATTGTTATTATCCGATGAAGCGGTCTGTCATAGGAAACTGCTTACCGTACTGTTTGGGGGTCTAGCTGGGGTCATTTTACAGTGGAAGGGAAAATAGCCAGGTTTTGATTTGGGGATATGTTTACAGTGCACGTGCATGTGTGCGTGTGTGAGTGTGTGTACTCCTGCACTTATCCAGATAATGAATAAAACACAGGCCGGTTTGATGTGCCTCATGTATATTTACTTAGCACCGGGATCTGGGAGCTTATAACTCTGCATATTGCATTTTAACAACCATGTTTGAGCTAAGAGTGGGGAGAATGTTGAATCAGAGAGCATTTGGCATCTTATATGCACATTTTTCAGTGCCTGAACTTGAATTCAGTTTGTGTCAATGTGTTCGTGTTTATGTGTATCGTGCATGCATGTGGATACCTGCATTAGTATGTGTGCTTGTGCACGCTTGTGTGTCAGAGGTTGTTTCCCCCCTTCCTTTCTGAGCTGGAGGACTGATGAGCAGCACATGTTTAGATTGTACCATGCACCTTGACGGCGGATGTGTTTATAATTACATAGTTAGTTGGGAGCCAGGGCACGGAAGTGGGCTGTGGGTCGCAAAGGAGAGTCAGGCTTTCTCCAGATGGCTCCCATTCCCCAACACTGGCCGTGCTGCACCTCAGGTTGCTTCCCTTCATGCCTCTTTTGTATATATTTTTTCTTTCATCTTCTTTTTTCCCATCACAATATTTGCAGATTGAGCATTGGCACTATCTTGCACCAAACTGTGGTTCAGTTAGTTAAAGGTAAGGCATAGTTTAGAATATCATATCGATAATACAGTAAATATACAGTAAATAGCCAATAGTTAACTCCCTTTAGTCAAATTGGCTTCAATAATGTTCTTTCAATTCATTCATTAAACCACAATCCCATGTAATGTCAGTTATTTACATTTAGTCCCCCTTTGCTACATTTTTTTCAGGCTAATCAGTTGGAAATGAACTTGGCTTGTGGTTCCATTTACTTTGGCTGTCACGACATCTGCCGAAGTTGGTCTCTCTCCTTGTTCGGGAGGCATTCGGCGTCACCGGTCTTCTAGCCATCGCCGCTCCACCTTTCATTTTTCCATTTGTTTTGACTTGTTTTCAACACACCTTGATTACATCTCCTCATGATTACTATGTGTATTTAGCCCTCTGTTCCCTCCATGCCTGTGTGGGGTATTGTTTATTGTCTAGGTTGGCACGCTTCCGTCCGGGTTGTGCCGGGTTTGATTTGTACCCGCGATTTGTGGCAGCCGGTACTTTGTACTTGGTTGTTGTACTTTGTGCTGTCTCACTTGTTCTTTGGGCATTTCTTTTTGTGACGTGGTTGCGTTCTGTTCTTACTATTTGCCTCAGTAAAGTGCTTCTTTGTTCACTCATCTCTGCTCTCCTGCGCCTGACTTCCATGCACCAGCTACATCCACCGCATGACATTGGCTGACTATAGGCTACAGTTCGTGTCCACACACATGTGTACGGCTGTGCATGCTTAACATTTAAGAAAGGGAACCAAGAAAGAGCTATAAATCATAAAATATTTGACAAACAAATGTGTTTTTACTAACATAGTTGCTAAAGTTGCTATGAAAGACATCTTCGCATGTCATAAAAACTGTATCAGTCAGTGCTTTGTATCAGCTGTACGCAAGGAGACAATTTCCAGTTAAATATGAGTTGCAGAGATGGCCTCACAGGTGTTAAACAGATAAGCGCTTTGGCTGCTTGGGAAAATATGTTATTGAACCGGAGAGACTTGACAAACACCCTGGCTCCGCATGGCATCTAAAGACGGGGTCGGAGGTCTCCCACAGCCACGATGGAAGAAGTTTTTCGTTGTTGTCAGAGCTCAACAGGTGAGCCCGAGGTGGGGAGAGACTTCTCAAAACATATCACCCAAAAGAAGAGCAGGGCTCAATGTCAGGAATTTCTGCCACACACCAGCACTCACTCACCACACATGTCACAACAACCCATATTTACCTTTTACCTCAACATACATGGAATCCTATTTTCTTTGTAGCTTTGTGTGGGGAAACTACCCCAAAAACTGAAACCGGTCAAAAAACAACAACTAAAGAACAACGTTGGCCACCAATATATGGGCCAGTGTTTGTTTTTGTTTGAATGTCATGGGGTTGCTGTGGGGGGAGGAGATGTCAGACCTGCACCTGTGCTGTGGGAGCCTGGGGCTAGCTGAGCTGAGCTGAGCTTCTGTCTGTAGGAATAACCCTCTGGGCAGGGCTATAGTCAGTCGTCAGTAGAAAGAGCATTCTCCTGCACACATTCCTTCCTCTGTGCATCTATTATGTGGACGTTTAGGTCAATGCAGCCCTTTAATATAGAACACACAGCTCATTTGTGTGGGAATTTTATGCACACCTTCACTTGACAATCAATATTGATTGCTTAAAACGTCCATCTCCTTTGTGGTTAATTAGATATTATGCAAGGCAGCTATGGTTCATTAGTGTTACACAGTCAGTAGGCACAGAGTGTAGAACAGGTGGGAAATGTATTTTGTCAGATAAGTTTTTGTATTCATGCTATTCTGCTAATTGGAAACATAAAGTCTTCTCTACAGTAACCCCATTCCAAACATCAGTGATGGTTCAAATGTTTTAGATAACCAGTTAGTCTAGTCAACATGAGATTGTGGTCTAAACCAAACACCACAACACACAGCTCTGTGACTAAATCAAAGTTGAGAATAAAAATTGATAGAAGTAGAATAGCATTTGTCTATGTATGAGCGTGTGTGGTGTGTGAAATGCTGTGGTTTTAGATGTTCCCACTCCATGGTCCACGCAGATGTCCTGCAGCATTGTCCTGATTTGCTCGGAAAGAGAGATAATTATGTTTAAATGCAGCAGTTTAACGATAAATTAGCAATAGTAAGTAATGATGGCTTATTTCCCATCTGTCTGCGTAGTGCGCTGCAGCTAGTGAATGGGCCACGGTGTTCTAACCACTCACCAATGGTTCAGAGGCAGTTTTATTTAAACATAATGTAGTATCAAGAATTAAGGGATTATCCAACTGTTTCATGGTCATTATTCATTTGTTAGTAGTGAACATTAGGTGTTTCTTTTTTATTGGAACATTTACTTTATCTTGTAAAGTCTACTCAAGAAAACATAGAAACATAACATAGAAACTTCTGCACTACAAGACTCTTTGTAGTATTTTCAGAAGTCTGTAAACAAGACCAACTGTACGTGGTCAAGTCCCAATGAGGAGTTAATGCTTTGCAGGTCGAAACCATGCTAAAACATGCAGTAGAACTGCTGTTCGGTGATTGGAATGCCAACCTGATAGGAGAGAAGGTCCTGGACCAACCAAGGCCATGTCCTGGACCAACCAAGGCCATGTCCTGGACCAACCAAGGCCAGGTCCTGGACCAAACAAGGCCAGGCCCTGGACCAAACAAGGCCAGGCCCTGGACCAAACAAGGCCAGGCCCTGGACCAAACAAGGCCCGGCCCTGGACCAACCAAGGCCAGGTCCTGGACCAACCAAGGCCATGTTCTGGACCAAACAAGGCCAGGCCCTGGACCTGTGTTAGTCTCTGATCTGGCTATGGGCTACACTAGTTCAACTAGCAGACAAGATTTGCTTAGAATTCCATGGCATTATTTTTATATTATTTTATAGTATGACGAATACAATTGAACATAGCTGAATAAAATAGAAAGGATATTTTCTCCAAACAATTTGAGGGAGTGCTCACATGCGGCTATTCTGTGTTGAGTGGTGAACAAAGAAACTGGTCCGCCTGTATGCTTAATTTAGAGTTATTAATGTAACTTTAGTTGTGATACAAACGTTGGGCTATATGTTTTGATTTGTAATACATTTTAAGACTGTATGATGCAACTCTAATGATGATTACAAAAAAGTTGCATAAAAGGCATGAGCTTTGCTTTGTTTTTTTTGCGCAGGCTCCACACACTTCATCAGTCTCTCATTAACAATCTGACAAGCACTTGATAATGCCTCGAATTTCCTGGTGGCATCCCCTTTGTGTGGCCAGAATGCCTCCCCAAACAATCCATGCCTTTTGTGGTCAGTGGCCATTTTGCCCTTGGGATGAACATAATAATTATAATTCCCTTCTCCCGGCTGTGTGCTCTGAAGCAACTCTCACTAACATGGCTCTCCCAGATAGCTCAATTCTTATTAGCCAATGCCTTTCACGTGATTGGGGCTTTCTCACAGGCTACAAGTGAAGACAGACACATCAGGAACACAACTGAGTGCATCCTTATCCAATTCCGAGGAACATATTGAAGATATTGGAAGAACTGTACACATTTACTTTTCGTCAGCCAACAATCAATCAATCAAATGTATTTATAAAGCCCTTCTTACATCAGCTGATGTCACAAAGTGCTGTACAGAAACCCAGCCTAAACCCCCAAACAGCAAGCAATGCAGGTGTAGAAGCATGGTGGCTAGGAAAAACTCAATAGAAAGGCCAGAACCTAGGAAAAAACCTAGAGAGGAACTAGGCTATGAGGGGTGGCCAGTCCTCTTCTGGCTGTGCCGGGTGGAGATTATAACAGAACATAGCCAAGATGTTCAAATGTTCATAGATGACCAGCAGGAGTAAATGTCAGTTGGCTTTTCATAGCCGATCATTCAGAGTTCCTCTACCGCTCCTGCTGTCTCTAGAGAGTTGAAAACAGCAGGTCTGGGACAGGTAGCATGTCCGGTGAACAGGTTAGGGTCCCATAGCCGCAGGCAGAACAGTTGAAACTGGAGAAGCAGCAAGGCCAGGGGGACTGGGGATAGCAAGCAGTCATCAGGCCAGGTAGTCCTGAGGCATGGTCCTAGGGCTCAGGTTCTCCAAGAGAAAGAAAGAAAGAAAGAAAGAAAGAAAGAAACTTACACAGGACACCGGATAAGACAGGAGAAATACTTGAGATATAACAGACTGACCCTAGCCTCCCGACACATAAACTACTGCAGATGAAGATGAATAGGCCTAACTAACAGCAAAAGCACCAGCCTATGTTAATCTACTATCCCCCATAGTATTAAAATTGACCTATTCTATTTTGTGCGGGAAATAAATATTCCAAACATAGTCTGGGACCATTAGCATTAAAAAAACATTTTTAAGCAATGAGGCTGACGTGACAGATCAGAATGTTAAGTTTAAAATGTTGATAAACTACTAAGCTACTTCTTCACATTATAAGCGCAGCAATGCGCACATGGCAGTAGGCTATAAGTGCAAATGTTTCCAAATGCAATCAATTAGTGGGAAAACACCATTCTCAAAAGTGACCACAAATGTGAATATGCATGTAATGCTTTTATTACGAAGGTGCATTTTTATGGTGAAAATGATCTTCCCCAAACTTGAAACTCATGTGCTGCTTATGTATGTCAATTACACTCTACACCCCTTGTAAAGTGGATTAATGTGCTTCATTTTAAGAAGATATTTGGCCACTTTAGTTGTGATACAAACCTTATTAAAACATATAGGCCTGGTTCTCCCGAGTGGCGCAGCGGTCTAAGGCACTGCATCTCAGCGCTAGAGCCGTCACTACAGACCTGGGTTCAGTCCCAGGTTGTATTGCAGACAGCAGTGACCGGGAGACCCATGAGGCGACGCACTATTGGCTCATCCTCGTCCTGGTTAGGGGAGGGTTTGGCCGGCCGGGATGTCCTTGTCCCATCGCTCTCGAGCAACTCCGTGTGGCGGGCCGGGCGCATGCACACTGACATCGATGCCAGTTGTACAATGTTTCCTCCGACACATTGGTGCTTCTGGCTTCCAGATTAAGTGAGCAGTGTGCCAATAAGCAGTGCGGCTTGGCAGGGTCATGTATCGGAGGACGTAAAAAAGGATCCCATCAACTGGTGAAAAAATGTATAATAATAAAAATACAATTAAAAAAATTGAAAAAATAATCTACTATCCCCCATAGTATAAAAGTTGACCATTTCTATTCTGTTTGGGAAAAAAATATTCCAAACATAGTCTGCGACCATTAGCAAAAAAAATATGTTTTTAAGCATTTTTAAGTAATAAGCAATTTTAAGCTATGGGCTCGGCTACACGAGGTGTGCGACTTTGATTTGAAAAAGTCGCAAAAAAAGGCTTGCGCAGTTTCTTGCCTTACTGCACACGAGCTGGGCATCATTCACAAGTGATACGCTAATATTGTCACCCATCAGACTATTCTTGATTTAATCTTTACATATACTAAATAATATATGTGTGAAATTTATTTGATTTAAAATGGACCATTTTCATGCGTCTGTCTCGAAATAGGGGCAAAAATACATGTAATCTATGCACTTAAATAATGAATGGATGATGCTTTTCCCATGGTTCATTTTTCATGCCAGCCACGTAGGCTATAGTCCTGTTATAAAGAGAAGCAATGTGATTAATTTAGCAGGCCTTGACTATAGAAAGTTGATGGGATCCTTTTCTTTTTAATAGAGGCCATCACTCTGTTTTCTTACGCAATTGCATAGCCTATAGAAATGTTGCACAACAGAAGTGTTTGTTCAGATTTCCGTTTACATTTGCATTGATATCAGAGTGATTAGAGGGTCAATAGTGTTCTGAGTACCAGGCAGTTAGCAAGTTTGGTAGGCTACTAATGACCATCAGTAGCATCAGTGCTTGGAGAAGCCTAATTAAACATTTAAAACCCTGCTTCTTTAAAGAGTATCTTAAATAATCCCACAACAAATGTTATGGCTTTAGAAGCTTCTGATAGGCTAATAGACATAATTTGAGTCAACTGGAGGTGTACTTGTGGATGTATTTCAAGGCCTACCTTCAAACTCAGTGCCTCTTTACTTGACATCATGGGAATATCAAAAGAAATCAGTCAAGACCTCAGGACAAAAATTGTAGACCTCCACAAGTCTGGTTCCTCCTTGGGAGCAATTTCCATAAACCTGAAAGTACCACGTTCATCTGTACAAACAATAGTACGCAAGTATAAACACCATGGGACCACGCAGCCATTATACCGCTCAGGAAGGAGACTTTAGTCTCCTAGAGATTAACATAATGTGGTGTGAAAAGTGCAGATCAATCCAAGAACAACAGCAAAGGTCCTTGTGAAGATGCTGGAGGAAACAGGTACAAAGGTATCTAAATCCACAGTAAAACGAGTCCTATATCAACTAACCTGAAAGGCTGCTCAGCAAGGAAGAAGCCAATGCTCCAAAACTGCCATTAAATAGCCAGACTCCGGTTTGTAACTGCACACGGGGACAAAGATCGTACTTTTTGGGGAAATGTCCTCTGGTCTGATGAAACAAAAATAGAACTGTTTGGCCATATGACCATCGTTATGTTTGGAGGAAAAGGGGGAGGCTTGCAAGCCGAAGAACACCATCCCGACCGTGAAGCATGGGGGTGGCAGAATCGAGTTGTGGGGGTGCTTTGCTGCAGGAAGCCCTGGTGCACTTCACAAAATAGATGGCACCATGAGGAAGGACATTTATGTGGATATATTGAAGCAACATCTTAAGACATCAGTCAGGAAGTTAAAGCTTGGTCGCAAATGGGTCTTCCAAATGGACAATGACCCCAAGCTTACTTGGCAAAATGGCTTTAGGACAACAAAGTCAAATTATTGGAGTGGCCATCACAAAGCCCTGACCTCAATCCTATAGAAAATGTGTGGGCAGAACAGAAAAAGCTTGTGCAAGTGAGAAGGCCTACAAACCTGATTCAGTTACAGCAGCTTTGTTAGAAGGGATGGGCCAAAATTCACCCAGCTTATTGTGGGAAGCTAGTGGAAGGCTACCCGAAACATTTAACCCAAGTTAAACAATTTAAAGGCAATGCTACCAAATACTAATACTAAACTTCTGACCCACTGGGAATGTGATGAAAGAAATAAAAGCTGAAATAAATCATTCTCTGTAACGGCTTTCTTCCTGGGAAGGAGGACCATAATGCAGCGTGGTTATTTATAAACATCTTTAATGAAAGATGAAAACGTGAACACTATACAACATAAGAAAACATGGAAAAACCGAAACAGTCCTAACTGGTGCAAAACACAGAGACAGGAACAATCACCCACAAAATACCTAAAGAATATGGCTGCCTAAATATGGTTCCCAATCAGAGACAACGATAAACACCTGCCTCTGATTGAGAACCACTCCAGGCAACCATAGACTTACCTAGAACACTCAACCCCATAGACTACAAAACCCATAGACAAAACAAGACACATAAATCACCCATGTCACACCCTGGCCTAACCAATATAATAAAGAAAACACAGAATACTAAGGCCAGGGCGTGACATTCTCTCTACTATTATTCTGACATTTCACATTCTTAAAATAAAGTGGTGATCCTAACTGAACTAAGACAGGGAATTTTGACTAGGATTAAATGTCAGGAATTGTGATAAACTGAGTTTAAATGTGTTTGGCTAAGGTGTATGTTATGTTAGCTATATTAAGATGAATGCACCACTAACTGTAAGTCACTCTGGATAGGAGCGTCTGCTACAATTACTAATTGTAAATGCAAAGCTCACGTTAACTAGCTACCTTGCTAACAACAACTACCGGAACAAAGATAGCTACCTGGACAACTTGGCACAAAGATATAACCTCCATTTGCAAGTTAGGTAGCTAGCTAGCATTTGGGGGCTTTGTTTGCTAAACCAAAACAACATGCTTAATGTGTATTTTCTAGGGCAAAAATAAATGAAGGACTGTACTTGTCTACTACAAATATAGCCATGGCTCTGGCAGAAAATAGCAAAACGTATCAGCAATCATTCAGCTACGTACACAGCTGGTTGCATAGTAATGGTGCCAGAGTTATCGGCCTGCATCTATTCTGTTGATACAGTCCCTCTAATAGCATATACATTACTTCCAAACTATTTTTCTCACTGTATGTTTATTGATTGATGATATTTTATTCCATTCACAGGCTACAATGTACGTACAAAACCTGGACGATTTGATGTTCAGCAACATCGTGGGAACCCCCCTACCATATCAGGAGCTGTTACAGAAGGGCAGTGGCCAGACACCAAATCCCACTTCAGAGTAATAGAAGACACTTGAATCAGGTTGGTCACAATGGTCAAAATACTATTTATCCTGGAATTCACCTAACCACCATTGATAATGTAAATACTGCGGTGTGTATATGTGTGCCTTGTACGTTGTAAGGAGGTGCCCACTTCCACTGTGACAATGGACTACTCCTGGGTGAGTAATACTAACCAGTCCGTGCCAGCCACTTGTGAATTAGCTGTGAATCAGGATCTCTGATTTGGTATGCTCAACCGTATATTTACTGTTGGCTTCCATGACTGTATGGTGCTAGTCTTTCTCTCTCTCTCTCTACCTCTGTGATATAGGAGCTGGGTCAGCTATAGGAGCCGAAGTCGGACTACTTCATGACCAGTATCTGTGACGAGAGGGGCCTGGAGCTGTCCTCAGATGGGACAAAAGGTGATTACTAATAAGACAGTACATCACAAGCGTTTAGTAATATCACATTTTCAATACGTATCACTCATCAACTCCTCCTCATTTTTCTACAGATGGGCAGTCCTTTGACTGAAAGACAGGTTAATACGGGGATGTCTGAACTGGGAGAGACCTTGCACTCAACATAACAATTAAACAAGACGCATCTATTACCTTTTATTCTCTTGTTATTATTGAATTGAATGGTACAATCAACAGGGGGAACTCCTGTCTTATATGGGACACCATACATGAAGGTATAATATTTGCACATGGATACATTATCAGAACACTGCTTCTACAGTATTATGTGAAGTATGCTTCATTCTACTTGCAACTGTTACACTTGAAGTTATCAAAACACTTTGTTTAGAACATCTACATAAGTTCAGTAATGGCACTTTTCTCATATTACTCTGCAGGCTACTAACCGATGCAAAGCATCGTCCTGGAGTAAGCTTTGAATTGGTCAGTAGCCTACAGAGTGGTCTCCTCCTGCATCTCACATCTGCCTGTAGTTATTGAACTCTGCCTGCTGGACCCATGGGTGAGGTAAACTCTGTCATATCCAAGATGGAAGTCATGTACTCCACCCCTACTGCCACCTGAATGCACCTGTCCATAATCTGTAATACATTACATAGAATGAAGGCACTTCATCACACACTGGAGACTTGAAGACAGAACCTCACCTCAAGAGACTGAAAAGATTTTGCATGGGTCTTCAGATCCTCAAAAAGTTCTACAGCTGCACCATCGAGAGCATCCTGACTGGTTGCATCACCGCCTGGTATGGCAACTGCGCGGCCTCCGACCGCAAGGCGCTACAGAGGGTAGTGAGTACAGCCCAGTACATCACGGAGGCCAAGCTTCCTGCCATCTAGGACCTCTATAGCAGGCGGTGTCAGAGGAAGGCCCTAAAAATTGCCAAAGACTCCAGCCACCCTAGTCATAGACTGTTCTCTCTGCTACCGCACAGCAGGTGGTACCGGAGTTCCAAGTCTAGGTCTAAGAGCTTCTACCCCCAAGTCATAAGACTGCTGAATAGCTAATCAAATGCCTACCAGGACTATTTAAATTGACCCCCCTTTTTTTTACGCTGCTGCTACTTGCTGTTCATGATCTATTATCTATGCATAGTCACTTTACCCCTACCTACATGTAAATATTACCTCAATTACCTTGACTAACCTGTACCCCCGCACATTGACTAGGTACCGGAACCCCCTGTATATAGCCATGTTATTGTAATTGTATTGTTGCACTTTTATTTTTTACTTTAGTTTATTTAGTAAATATTTTTATTAACTCTTATTTTTCTTAAAACGACATTGTTCGTTAAGGGCTGATAAGTAAGCATTTCACGGTTGTAATCGGCGCATGTGACAAATAACATTTGGTTTTGATTTGATTTGTGCATGTCAGTGTGTTAGACAGCCAAATACTTAGATTTGGTCAAATAGACAAATATAATGCCATTATAGTTTGGGTTAGACAGCTGAAGTTGTACTCTACACATATTTTTGTCATATTTCTGTCACACTGTCTATATAAGCACATCAATTTGATATTTACAGCATCAAATGTCTTGTCTTTGTAACACGAACACACTCATCACTCATAGATTTTTAGTTGATAAATGTATCTACACTCAAGCTGGGTGATGTTTATGCAATGTCCCCATGTAGCCTACACCTGTTGTAGAGATATTAGTTCTGGCATTTGTACCCCGGGAAAGATTTAACAGAGGACATAAGAGAGACGAGACAAGACAAAAACTAGCCAGTTATAGAATATTGCGCTGTAGGACAGCTGAGCTGACTCAAGAACGGGCCTTCAACTCACAGTTGATCCCATTTCCAAGGTAACATGTATTTACATGACGCGATGAAACATTGAAACTAAGTTGCAAAAGCTACTTTTGTAACGAGGTGTTGTAGAACAAGTGTCTTATGAAACACATTCCTGACATTGGCTCTTGCCATAATGGATTTGACATAGAAATATCAGCTAGATAGCATAGCCAGTTGCAGCTATCACCAAGCTCTGCTAGCTAGCTGTTGTCAGCTTTGCTAAACACAAGGTCAGCGCAAGCTTTAGCCTTAACATTGAACTGAATTAGCTGACCATCTTGAGATGTCGAGTCAGTCGGAAGGTGGCGAGTCAGTCAACTTCAAAATGTGTTCTCTCCATAGAAAAGCTAGCTTATTTTACCTCACTGCACCACTGGCCTTGTTTGTTGTGATTGAATGGCAAAGACACACCAAAGAAACACCCATATCAAACCACACTCCAAGACAATTAACTCTCGTTTGCCTTCAGCCATGGCCACTGGCATTTGTTAATGAGCATTGACTAAACATAAGACCAAATCAGGAAATGCAGTCACCCATTAAACCTATAGGACTGGCAAAGTCAGAATGTGCTCAACATGCAACAGGACCTGAAAGAACATTATTTCTGGGTAAAAACAGCAGGTCTGTTTCCATCATGGAGGTCACAGGAGCATAAGTACAGACCAAAGTGTGTTTGTTAGGTCAAATATAAGCCATGGTATCCTACCTAGCCGTACTCAGCCACTGCAGGCAGGGTGGAAACAGAACAGTAGCATGGGGGTGGACATGTAGACACTTATTTGCTCCTATTTGACATGGACTCTTATGTGAACTCAAATAATGTGTCACAACCACGAGCAGTGTCTTCATATAACTTCTGGATACCAGGAAGTTATGGACAACCACATGTTAACTTAATATTGCCATTGTCATTAGAGCAAAGTGGTTTCTATTTTAAAATGACAAGGTTAGTGTAATTTTATGGTAACATATATGTATCCCAATACAGTATATCCCACTTCCCTCTGTAAACCAGAGTGTGATCATAACATGTGAAGAGTTAAAAGGAAACAAGAGCAGCAGGAGTGTGTCTCCTCACCTTCCTAACTCACACAGCCTCTCTCCTTCAACCAGCTGGCAAAGACTTCACTTATCTTCCCAATTAGGAAGGCATTTCCTGTCCATTCTGCTTCTAGAAACAGAGAGAGAGAGAGAGAGAGAGAGAGAGAGAGAGAGAGAGACAGAGACAGAGAAAGAGAGATAAAAAGGCATTGCTGTGTGCATGGTACCCACACACGGGCACGTATTGCACAACACATATGTGTGTGTCCTGTGGATGTAAGCATATGTACACATGCAAGCACGATTAAATATCTATAAACACTTAACATACACTGCCAGAAATACACGACACATGAAACCTGCTGAGCAACATGAACACCTACTGTACAAACAAGCTGCCCTCAGACTCCCAAATGGGCCTTAGACACATCCAACAAGTGTCAGACAGTGAATCAATATATGAATAGATGTTCTCAACAATTGATCAAAAGCAATAGACTTTCTCCACATAAAGGTAGAAACATGAAATGAGATCTGTCCAGTATGACTGCAGCCAGACTTAATCCTTCTACTTCTCACCTCCAGCGCATTTGATTCCCACTGCAAATTTCCTGTGTTGGTCATGTTTTAATCAGTCTCTTTGTTTGAGTTGAGATGTCAGCAGGTTAGAAGTAGCAGGTTGTGTAACTCCCTCACATTCTCAACCAAGACACAGTTGAAATGCGGTTGGTATTTTCCTGATATTCAAACAATATGACGGCCAAGTCATCCAGGAGTCATTGACTGGTTATTGACCTAGGTTGTCCACACGCCTCAAGATAGAGTTAGCTCACTAAGCTAAAGCCTATGCATTAGTTCTAAGTGGGCGCTTACTTGAGATTCTAAACCACGTTTCGCTGAACTCTAAACATCCAGGCTCTGGTGTTCATGGGTTCTTCTACTGTGAGGCCCAGGGGGCAGGTGCTGGACAGGCTGGACTGCAGGCCTCTCTGAGTCTGGCCTAAACCTGTAGGGAGATATGATGCATCTGGCTGGAGTTAGACATGCGGAACTGTGGTGCATCTGCCATGTCACTCTCATGCCATCAAACAGGCCGCGGAGCCAACGCTAAACATGCACAACGAATCCAGAGCAGGCGGAGGCTGTGTTTGTGTGTGTGTTTGTGTAAGCTGAGTGACTGGGAATGCCATGCAGGTTTGACACGTAGTGTGTTATGGTCAATATTACAAATAGAAGTAGATCTTAGATGATTAACTTGGTTCTAATCCATTTTCTTCCAGTATTTTGATAATGCAACACACTGTAATACTTCCTAACAATGTCTGATAAAGAATCTTTCCTTAATCTACCAAAAGACTTCTAAACTGGTAGGTATTTTGTGCCTTTTTTCTGGTGCAAAATGCTACCAATTGAAATAACAAAAAGGTAAATGGTACAACATAAAGCATTCAACTCAGCGCATATGGAAGCCATTGTCCAGATCTTGTGTAATACTAGATGTTAAATTATTACATTTGATAGCATGGCAAAATTGATTTCACAAACCATTTTGCTCAGAATTTCAAATTTGTCAAGTTGCTTAATAATGTTAATTTGAACAGTGTGTTTGGCATTCAAGTTTGCTTGAAAGGTTCATAATTCATCCTAATTTGGTATTTCTGACCTTGAACTCTCTGTTTCAAGGTGTACAAACTGTAATGTTGAGCCTCAAATGTGACTTTGCAAACCATGCAGCACGGAGTGAGGATGTGTGTGTGTGTGTGTGTGTATTTTGACAAATGATGCATAATTGAGCAGATTACATGTCTTGATCTCCAGAGTTCCTTCAAGTCCAACTCCAAGAACAAAGCTGAAGTGCTAAAATGTTATGAGCGTCCATCGAGAACATTTCCAACAGGATCCAAGAAACTGACAGAAACTCTGGTTCTGCTTTCTTTCCAGATTATCTCCACGGTTTGCTCTTTTATGGTGGAGAAACAATTGACATTAGCTAGGGGAGATCTGTCTCTCCTCCCTCTCTGATATACTTTCATGATGTGTGTGTGTGTGTGTGTGTGTGTGTGTGTGTGTGTGTGTGTGTGTGTGTGTGTGTGTGTGTGTGTGTGTGTGTGTGTGTGTTTTTGTGTGTGTGTGAGAGTGAGAGAGAGAGAGAACACAAAGTGAGTTTGCAGGCTTCAAAGCTAAGATTCTTAGAGACATTGCCTTCAACTCTGAAATGTGATTCAATACACATCAGAAGGAGCAAAACATCTGCTATGCAGATTATACTTTTAAATCTGGCTGAATGTCAAACAGGCCTGAAATGTACTTTTGTTATTACAGTAGTATTACTAATTGTTAACCCTGCTGTTGTGTTAGTTTCATGTTAATTTATTCTGTGTTCCCGGTCCAAAATGACTGCCCCCATTATAGCTGATTATAAGTCCATAGTAATATATATATTATCACCTAAAGTTGTGTTAGCTGATTTTATCAACTCAGGTTATTGTGAACATTACAAGTTATGAACTTCTATTTGCTATTTATGGTCTCATTGACCTGAGCTCATACAAATCGTTTTTGAGTAAAAAAAGTTCAAATGCATTGATTATTTTGACTACAACAAATACTCAGATAAAACATATTGTGATATTTATCACAGATTACTTTGTGTCCAAGTTTAACAAGGACTCTATCCTCCTCACCAGTGTCATTTCCAAAAATACCTCTTGCAACCCCTATTACGAGCCTATTCAACCTCTCTTTCGTGTCGTCTGAGATCCCCAAAGATTGGAAAGCTGCTGCGGTCATCCCCCTCTTCAAAGAGGGAGACACTCTAGACCAAAACTGTTATAGACCTATATCCATCCTCCTCTGCCTTTCTAAAAATCTTCGAAAGCCTGGTATATCTCTCGTCACCCCCAAAACCAATTCCTGTTTTGGCCGCCTCTCCTTACAGTTCTCTGCTGCCAATGACTGGAAAGAAATACCAAAATCTCTGAAACTGGAAACACTTATCTCCCTCACTAGCTTTAAGCACCAGCTGTCAGAGCAGCTCACAGATTACTGAGTCGCTCTGGATAAGAGCGTCTGCTAAATGACTTAAATGTAAATGTAAATTACTGCACCTGTACATAGCCCATCTATAATTTAGCCCAAACAACTACCTCTTCCCCTACTGTATTTATTTATTTTGCTCCTTTGCACCCCATTATTTATATTTCTACTTTGCACATTCTTCCACTGCAAATCTATCATGCCAGTGTTTTACTTGCTATATTGTATTTACTTCGCCACCATGGCCTTTCCTTTGCATTTACCTCCCTTATCTCACCTCATTTGCTCACATTGTATATATACTTATTTTTCTATTATTATTGACTGTATGTTTGTTTTACTCCATGTGTAACTCTGTGTTGTTGTATGTGTCGAACCCTGTATAAATAAAAATTCTTATCGGCAGACTCAATAGCCTTTGCTTCTCAAATGACTGCATCGCCTGTTTAACCAACTACTTCTCAGATAGAGTTCAGTGTGTTAAATCGGAGGGCCTGTTGTCCAGACCTCTGGCAGTCTCTATGGGAGTGCCACAGGGTTCAATTCTCGGGCCGACTCTTTTCTCTGAAAACAGCAATAATGTCACTCTAGCTGCTGGTGATTCTCTGATCCACCTCTACGCAGACGACACCATTCTGTATACATCTGGCACTTTGGACACTGTGCTAACAAACCTCCAAACGAGCTTCAATGCCATACAACACTCCTACTGAAGCCTCCAACTTCTTTTAAATGCAAGTAAAACTAAGTGCATGCTCTTCAACCGATTGCTGCCAAGCACCCTCCAGCCTGACTAGCATCACTACTCTGGATGGTTCTGACTTAGAATATGTGGACAACTACAAATACTTAGGTGTCTGGTTAGACTGTAAACTCTTCTTCCAGACTCACATTAAGCATCTCCAATCCAAAATGTAATCTAGAATTGGCTTCCTATTTCGCAACAAAGCCTCCTTCACTCATGCTGCCAAACATGACTATCCTACAGATCCTTGACTTTGGCGATGTCATTTACAAAATAGCCTCCAACACCCTACTCAGCAAACTGGATGTAGTCTATCACAGTGCCATCCGTTTTGTCACCAAAGCCCCATACACTACCCACCACTGCGACCTGTATTGAGCTCTTTGCTGGCCCTCACTACATATTTGTCGCCAAACCCACTGTCTCCAGGTCATCTATAAGTCTTTGCTAGGTAAAGCCCTGCCTTATCTCAGCTCACTGGTCATCATAGCAACACCCACCCGTAGCATGCGCTCCAGCAGGTATATTTCACTGGTCACCCCCAAAGCAAACACTTCCTTTGGCCGCCTTTCCTTCCAGCTTTAAGAATCAGCTGTCAAGGCAGCTTACCGATCACTGTACCTGTACACAGTCAATTTGTAAATAGCCCTCCCAACTACCTCATCCCCATATTGTTACTTATTGTCTTGCTGCTTTGCACCCCAGTATCTCTACTTGTACATCATCATCTGCACATCTATCACTCCAGTGTTAATGCTAAATTGTAATTATTTCGCTTCCATGGCCTATTTATTGCCTTACCTCCTTAGTCTTCTGCATTTGCACACACTGTACATAGATTTTTCTATTGTGTTATTGAATGTACGTTTGATTATGTGTAACTCTGTGCTGTTGTTTTTGTCGCACTGCTTTGCTTTATCTTGGCCTGGTCACAGTTGTAAATGAGAACTTGTTATCAACTGGCCTACCTGGTTAAATAAAGGTGAAATAAAATAAAAAATATGATCAAGAGCCTCACATACAGTATATTGTTTGGTCATTGTGTTGCCACAGAATAAATTGTGAGCAATGCCTCAAAAAAGCTTTATATACCAGAGCTGCGAGAAAAGTTTGATATATTATTGAAACAATGGTTCCCGTGGGGGAAAGATGCTATTGGGGAAATGTTCCCGTGGGGGTTGCCATGGAAGCCAAGAAGGGGATTGAGGTGTGTGTGTGTGCTCAAACACACATGCATGTGGGGGTCTGGGAGAGGAAGTGTGTCCATCTGATGAATGGGCATGTGCCTGATTTTATACACTAATTGTAGTCTCACCCATTAATTTATAATGACTGGTCATTCTTGACCGGGAACACCACAGCTATACAAAAGTTAAATAAAACACCCACAATTTTATGAAAATCTTCCAAACGTATTTGTGTGTTCAGATGCCCTGTGTCTACAAAGTCATGGAAATTTATGACAATCAGATTAAATGAATTAAATTTTTCAGAGAGAAAACTTGTAAATCGGTCCAATTCGACCGGAACACAGCAAGAGGGTTAAATATTATACCAAGCTCAATATATCCAGCAGAATATACTTTAAACTCACTTTTAACCTTTTTCAACATTCGCAAAACAGAGAGAGTGTATAGGCTCAGGACTTGAGGAATGAAGCAGTCATTGAGCTCAGTGAATGGTGAAGCTGTCGTCTGTCTGCTGTGTTGTGTTGAACAAGATGGACGTCTCTGTGAGAGCCTCATTCCGTCTCCTGCATTCACAACAGCACCAAATACCAAATATGGGACCTTGGTTAACCTTATAACAGTGTATGGGGCCGCTGTCACTCTCTCTCTCGGTGTTGAAGTGGTCTGTTGGGCTACATGGGATTTTGGTTCACAATTATTACCACATTCTCTTATTGAGTCATGAAATGCGATGGAAGTATTATGTAGGAACTGTTAAAATGGTTAATTATGCAATGGAAAAGTAAATGCTTCAAAGAGATAGTAAAGTTATCATTAATGTATCAGTATTTATAAACTTGTTGGGTTAAACATCATGAAACTCTAATCAGTGGCTTCTCGCTATATTCTCCAAAGCACAACTGCATACCCCTCAGTGTTTAATCTTGAGGAGAGGATTCAGTAGAGTAGAGCCCTCATGTATTTCCCACAGTCCATTGCACACCCAGGAACACAGCACAGCACACAGCCCCCAGCGCTGCACTGTGGGTCCTAAGTGTGCATAACGTGGCAGCCATTATACCATTAGCTGCAGCAAAGGCCTGGGGGCAGCCAGGCAGACAGGCAGCCATACACTCAGCAGCTGCATCCAACGTACGGTTGGCGACTGGAGAAGTCTCTGACATTACACCACAAGGGGGGTTATACAGAGGACGACAGTTGTCAGGTTAGCTCGGGATGAGACTGTGCCTCGGTTCGGATAAGGAAAGTGAGGTGGTGTAGGCTTGGCCCTAATGTGCTCTCTGACACCTTGAGTTGGAAGACAAGAGGACAATGCCAAAGGACTATTGTCTTGTGTCCAGTCTATGGAGGAAGGTTGTATGACAAATTCAAATGTCCTAGGCTTCTAGGTATCTTGCCTAGTAAGCATCTCTTTGTTCATGCTTTGTCCTGTAACTTAACCCTAGGATCTATATGCTTGTAACTAGGGCTGTGGCGGTCACAAAATTTTGTCAGCCGGTGATTGTCAAGCAAATAACTGTCGGTCTCATGGTAATTGACTATTAATTAACGTAAACACATCTCCTGGCTTCCACACACGTCACTGATGCAGACCTTTGGAATATCTTAATTTTAAAAAGTCGAATAAATCCATGTAATATAGCCTACACCTCCACAATAGATCCATGATTTATTTTAGACTGTTCTAAAGAAGCATGTATGAAGAAAATGTAGTCTATTGCAGAAGAACAGAATGGCATACTCTGAGTTGTCCTTATGTTAGGTCCTGATCTGGCTATGCCAAATGGCTGTGGGCTACATTAGTTCATAGGGATGCACGATACATCGGTGAACATATCGGAATCAGCCGATATTATCTAAACACTACCAAGTACTCTATTTTTCAGATGCTGCCCTACCGGAGCTACACAATAATGGCGTCCCTGCTATTAGCCTCACAACATACATACTATGAAAAGTCGTTTGGGTCTTTGCATGTCAAAAAAGATACAGTAGCACTGTAAAAAAAATTACAAAAAAAGTTTGCAAACAAGCAAACACCGGCCACGAACGATGTGTTTACAATACTGCATTGGTAATAAAGCATAATTTGTTTGACCGCAACTTCTGGGGTAGCTAGCTTTAGCTTGGTACCTAGCTAGCACCAATACAACCAGCCTGAAAACAATGACCAGTAGAAACTGCAGTCATTTTCATTATTCTTAGCAATGATTTAGGAATCCTTAGTGATTAACTATTAGCTAGGTTGCCACTTGTTGTTCGCCTGTTGAAATTGAACTATAGTTCATGATAATAAATAGCTAGCCATCTACTTAACCCTATTGCCCAAAGCTATAAGCAGCCAGCTAGCTTCATCTGGCTAGTGAGGCTCGAGCGGACCAGGTTATGTGTTGTAAAGCTAGCCACAATAAGGATTGGGCACAATATTGGAATTTGCAGTTTGCCTTCAAAAAAAAAATATGTCATTGACAGTGATGCAAATGAATACAAATAGTAGAATTATGCCATACTTTTATTTTGAAGGCTAACCGCAAAAACCACTATTGTGGCTAATCCTTATTGTGGCAAGCTTCACATAGATGCGTCTGACCACCATTAATCGAATAAGAACTGTCTTGTAAATTAAGGTTATTTTAGATGATGACACCTAGCTATATAGTTAGATAGCTACTGAAACAGATTGTCATTTTTCTATGTTTTTGGGGAAGAACATTGTTTGCATCCATGAGCTAGCTATCTTTTATTTATGACCAGCACTGTAGGTGCGCGATACAACTTCACCAGCGTCATAGCATACGTATCGATGGATCGTTGTGACATATGAAATACGAGTGATAGTGTAATCAATATGTAATAACTACGTTAAAAAAATTATGAACTCGTGCAGTCTTATTCAAGTCCTGATTGGTCAATAAGCTTATTTGACATGTCAAATAGTGTTATTTGATGTGTATCTTTTTTGCTAAGACCCAAGCGGCGTTCCATAGAAATCCTGGTTGAGAATGAAATGACAGAACAAATGAACAACAAAACAGCACAGCAAGAAAGTGAAAGAACTAGGTTTTGATGATGTTTTACTGGTAATGGGAACATACGTAAATGCCAACAAAATAACTTTTTGGTCAGTGTGGTGTGTGTGTGTGTGTGTGTGTCATTTACATTGACGGCCTACCCCGGCCAATGCTGGGCCAATTGTGCGCCGCCCTATAGGACTCCCAATCACGGCCGGATGTGATACAGCCTGGATTGAAACCAGGGACTGTAGTGATGCCTCTTGCACTGAGATGCAGTGCATTATACCACTGCATCCATGTGTGTGTTAACTATTTAACTGTACCAGAATGCTTAAAAGGCTGCTAAAAAATTTGGATAAAATGGGGTATCGGTTTCGGCTTTTTTTGTATGGAAAATTTTAGATATCAGTATCAGCCAAAAATGTCATATTGGTGCATCACTACTAGTTCATTTAGCAGAAAAGATTTGCTTAGATTTCTGTGGGATTATTTTAAAGTGTGAAGAATACAATTGTTTAAAATATAAAGGATATTTTCTCCAAACAATTTGAGGGAGTGCGCACATGCGGCTATTCTGTGTTGAGCAGTTAAAGAAATAGGTACTCCTATATGCTTAATTTAGTTATTAATGTAACTTTAGTTGTTCTACAAACATTGGGATAAATGTTTTGATTTTTAATACATTGTAAGGCTGCATGATGCGACGCTAATGATGATTCGAAAAAATAGCTTGAAAGGCATGAGCTCTCCTTTGTTTTTTTTTGCCTCAGGCTGTACACACTACATCAGTCACTGATTCACAATTTGACAAGCACTTGAAACTGTCAAGAATGTCACATAAGCATTTGTGCGGTCGTAATGCACCCTAAAAAAATCCATGCCGTTTGCGGCCAGTGGCCGTTGCAATTCTCCCTGAGTGCTGCGTGCTCCATCATGTGATTGGGTCTTTCTCGCAGGCTACAAGTGAAGACAGACACATCGGAGACAACTGTGCACGTCCAAGGTGCATATTTATCTGTCCACATTTACTTTTCGTCAGCCAACAAGATGAGTAGGCCTAATGAACAGCAAAAGCACTAGCCTATGTCAATCTACTATCCCTGATAGTACAAAGGTCGATCTATTTTATTGTGTGCGAGAAATAAATATTCCAAACATAGTCTGGGACAGTTGTGGGATGCGATAGATGCCAAATTAATACAACCACTAGCATAAACAAAAACTTTTTTATGCAATGTGGCTGACGCAACAGATCAGAATGTTTAGCTTAAAATGTTGATAAACTATTAGGCTATTTCTTCACATTATTAGCGCAGCAATGTGCACATGGTAGTAAGATAAGTGCAAATGTTCCACTAGCAGAAAACACCATTATCAAGTGACCGCAAATGCAGTTATTGATGTAATGCTTTTATTATACATTTTTATGGTGAAAGTTATTTCCCCAAACTTGAAACACACGTGCTGCTTATGTAGGCGAGTTAGGCTCTACACCCCTTGTAAAGCGGATGAATGTGTTTAATTTTAAGAAGTTATTTGGCCACTTTAGTTGTGATACAAACCTTATTAAAACATATAGGCCTATGGGCTAGGCTACATGAGGTGGGCGACTAATGCTTAGAAAAATTTGGGAAAAAAAGGCATTGTATCTTATGCTGGGCATCATTCACAAGTGATAATATATAATTCACAAGTGATAAGCTAATATTGTCAATATAGACTATTCTTGATTTAATCGTGTATTTACATATACTAAATAATATGTGTGAAATTTGTTTGGATTTAGAATGGACCATTATCATGCACCTGTATCAAAACAGGGGTAGCGGGAAAAAATACATGTCTTCAATGCACTTCAATAGCGAATGGAGAACGCTTTTCCAGGTGGTTTATTTTCATGCCAGCCAGGTAGGCTATACTCCTGTTGTAAATGTAAGCAATATGCTTAATATTAGGAAAGTTGAGAAATAAATATAGCGGGCCGAGCCTATAGAAAGCTGATCCTCCTCTTTTTAGTAGAGGCCATCACTCTGTTTTGCATTGATGTCAGAGTGACTAGAGGGACAAAAGAGTGCTGAGTACTAGGCAGTTAGCATGTTTGGTATGCTATGAAGGATCATCAGCAGCATCAGAGCTTGGAGAAGCCTAATTAACGTGACTAAACGCTCACTGTACAATGCTAATGAAATAATCTGCCGTTGATATAGACCATTCCAAGACCAATTATTGTTAGTCTATTTCAACTCATAGCCTAATGCTTGTGTGTATACTTTAATTATCTTTATGGAGTCCGATAAACATTTTAATAGGCTAAATGCTTAGTCTTATTACGAGTCACATGTATTTATAATATCACGCAGTCGGAAAGTATTCAGGCCCCTTCCCCTTTTCCACATTTTGTTAAATTACAGCCTTATTCTAAAATGTATTACGTTTTTTTTCCCTCATCAAGCTACATACAATACCCCATAATGACAACACAAGAACTGTTTTTTAGAAATGTATGCAAATCTATTCAACAGAAATACCGTATTTACATAAAACTAGAAACATCCTTGAGCTGTTTCTACAACTTGTAGTTCAGCTGTGGTAAATTCAAATGACTGGACATGATTTCGAAAGGCACACACCTGTCTATATCAGGTCACATAGTTCACAGTGCATGTCAGAGCAAAAACCAACCAATAAGGTCGAAGGAATTGTCCGTAGAGCTCAGAGACAGGATTGTGTCGAGGCAGATATCTGGGGACGGGTACCTAAACATTTCTGCAGCATTGAAGGTCCCCAAGAACACAGTGGTCTCCATCATTCTTAAGTGGAAGAAGTTTGAAACAAACAAAACTCTTCCTAGAGCTGGCCACCCGGACAAAATGAGCAATCGGGGGAGAAGGGCCTTGGTCAGGGAGATGACCAAGGACCTGATGGTCACTCTGACATAGCTCCAGAATTCCTCTGTGGAGATGGGAGAACCTTCCAGAAGGACAACCATCTCTGCAGCACTCTACCAATGAGGCCTTTATGGTAGAGTGGCCAGACGGAACCAGGACTCTCAGACCATGATAAACAAGTTTTTCTAGTCTGATGATACCAAGACTGAACTATTTGGCCTGAATGCCAAGCGTCAAATCTGGAGGAAACCTGGCATCATCCCTAACGTGAAGCATGGTGGTGGCAGCATCATTACTGTGGGGATATTTTTCAGTGACTGGGAGTCTAAACAGTATCAAGGGAAAGATGCAACTTCTTCACAGTTAATGATACACTTAAAACAATGTAATATCAGATGAATTGCTTGTTAACATATGACACACACTGAGGGAGAGGCCATATCATTCTTTGTGGAGGTAAACAGAGATCATGTTACTTCAATTCAATTGAATTTTACACCTCTGGCCTGTACTTTTATTGAGCACATTTGAAGGCATAATTGAATTTAAAACCAGGGGTCATTCTGATTTAGCTGGCTTATTAAACTAGTCAGTGGATTTGTAAATGCTCGATCCATGTGCAGTCAATGGTCAGAATATACATCGAGTGTACAATACATTCGAAACACCTTTTTCCATGACATAGACCATGGGTGTCAAACTCTGGCCCGTGGGCCAAATTTGGCCCGCGGGGTAATTATATTTGGCCCGCGAGACAATACCAAATTACTACTAGAGCTGGCCCGCCGGTATTATACAGCGCATTCACCACTAATACTACGAATCCCATAATGCTCTGCTGTTTTCGCGCGCCAATCAGGACAGGACCCAGAAACGCTCTCTCCTCTGTGACAGTAGTCATAGCAACATAGATGCTACAACTGTCAGCGAGCTAACCCTTCCCAAAAATGGCGAAAAGAAAGGCAGAAAACAGGAGCTTTCTTTTTTTATTTATTTATTTTTATTTCACCTTTATTTAACCAGGTAGGCTAGTTGAGAACAAGTTCTCATTTGCAACTGCGACCTGGCCAAGATAAAGCATAGCAGTGTGAACAGACAACACAGAGTTACACATGGAGTAAGCAATTAACAAGTCAATAACACAGTAGAAATAAAATGGGCAGTCTATATACAATGTGTGCAAAAGGCATGAGGAGGTAGGCGAATAATACAGTTTTGCAGATTAACACTGGGGTGATAAAAGATCAGATGGTCATGTACAGGTAGAGATATTGGTGTGCAAAAGAGCAGAAAAGTAAATAAATAAATAAATAAAATTTAAAAAAAACAGTATAAAAACAGTATGGGGATGAGGTAGGTGAAAATGGGTGGGCTATTTACCAATAGACTATGTACAGCTGCAGCGATCGGTTAGCTGCTCGGATAGCTGATGTTTGAAGTTGGTGAGGGAGATAAAGTCTCCAACTTCAGCGATTTTTGCAGTTCATTCCAGTCACAGGCAGCAGAGTACTGGAACGAAGGCGGCCAAATGAGGTGTTGGCTTTAGGGATGATCAGTGAGATACACCTGCTGGAGCGTGTGCTACGGATGGGTGTTGCCATCGTGACCAGTGAACTGAGATAAGGCGGAGCTTTACCTAGCATGGACTTGTAGATGACCTGGAGCCAGTGGGTCTGGCGACGAATATGTAGCGAGGGCCAGCCGACTAGAGCATACAAGTCGCAGTGGTGGGTGGTATAAGGTGCTTTGGTGACAAAACGGATGGCACTATGATAGACTGCATCCAGTTTGCTGAGTAGAGTGTTGGAAGCCATTTTGTAGATGACATCGCCGAAATCGAGGATCGGTAGGATAGTCAGTTTTACTAGGGTAAGCTTGGCGGCGTGAGTGAAGGAGGCTTTGTTGCGGAATAGAAAGCCGACTCTTGATTTGATTTTCGATTGGAGATGTTTGATGTGAGTCTGGAAGGAGAGTTTGCAGTCTAGCCAGACACCTAGGTACTTATAGATGTCCACATATTCAAGGTCGGAACCATCCAGGGTGGTGATGCTAGTCGGGCATGCGGGTGCAGGCAGCGATCGGTTGAAAAGCATGCATTTGGTTTTACTCGCGTTTAAGAGCAGTTGGAGGCCACGGAAGGAGTGCTGTATGGCATTGAAGCTCGTTTGGAGGTTAGATAGCACAGTGTCCAATGACGGGCCGAAAGTATATAGAATGGTGTCGTCTGCGTAGAGGTGGATCAGGGAATCGCCCGCAGCAAGAGCAACATCATTGATATATACAGAGAAAAGAGTCGGCCCGAGAATTGAACCCTGTGGCACCCCCATAGAGACTGCCAGAGGACCGGACAGCATGCCCTCCGATTTGACACACTGAACTCTGTCTGCAAAGTAATTGGTGAACCAGGCAAGGCAGTCATCCGAGAAACCGAGGCTACTGAGTCTGCCGATAAGAATATGGTGATTGACAGAGTCGAAAGCCTTGGCGAGGTCGATGAAGACGGCTGCACAGTACTGTCTTTTATCGATAGCGGTTATGATATCGTTTAGTACCTTGAGCGTGGCTGAGGTGCACCCATGACCGGCTCGGAAACCAGATTGCACAGCGGAGAAGGTACGGTGGGATTCGAGATGGTCAGTGACCTGTTTGTTGACTTGGCTTTCGAAGACCTTAGATAGGCAGGGCAGGATGGATATAGGTCTATAGCAGTTTGGGTCCAGGGTGTCTCCCCCTTTGAAGAGGGGGATGACTGCGGCAGCTTTCCAATCCTTGGGGATCTCAGACGATATGAAAGAGAGGTTGAACAGGCTGGTAATAGGGGTTGCGACAATGGCGGCAGATAGTTTCAGAAATAGAGGGTCCAGATTGTCAAGCCCAGCTGATTTGTACGGGTCTAGGTTTTGCAGCTCTTTCAGAACATCTGCTATCTGGATTTGGGTAAAGGAGAACCTGGAGAGGCTTGGGCGAGGAGCTGCGGGGGCGGAGCTGTTGGCCGAGGTTGGAGTAGCCAGGCGGAAGGCATGGCCAGCCGTTGAGAAGTGCTTATTGAAGCTTTCGATAATCGTGGATTTATCGGTGGAGACCGTGTTACCTAGCCTCAGTGCAGTGGGCAGCTGGGAGGAGGTACTCTTGTTCTCCATGGACTTCACAGTGTCCCAGAACTTTTGGAGTTGGAGCTACAGGATGCAAACTTCTGCCTGAAGAAGCTGGCCTTAGCTTTCCTGACTGACTGCGTGTATTGGTTCCTGACTTCCTGAACAGTTGCATATCACGGGGCTATTCGATGCTATTGCAGTCCGCCACAGGATATTTTTGTGCTGGTCGAGGGCAGTCAGGTCTGGAGTGAACCAAGGGCTGTATCTGTTCTTGGTTCTGCATTTTTTGAACGGAGCATGCTTATCTAAAATGGTGAGGAAGTTACTTTTAAAGAATGACCAGGCATCCTCAACTGACGGGATGAGGTCAATGTCCTTCCAGGATACCCGGGCCAGGTCGATTAGAAAGGCCTGCTCACAGAAGTGTTTTAGGGAGCGTTTGACAGTGATGAGGGGTGGTCGTTTGACTGCGGCTCCGTGGCGGATACAGGCAATGAGGCAGTGATCGCTGAGATCCTGGTTGAAGACAGCGGAGGTGTATTTGGAGGGCCAGTTGGTCAGGATGACGTCTATGAGAGTGCCCTTGTTTACAGAGTTAAGGTTGTACCTGGTGGGTTCCTTGATGATTTGAGTGAGATTGAGGGCATCTAGCTTACATTGTAGGACTGCCGGGGTGTTAAGCATATCCCAGTTTAGGTCACCTAACAGAACAAACTCTGAAGCTAGATGGGGGGCGATCAATTCACAAATGGTGTCCAGGGCACAGCTGGGAGCTGAGGGTGGCCGGTAGCAGGCGGCAACAGTGAGAGACTTATTTCTGGAGAGGGTAATTTTCAAAATTAGTAGTTCGAACTGTTTGGGTATGGACCTGGAAAGTATGACATTACTTTGCAGGCTATCTCTGCAGTAGACTGCAACTCCGCCCCTTTGGTAGTTCTATCTTGACGGAAGATGTTATAGTTGGGTATGGAAATCTCTGAATTTTTGGTGGCCTTCCTGAGCCAGGATTCAGACACGGCAAGGACATCAGGGTTAGCAGAGTGTGCTAAAGCAGTGAGTAAAACAAACTTAGGGAGGAGGCTTCTGATGTTGACATGCATAAAACCAAGGCTTTTTCGATCACAGAAGTCAACAAATGAGGGTACCTGGGGACATGCAGGGCCTGGGTTTACCTCCACATCACCCGCGGAACAGAGAAGGAGTAGTATGAGGGTGCGGCTAAAGGCTATCAAAACTGGTCGCCTAGAGCGTTGGGGGCAGAGGATAAGAGGAACAGGTTTCTGGGCATGGTAGAATATATTCAGGGCATAATGCACAGACAGGGGTATGGTGGGGTGCGGGTACAGCGGAGGTAAGCCCAGGCACTGGGTGATGATGAGACAGGTTGAATCTCTGGACATGCTGGTTGTAATGGGTGAGGTCACCGCATGTGTGGGAGGTGGGACAAAGGAGGTAACAGGGGTATGCAGAGTGGGTCTAGGGGCTCCATTGTGAACTAAAACAATTATAACTAACCTGAACAACAGTATACAAGGCATATTGACATCTGAGAGAGACATACAGCGAGGCATACAGTAATCACAGGTGTTGAATTTGGAAAGCTAGCTAAAAACAGTAGGCGAGGCTAATCCGCTAGCACAACAAACAGCAGGTAAAATGGCGTTGACTAGGCAACGGGGCCGACAGGTAAGACAAACAAGCAGAAAGGAGTACCGTGATTAATGGACAGTCCAGCGTGCGTCAGCTATGTAGCCAAGAGATCAGTGTCCAGGGGGCAGCGGTGGATGGGCAGGGGGGCTGGCGAGTGTTATCCAGGTTTTTTTTTTTTTTTTTTTTTTTTTTTTTTTAAACTAACAATGACTAACTAGCTTGTAGCTAGTTAGCTGGTTAGCGTCTGGAGGTTCTTGAGTGTGTCATAAAAATAAGAGTAAAAGTAACAGCGATTCCGTATCACATTGGGTGAGGCAGGTTTCCGGAAGGTATAAACAAATTAAAAATCAAAAAGAGATAGAAAGTAAATGGGGTCAGAGAGTGATTGGGACGCGGTGGTACAGACGGTTAGCAGGCCTGTGCTAACAAGCTAACAGTTCGTAGGCCCGAGCTAGACAAGGTAGCAGTTAGCGGACCGGAGCTTGACAAGCTAGCCGTTAGCAGGCCGAATTAGCAAGCAGGGAGATAGCGAGGGCTAGAGAGTTAACCTTTGGGGGACGTCGCGATGGGGTGAGTCTGTTTATTTATTCCTCTTCATGCGGTGAGCTGGAGATACAGCGATTCAGAAAGCTCGCGGGCCTTGGCCAGCAGATGGATCTTTTGGCGATGTCGCAGCGGAAAAGCCTGTTGAAACCCCCTCGGACGATTATGTCGGCGGACCAGTCGAGATGGATCGGCGGGGCTCCGTGTCGGCAGTAGAGGGTCAGTAGAGGGTCCAGGCCAATTGGCAAATTAGGTATTTTTGGACCTCTTCGGGTAGTCGGGAGATGGGCTTAGCTCGAGGCTAGCTCCAGGCTAACTGGTGCTTGCTCTGGGACAGAGACGTTAGCCAGGAGTAGCCACTCGGATTGCAGCTAGCTATTTACGATGATCCGGTATAAAGCTTCAGAGCTTGCGGTAGGAATCCGGAGATGTGGTAGAGAAAAAGCAGTCTGATATGCTTTGGGTAGATGTCGCGCGCTGGTGTCCTAGTTAGCGTTGAAGACCGCTAGCAGTGGCTAGCTAGTAGCTAGTTAGCGGCTAGCTTCTGGTGAGGGTTCCGATTCTAAAGCATAGAAAAAGCAGATCCGTACCACATTGGGTGATGCGGGTTGCAGGAGAATATATTCAGCCTGTGGTTGGGAAGTGAGATTAAAATATGTACGAAATATATACGGGAGAAAAAAGAGGAAAAAAAACTATATTTACACTATACAGGACGGGACAAGACAAAACACACGTCCGACTGCTACGCCATCTTGGAATATCAAGGACAATATTCTGGACAAGTGGGAGGCAGAATATCTGTTTACATATGTAAAAGACAAACCTGTTTGTCTTGTTTGTGGAGTCAACGTGGCTGTAAGTAAGGAGTACAACATTAGACGACACTATGAAACGAAACACCATGACAAATACAAGGACCTGGACATGACTCAAAGGAGCCAGAAAGTAGAGGAGATGAAAAGAAGTTTGGTTTCACAACAGAATATGTTTAAAAAAGCCACATCACAAAGCGAGGCTGCTGTAAAGGCTAGTTATATAGTGGCAGCAGAGATCGCAAAATCAGCCCGGCCCTTTAATGAGGGAGAGTTCATGAAAAAGTGCATGATGAAGGTTTGTGACCTCGTATGCCCAGAGAAAAAACAAGCATTTTCAAACGTGAGCCTGAGCAGGAACACAGTAGCTGATCGCACATGTGATCTTGCCACCAATCTGTATGACCAGCTGATGGAAAAGGGAAAAGATTTTGTTGCGTTCTCCTCGCTGTGGATGAGAGCTGCGATGCATCTGATACTGCTCAGCTGTCAGTCTTCATCCGTGAGTGGACTCAAATCTGTGTGTTACGGAGGAGCTATTAGGATTCAAATCAATGCATGGCACAACCACAGGAAAGGAAATCTTTGAGGAGGTTTCCAAATGTGTAACTGAAATAAAGCTGCCGTGGGATAAACTCGTTGGATTAACGACAGATGGTGCGCCAGCGATGTGCGGTAAAAAGAGTGGACTGGTGGGCATGGTTCGGGAGAAGATGCGGGAAGAGAACTGTGCAGGTGAGCTAACTGTTTACCACTGCATCATACATCAGGAAGCACTGTGTGCCAAAGCCCTAAAGATGGAACATGTTATGACCACAGTAACACAGGTAGTTAACTTTATAAGAGCCAAAGGTCTAAATCACCGCCAGTTTAAATCTTTTCTGATGGAGTGTGGTTCGGAATACGCAGACGTGCCGTATCACACAGAGGTGAGATGGCTAAGCAGAGGAAAAGTACTGAACAGATGTTTCGAGCTGCGTGAGGAAATATGTCAATTCCTGGAAACCAAAGGGAAGGATACAGCAGAGCTCCGGGAGCAAAAGTTCCTGTGTGAGCTGGCCTTTCTCTGTGACATCTCGAGCCATCTCGATGCGCTGAACCTGCAGCTTCAGGGGCGGGGGCGCATCATCACAGACATGTACGCTGCAGTGAGGGCCTTCAAAACTAAACTGTGCCTGTGGGAGAATCAGATGCTGCAAGGAAACCCTTGCCATTTTCCCTGCTGCCAATCCATAAAAGCGCAGATCTCTACCGCCGTGTTCCCATGCGCACAGTTTGCTGAAAAACTCAAGTGTTCTCGCCGCTGAGTTTAGCCGGCGATTTGCCGACTTCGATGCCCAGAAATGCAAGTTTGAACTGCTTAGTAATCCCTTCGCAGTTGATGTGGAAAATGCACCAACCAACATCCAAATGGAGCTGATTGAACTCCAGTGCAATGACACGCTGAAGTCAAAGTATGATGCTGTGGGCGCCGCACAGTTTCCACGGTTCATCCCTGACACAATGCCTCAGCTCCGCACCCAAGCTGCTCAGATGCTCTCCATGTTCGGCAGCACTTATCTATGCGAGCAACTTTTCTCCTCGATGAAGATGACCAAAACAACTCACAGGAGACGTCTGACTGATGAACATCTTCGCTCGATACTGAGGATTTCTTCAGCTCAGAGCTTGAGCCCAGACATTGATGAACTAGCATCCAAGAAGAGATGCCAGGTATCTGGCTTAGGCACATCAGATTAGACCAGTGTGCAATAATTAACGTTTTCTTTATGCACTTTTTCTTGCTACAAGGCATGGGCTTGAATGGTTGATTGATTTATTATCATTTTATTTGTAAAATTATTAGCCAGTGGAAAAAGTTTATTTTGGTATTTAAATCAGAAGGCTGCAAATAGAAAAGAGGCATACAATTTTTATTTAAATTTTATTTATTTAATAAATGAATGCCATTGATGTGTTTTTTCATTTGAAATTCGATTTTGCATGTCTCCACTATTAAATTATATATTGTATGGTAATAAGCGATGCTTGTTCCATATTCAATGTTAAAGCAAAACTTGTTTGGGTCCATATTAAAAGGTTAATTTGTTCAATGTTGGCCCGTGACTTTGTTCAGGTTTTACATTTTGGCCCACTGGGTATTTGAGTTTGACACCCCTGACATAGACTGACAAGGTGAATCCAGGTGAAAGCTATGATCCATTGGATACCTGAATCACTAAAGATGAAGGGGAGGAGACAGATTAAAGAAGGATTTTTAAGCCTTGAGACATGGATTGTGTATGTGTGCCATTCAGAGGTTGAATGGGCAAGACAAAAGATTTAAGTGCCTTTGAGCGGGCGGTATGGTAGTAGGTGCCAGGCGCAACAGTTTGAGTGTGTCTAGAACTGCGACGCTGCTGTTTTTTTCATGTTCAACAGTTTCCCTTGTGTATAAAGAATGGTCCACCACCCAAAGGACATTCAGCCAACTTGACACAACTGTGGGAAGCATTAGAATCAACATGGGCCAGCCCGACGAATTGAGGCTGTTTTGAGGGAAAAGGAGGTGCAACTCAATATTAGGAAGGTGTTCTTAATGTTTTGTATGCTTAGTGTACACTTATTCTTATGTGTTTACTGTATAAATGTATTACTTTCTCTACTTATAGAAGGCTAGTGCAGAGGTACCTGCACTCTATCGAACCTAGCTTTAACAAAAAACACCTGTAGATGTTGAGGTAAAAATATATTGCCCTGGTGAACAACATGTTTTACACAAAATAATTGTCCTTTCTTGGGGCCAATGAAGTGGAAAATGAGAGGGACAGGAAAAGAGAAGGAGAGTCTTGGCACTAATTCATTCACACTAAAAACACAGAACAAAGAATGCTGCCAGACAAAAGCTTGTTCACCAATGCGGCCACGAAACACAGAAATCACCTTTCAAAGCTCTAACACGTTGCATTCCTATCCTGAGGCAGAACGAAAACTTTTCCATGCCATCGCTTCTTTTATGAAATAAATAGTCAAGGCGTATTAAAACAATCACAGCCAAATAAACAAAGAAGTCACCGTTCTCATCCCCACTGAAGGCTTGACTCAACCAGCACAGTGTTCAACTTTGTCTTAGTGAGGACATGAGGGATGTAAGACATAGGTAAACACCTGTTGAAAAGAAATGGAAACAAACTGTAGACACGGCCCTGTTTTCAACAATGCATGCCTTCACTGTAGTTGACATTGACTGAGGTACATGTGCAATATACAAATGTTGGAATTGTGTGCCACGCCCACCCTTCAGCGGAGCAGTTCGGGAGGAGGATGCATCATTCACCACCCTGCGTTGGGTCACTGAGAAGCAACCCCTGGCCAATGACAGCAACTTGGCAGAACTGGGCGAGATTCACTCACTTCATTATACAAACAATGGTGAGAAATGTAAATGTTAGTACACACTTTCAATAATATATAAAAAAGAAAATCCAGGCCATCTTGTTTGGACACCTGGGTGGGGAGGGGTTGGTGTTGTGGAACTCAACAGGCACATTGCACCACACTAAAGCCTTCTTTATTCAGCACACTCTTTGTTTTCACCTTCCTCTTGCAACAGGTGTTTAGTTCATGACCTGTGTGGAATAATTGTTCCTGGTTTTCTACAAACAGGTTTTCATGCCCCACAAATCTCAATCTTTCTCAGAAATGGTTATAGTGCAGAGTTCTCAATACACTGACCCAAATTGGACAAGTTTAGAGTGTATACAAGAGATTAAAAGGGATAAGTGTAAGATATAATAGTCCCCTCAGCAGTGACCTCAGAAGAGTGTACAAGTGGAACTTGGACTCCTTCCCAAGAGGGCTTTACTCTACCAGAGCAACATCTACCTACATCAGTGTGCCTTTGCTTTCCCCCCTGTTGTCTCTCAGATCACGCATAACACCACTTAGCAAACAGCCTTCTATCTCAGGAGATGTCCAACTGTCTCTGCTTCCCATTAGCAAGGCATTTCCACACTCGCGCACACCCGTTAGCCATCCAGTGAGAGTATGACGGGTTGGCCTTGTTTCACGCCTCTCCGTTTTATCGTTGATGAATGGCTCAAGCAGATGGCTCGTTATCTTTGAAGAATCCAAGTAAGACAACCATGATAAATTGTTCTGGGCCTCACAATCCTCTCTTCCAGCCTCAATCCCTCAATAAACCGACAATGTGAAAAATAGTTATTTAACACACCAACACAATTCACCTCAGCACCATCCCCTCCTTACCAAGTCCAAACGTCTTTATGCATTGCACCTTCCTTTTAACTGCAGCCACACTCATAAATCAACCGTCCATGCAGGAGAAAAAACCCTTCAAAGCTGTTGAAATATGTCTAACGTCTGCATGTGTCTTCAGTGCCAGCCAGGAATCAGGCTACATACACAGAATGCACACATGTGGTGCAGGATGGTGCAATTGACTTGCGATGTGATGGAGTGACTTTCACATTCCTTTCTTCACAGCATTTAGTAGTCATTCAGCACAGCCTTATCCAGTGGTGGAAAAAGTAACCAATATTCACACTTGAGTAAAAAAGTAAAGATCCCTTAATAGACTCAAGTAAAAGTCACCCAGTAAAATATTACTTGAGTAAAAGTCTAAAAGTATTTGCTTTAAATACACTTTAAATTAAGTATCAAAAGTAAATGTAATCACTAAAGTATACTTAAGTAGCAAAAGTAGTATAAATCATTTCAAATTCCTTACATTAAATTAAGCAAACCAGACGGCACAATTTTCTTGTTTTAAAAATATATGGATAGCCAGGGGAACTCTCTAACACTCAGACATAATTTACAAACGAAGCATTCATGTTTACTGAATCCGCCAGACCAGAGGCAGTAGGTATGACCAGGAGTGTTCTCTAGATAAGTGCGTGAATTGGACCATTTTCCTGTCCTGCTAAGCATTCAAAATATAACAAATACTTTTGGGTGTCAGGGAAAATGTATGGAGTAAAAAGTATACTATTTTCTTTAGGAATGTAGTGGAGTAAAAGTTGTCAAAAATGTAAATAGTAAAGTACAGAAACCCTAAAAAACTACTTAAGTAGTACTTTAAATTTGTTTTACCTATGTACTTTACACCACTGCCCTTATCCAGAGAAGCTTCCAGTATGGATATTCAACAAAGTGTAAAACTTTGTATTACAGGTAAGAAAGACCCTTTGCATGTAAGAGTTTAACGACATGGTCCAGAACTTTGGTGACTAATAAATATGTTTGTTAAATCTCCCGCTTTTTGGCCGGATGTGTCAATGTGAAGTTCATACATGCATAATCTGAAAAATGAGCTCCTGTATATATTGAGATTTAAATGGTTTTTTAGAGTGAAATACATCGAAAAAATCAAGAGAAAACTGCAAGACTCAATAGAAGACAAAACAAGGAACAAACCAAAAAGACAGGCTTTTGAAGAAGTAACTATTTTTCATAAATTGTACAGTTATCTTAGCTAGCTGAATTGCTAGCTGAATTGTTTACTTGTTGCTAAGCAGTTGCTAGGGACTCTCCTGGAAGAAGCTAGCTAGCTTACAAAGAATAACAACAAAAATATCTAGTTAACAGAAGAAAGGAAGACAAAATAAGGACAGAAGAAAAAGGAAAAGAAAAAGGACAACAAAGTGAAACCTCTAAAGAAACAAGAGACCATAATACAAGAAACAGCACTATAGAGAGATAGAACAACAACAACGCAGCCACTGCCAGCTAGCCTACTTCAGCAGTACTGTATCATTTGAATTATTTTAGTCAATAAGATTCCTGCTACGTAAGCTTAACTTTCTGAACATTCGAGACGTGTAGTCCATTTGTCATTCCAATCTCCTTTGCATTAGCGTAGCCTCTTCTGTAGCCTGTCAACTATGTGTCTGTCTATCCCTGTTCTCTCCTCTCTGCACAGACCATACAAACGCTCCACACCGCGTGGCCGCGGCCACTCTAATCTGGTGGTCCCAGCGCGCACGACCCACGTGGAGTTCCAGGTCTCCGGTAGCCTCTGGAACTGCCGATCTGCGGCCAACAAGGCAGAGTTCATCTCAGCCTATGCCTCCCTCCAGTCCTCGACTTCTTGGCACTGACGGAAACATGGATCACCACAGATAACACTGCTACTCCTACTGCTCTCTCTTCGTCCGCCCACGTGTTCTCGCACACCCCGAGAGCTTCTGGTCAGCGGGGTGGTGGCACCGGGATCCTCATCTCTCCCAAGTGGTCATTCTCTCTTTCTCCCCTTACCCATCTGTCTATCGCCTCCTTTGAATTCCATGCTGTCACAGTTACCAGCCCTTTCAAGCTTAACATCCTTATCATTTATCGCCCTCCAGGTTCCCTCGGAGAGTTCATCAATGAGCTTGATGCCTTGATAAGCTCCTTTCCTGAGGATGGCTCACCTCTCACAGTTCTGGGCGACTTTAACCTCCCCACGTCTACCTTGACTCATTCCTCTCTGCCTCCTTCTTTCCACTCCTCTCCTCTTTTGACCTCAGCCTCTCACCTTCCCCCTCTACTCACAAGGCAGGCAATACGCTCGACCTCATCTTTACTAGATGCTGTTCTTCCACTAACCTCACTGCAACTCCCCTCCAAGTCTCCGACCACTACCTTGTATCCTTTTCCCTCTTGCTCTCATCCAACACTTCCCACACTGCCCCTACTCGGATGGTATCGCGCCGTCCCAATCTTCGCTCTCTCTCCCCCGCTACTCTCTCCTCTTCCATCCTATCATCTCTTCCCTCTGCTCAAACCTTCTCCAACCTATCTCCTGATTCTGCCTCCTCAACCCTCCTCTCCTCCCTTTCTGCATCCCTTGATTCTCTATGTCCCCCTATCCTCCAGGCCGGCTCGGTCCTCCCCTCCTGCTCCGTGGCTCGACGACTCATTGCGAGCTCACAGAACAGGGCTCCGGGCAGCCGAGCGGAAATGGAGGAAAACTCGCCTCCCTGCGGACCTGGCATCCTTTCACTCCCTCCTCTCTACATTTTCCTCTTCTGTCTCTGCTGCTAAAGCCACTTTCTACCACTCTAAAGTCCAAGCATCTGCCTCTAACCCTAGGAAGCTCTTTGCCACCTTCTCCTCCCTCCTGAATCCTCCTCCCCCCCCCCCTCCCTCTCTGCAGATGACTTCGTCAACCATTTTGAAAAGAAAGTCGACGACATCCGATCCTCGTTTGCTAAGTCAAACGACACCGCTGGTTCTGCTCACACTGCCCTACCCTGTGCTCTGACCTCTTTCTCCCCTCTCTCTCCAGATGAAATCTCGCGTCTTGTGACGGCCGGCCGCCCAACAACCTGCCCGCTTGACCCTATTCCCTCCTCTCTTCTCCAGACCATTTCCGGAGACCTTCTCCCTTACCTCACCTCGCTCATCAACTCATCCCTGACCGCTGGCTACGTCCCTTCTGTCTTCAAGAGAGCGAGAGTTGCACCCCTTCTGAAAAAACCTACACTCGATCCCTCCGATGTCATCAACTACAGACCAGTATCCCTTCTTTCTTTTCTCTCCAAAACTCTTGAACGTGCCGTCCTTGGCCAGCTCTCCCGCTATCTCTCTCAGAATGACCTTCTTGATCCAAATCAGTCTGGTTTCAAGACTAGTCATTCAACTGAGACTGCTCTTCTCTGTATCACGGAGGCCCTCCGCACTGCTAAAGCTAACTCTCTCTCCTCTGCTCTCATCCTTCTAGACCTATCGGCTGCCTTCGATACTGTGAACCATCAGATCCTCCTCTCCTCGGCAAGACGGAGCTGCTCTTCCTCCCGGGGAAGGACTGCCCGTTCCATGATCTCGCCATCACGGTTGACAACTCCATTGTGTCCTCCTCCCAGAGCGCTAAGAACCTTGGCGTGATCCTGGACAACACCCTGTCGCTCTCAACTAACATCATGGCGGTGGCCCGTTCTTGTAGGTTCATGCTCTACAACATCCGCAGAGTACGACCCTGCCTCACACAGGAAGCAGCGCAGGTCCTAATCCAGGCACTTGTCATCTCCCGTCTGGATTACTGCAACTCGCTGTTGGCTGGGATCCCTGCCTGTGCCATTAAACCCCTACAACTCATCCAGAACGCCGCAGCCCGTCTGGTGTTCAACCTTCCCAAGTTCTCTCACGTCACCCCGCTCCTCCGCTCTCTCCACTGGCTTCCAGTTGAAGCTCGCATCCGCTACAAGACCATGGTGCTTGCCTACGGAGCTGTGAGGGGAACGGCACCTCAGTACCTCCAGGCTCTGATCAGGCCCTACACCCAAACAAGGGCACTGCGTTCATCCACCTCTGGCCTGCTCGCCTCCCTACCACTGAGGAAGTACAGTTCCCGCGCAGCCCAGTCAAAACTGTTCGCTGCTCTGGCCCCCCAATGGTGGAACAAACTCCCTCACGACGCCAGGACAGCGGAGTCAATCACCACCTTCCGGAGACACCTGAAACCCCACCTCTTTCAGGAATACCTAGGATAGGATAAAGTAATCCTTCTCACCCCCCCTTAAAAGATTTAGATGCACTATTGTAAAGTGGCTGTTCCACTGGATGTCTTAAGGTGAACGCACCAATTTGTAAGTCGCTCTGGATAAGAGCGTCTGCTAAATGACTTAAATGTAAATGTAATAATCTATGAGCAGAATTACTGTCTTAACTCAATTAGCCACGAAATCCCTAGTTTGCAATCAACTGTTTTCTGAAAGCTGTGCTGTGCCATTCTCCCTACATTTTCCACCATGTAGGCCGGCCCCCTAGCAATTTGAGTTGTAGACAATGAGCTTCAGCCCCTCGCCATTTGAGTGACAGTTAGCAACATGCACACACAGCAGAGCAAGAGAGAGCAATGATGCAGTGTACATACCTGCAAATATGTGCTGTAGTACACCCTTTTCGGGGACCACCTTTGGCTCGTGAGAGCTACTTTCAGAACTACTGTCTAAAACATTTACAAAAGTACTGGAGAATCTCTTTAACATTAAGGTCGTGGGCAAAAATATTGGCACCCTTACACTTTTTTCAAGTAACTCACAATTTTCCCAAAACATTTTTTTCTGTCACTGTTAATGTTACAGAACTTTATTTTTGATTCAGAACTTAATAGATCAATTTAATTCAGAAAATAAACAATTGGCATTGACAAAATGATTGACACCCTAGACTTAATATTTGGTTGCACAGCCTTTGGTCAAAATAATTGCAATCAAGCAGTTCCTATAGACATCAATGAGCTTCTGCACCTCTGTACTGGCAGTTTGGCCCACTCCCCCAGTTCTTCCAGATTTTTTTGGGTGCCTTCTACCAACTGCTGTTTTCAGATCTCTCCACAAGTTTTCAATGGGAATTAGATCTGGACTCATTGCAGGCCACTTCAGAACAGTCCAGCGTTTTGTCTTGAACCATTCCTGGGTGCTTTTTGAAGTGTGTTTGGGGTCATTGTCCTGCTGAAAGACCCATCAACTTCGACGGAGACCCAGCTGTCTGGACACTGGGTCCAACACCGGGCTCCAAAATGCCTTGGTATTCTCCTGATTTCACAATAACATGCACACATTTAAGGCACCCAGTGCCAGAACATCACTGAACCTTCTCAATGTTTGACTATAGGGAAGGTGTTATTTTCTTTGTAAGCTTCATTTGGTTGTTTTCTGTAAACATAGAGATGGTGTACTTTACCAAAAAGCTCTAATATGTTCTCATCTGTCCACGGGACATTCTCCCAGAAGGATTTTGGCATGTTCCGTTGTGTTTTGGCAAATTACAGTCAGGCTTTCTTATCTCTCTCTCAGCCGAGGGGTCCTCCGGGGTCTCGCACCATATAACCCTCTTTCATTGAGTTGGCTACAGATGGTGAGAGTTGAAGCTGTCGTACCTTGTGTCTGAAGGTCAGCTTGAATCTGTGTGGCAGTTGAGTGAGGTGCTTTCTCCACCATTCAAACAATCCTTCGCTGAAATCTTCCATCAAGTCATCTTCCGCGGACACGTCCAGGGAGGTTGGCTACAGTGGCATGGGCCTTAAACTTCCTGATAACATTACGTACGGTGGAAACAGGAACATCAAGGTCTCTGGAGATGGACTTGTAACCTTGAGATTGTCCGTTCTTGGCTACAATCTTGTGTCTGACCTCCTCAGATAATTCTCTGGTTTACTTTCTTTTCTCCATGCTCATTGCGGTACACACAGTGACACAAAACAGGAGAATGAGTGCTTTTCTCTATACAAACTGGTTGAATTTGTGATTTTTATATTTCAGGCACCTCAATACCAAAGGAAAAGAGAATGACATGCTTGACATCTAATTATTTCTAACTACTTCTAGAAGGTGCCAATAATATTGTCTGAGATGTTTTTCTTTTCTTTATTTAACTAGGCAAGAACAAATTCGTATTTTCAATGATGGCCTAGGAACAGTGGGTTAACTGCCTTGTTCAGGGGCAGAATGACAGATTTTTACCTTGTGAGCTCGGGGATTTGATCTTGCAACTTTCCGGTTACTATTCCAACGCTCTAACCACTAGCCTACCCTGTCAGCCCATTTCTTTGTGGAATAAGCTAACATTTAGTCAATTATTCCGATGTTTTCGTTTTGTTCAACTGCAAACTAAAGAAATACATACAGTACCAATCAAAAGTTTGGACACACCTACTCATTCAAGAGTTTCTCTTAATGTGTACTATTTTCTACATTGTAGAACAATAGTGAATACATAAAAACTATGAAAAAACACATATGGAATCAAGTAGTAACCAAAAAAGTGTTAAACGAATCAAAATATATTTTAGATTCTTCAAAGTAGCCACCCTTTGCCTTGATGACAGCTTTGCACACTCTTGGCATTCTCTCAACCAGCTTCATGGGGAACGCTTTTCCAACAGTCTTGAAGGGGTTCCCACATATGCTGAGCACTTGTTGGCTGCTTTACTTTCACTCTGCGGTCCAACAAACCATCTCAATTGGGTTAAGGTCGGGTGATTGTGGAGGCCATGAAGGCCCGATTCATGCAATCTCCTCATCTGTGGATCTGTTTTGGCGGTATGCAAATTGGAGTGGGTCTAGGGTTTCTGGGATTATGGTGTTGATGTGAGCCAATGTAGAAAATAGTAAAAATAAAGAAAGACTTGAATGAGTAGGTGAGTCCAAACATTTGACTGGTACTGTATGTGGATACCAAAATGATTCCGAAGGGTTGGGTTAAATACGGGAAGACACATTTCAGTTGAATTTCTTCAGTTGTACAACTGATTAGGTATCCCCTTTCCCTTACTAAAAAAGGGAAATATTTTTTGGCCACGGCTATCTATTGAGTGTTACATTCTTTGTAATATAAATAACATTTAATTTTGATGACATGTCGTCCTTCATTGGACAAAGGTAAATTATAATTCTGTGACTGAATTCACCTTATACTTGTTATCAACCTGATTAATTTGAACATTTCTTTTGACTGATCCTCATGCACATTCACAGCTGGTACAGCAGCATCTGACTCCACAAGTCACACAAAGGTAATTTGTGCAACAAATCATTGAAAGAAGCCGCAGCACCAGATAAATCATATTAGAAAACATGTCTACAATATTCTCAAAATAGACCCCCAAAATACCTGATCCAAATGTAATATCCGTATAAAGAACATGAAAATGCAGAGCCACATATTTCAAATGGGTATGATTGTATGCCCTCAACCGCCCATAGTTGCAGTCAAGGAAACATCAGGGACTTGTAGTGTCTTATCATGCATAAATGTGATCATACCTCTGCAGCCCCCACTCTAAAATTGTTGCATTATCACCTGAGTTGCAGTTGGTAGGCTGTTTAATAGAGCATAGACTGTCCATAAGGGACTACCCATATACAGTGGGGCCTAACATTGACCAACAAACCTTTTCAACTTTTTAAAATAAAATGTATTAATGTTTCACCCCACCTGTGGGCTACTGTCTATGCTTAGGCCAACACTTCTGATGCAATGGAAAGCAATGTGATACCTATAACTATTCATTCCAAAAGGAAGGAGGAACTCACAGGACCGCCTGCGGTGCTGCAGGTGTGAATATCCATGTCCCCAGTGTAGTGATTAATTGCATTAAAATTCAAGACTTATCCTAACACGAAGAGATTACAATAGCTCATACAGAGTCCATCAATAGGACCTGTCATAGCCACGCAAAAATGTGAAGGGAAAAACTGTTCACAGGGCCAAAAGAGCTCCACCAATTTATTGCAGATGTGCATTTTGTGACAAGGGGTGGACATGACTTCACCATTTGGGAAGAATTATGTGCCATCATGACACCCATTATAGGGAACCCCTAATTTGCGTAAAGATAATTCGGAATACACAGTCACATCTCAACTTCAACTAAGATACTTTTTTTTGTGTTTAAACTAGGAAAATAGCAACATCTTCGCATCTAATGGATACAAATTGTACTTATATCTGTATAATAACAAGTCATTACTATAGAACAATCCCTATGCCACTTGTTAATAACAAACAAAGCTCAAATCAAATTGTATTTGTCACATGTGCCGAACACAGTGAAATGCTTACTTACAAGCCCTTAACCAAAAATGCAGTTTTAAGAAACATAAGTGAAGTAAAAAACAGAGAAGTAAAAAATTTAAATAACAAATAGTTAAAGAGCAATAAAATAACAGTAGCGAGGCTATATACAAAGGGTACCGGTACAGAGTGTGTGGGGGCACAGGTTAGTCTACTATGTAAGTTTGCATACTGAATGCAACAACCCAGGTTACTTGGGTACGAAAACATCAGATATACTTTAACTTTTTTAGGATTGAAAACTACATTATTCATAGTATCCAAATGATATATTTACAGAAATTTCACTCTGGGAAAGGGGATACAACTAAATGCTTCAAACCGAAATTTGTCTTCCACATTTACCCCAACCCCTCTGAATCAGAGGCGCAGGGATGCCTTAATCAATGTCCACAGCACCTGAGGAGCAGTCGTTGTTGGGGGTTAATCAACTTCCTCAAGGGCAGGCAGATTGTTCCACCCTTGTCTGCTTTGGGATCCGACCTGCGTCCTTTCGGTTAATGACCCAACACTCTTAACCGCTAGGCTACCAGCTATCTTTTCTGGATGGCTATCATTAACGATTATAGAGCTTTAACCTGGTCATTGTCCCTTTAAAACGCGGTGAGAGTGAAGGGAGGTGGTGCGGTTTCACACCCGGGGTGGGAAACATGGGTGGGGTCAATGACTGGTTGACTGGCAGTCAGAGTTTGCGACGCCTGTAGAATCCACAACAACCAGTGAGATTAGGAGTTGAACCTTTCTTCAAATTTGAGCCAATTGCAAGGGAAAATGGGAGGTTCCCAAGTGCTGTTGTGCATCCAACGTGGGACTATGGAACGAAGACTGAAAAGAATTAAGTAAAAAAAATAAAAAAAGAACTCATGTTGGATAGGGTCTGAAGTTGGGACTGAACCAGGCTCCGAACGCCGAGGTTTTCTGACCATAGACTGCATCTGATAAACTTTTACTAAGAACTACACTAACCCGTCGAGTGTGCGGCGAAATTGGGATCAAATCGGCACAAAGTGTATACTTTTTGGGGTGTTTTGTAGCGCCATAAACGAGACGTCATCGATAACTCGTTTTCGGCACCGATCTCACCTCTTTCGAGTGCTTCATTTGCGTACCAGAGTAACGCCGTCAAAGTTTTAGCCAACATTCCAAGCGTGCGATGAAGAGAAGATACATTAAAGAGTTTGTTCCGAGTGCCACTGCCGATGCAATCCGCATAGGCTAGTATTTGGAAAATGTGTGTCACATGTATATTTGACATGAACGCAATCTTAAATTAAGAGCCCCTGTTGATGTTTGCCATGTTTTTTTCTCTGGCATTTTTAGGCTATTGATGTTTCCCCAAAACTAATCGCTTTACCAAGAAAGGATCCTAATTTCAACCTTTTATGGACAAGTTCAATTTACTTGTATGTTATTTAATTATGTCTGCTTGACAAGTTTATTGTAGCCTTCTTGCTTCGTAAACCGTGATTCACCTTTGATTTCAGCACACATTGGACAAAAGTTGGACTGGGAACTTGCGTCTAAACGACTCGGTTATTTGGAAGAGTAGACCAGTTGTACACGCCACAGGTGTTAGTTTTTTCTACATTTTACCACAACGCAATTTGTGATATAATAGACCGCACTATCTCTAAAACGGTACCAGATTTCCAATTTGTGGATACGACGAGATCAGTGGCCAGCGCGCGATTAAACTTGATACAAAATGGCGGCGTCCCTGGGACGAATTGGATCGGTTTCTCACTATGGTTTTTATTTAGTTTTATCGCTGGAACTGTTAATCAATTACGGCTTGAGTTCCGATTTACCATGTGCTCAGAACTGTACCTGCACTGGAGATTCTGTGGACTGTAGTCATTTGGATTTGACAGATACACCGCTGGACCTGCCCATTCAGACAGTTGCCCTGTAAGTAGCCTCCAGCCGCCTTATTAATTGACCACCCCATATGAGGATGAGATTCAACTCATAGCAGAATAAGAGACAATGTTGACGAAGTAGCCCACACCAACTCGCGGAGCCTTTGTTGCAAGGTCGTAAGCGAATGTATCAATTTGCTTTTATGGTGTGGAAATGTTCTTGATTGCATGGTTGTTTTATTATTTTGTAGCCTATGCCTCACATGTAAAGCATTGCAGAACACCATAACCTAATAGGCTATTTATTCGTGGACTACAGGGGCGAACTGGGACCACACCTGCCCCAATTTCCTCCTTGAGGCCCCCACACCGGCCCAATATTTTCCTTGGGGCCCATATTTTGTGCTGGATAATGATAATCTTTCTGCAAAAAAAGCCCACGTTAGACAGCTGGGCTAAAAATGGACTAGTCCATCTGGCAATTGGCCAAAATGCCAGACCTCCATTCCATCCCGATGGACAACTATAGATAATGTCAAAACAATAATTACTGTTTGACCATTATCACACTATGGTATAGGGTTACAGCCTACTAAATGTCTCTATATATTTTTGTCATTTGCAAGGAATCTGAAACTGCTTTAAGTTGCTTTAATTTGTTAAAACTCTTTAAATAATAGACTTACTCTTACTCCCAACCTGTGTACACAACTTCAAAGGTGACCAGAAATATATTCATTTGAGAGGAAATAGCCTAAATCACCTTCATAACTTAAACTATAACTAGGCCTACATGATGCCAATTAGAAATATATGATTAAAGAGTAGATACAAATTCAGATGGGAACTTTTTCAACTACCAAAACAGTCAATCAAAACTATCTCCTTAGTTATATGGGCAAAACATTTCAGAGAAATTGACTGACTAAATCTCATTGGATTTAAATTCTTCATTGTGTCTAAACATCACTTCATTCAATTAGATCTAAGACACATATTAGCCCTTAATCTTCTATTTGGTTTTGTGGCCATGGCCTACAAATTGGATTTCTTGTAAATTAGGCATGGATTATCAAGAGAATGTTTGCCACAATGGGGACACTGTCTGCACGTTCGTTTAGGAAGTGAGCCAGTTGAGTTTTTCTTTTTTAAACTGAGAACATTTCAGTCCTCATCCCATGAAATGACCCACCATGTTTTTTTTATAGACAAGACAGCTTTCTTTTTCTCAATCATCATTTTGGCTCAACCAGCAGTGTGACCACAGTTTCAATGGCAATTGTTTTATTTTACCTTTATTTCACCAGGTTAGACTCTAGAGATGAACATCTATTTTTCAAGAGAGACCTGGACAAATGTGAATCCTCAAGGACAATTCAACTGTTTAATTAACAGGAATGTTTTACCTAAATCACCAAATGGTCCATTTTAGAGCGAGGGACTCTTTGTACAACAGGCTTTTTTTCTGCTGGGGGGTTAAAGAGCAAAGGCCTCTGGACTTCTCAGGTTCCTGTGTGCGGCAGTTTGACTTCCCCTGGGAAGTGACGAATGCAACTTTTTTTTAAAGTCCTTAACTTTAATAATGATGCCTGTGTCCAGGGTGCCTTATTGCCCTTAAACACCCCTTTGCCATGTGCAAGTGCTGTTTATGGAAAAACATAAAACTCATATGTAGGTAATGGTATTCAGTGCTTAAACAGCTACACAAAAAAC